>NC_037529.1:28294436-28300402 GCF_001531365.2 Cynara cardunculus var. scolymus
TGTTATAAACCCAGATCTGAGAGTAGAACGTTTTACACTAGAAGATTGAAAGAGTAAGTAAACAATACGATTAAACAGAGAAATAGCGGCTGCTTTTCTATTATTGAAAATAAAGATTACAAACTCTCAAGAAACCCTAATCGACTCTCATATGATTTTGAATCTATCTATTACAAAGAGAAAACTCTTGGTGCTCTTTAATACATTTTTCTCTATCTGAAACACTCTATTTATAGGCACTAACCTACCAAACCTGGATAAGATTAATGCTATCCAGAACAAGAATAGCCTTATCCAGAATAAGCAAACTGAAGATAGTCGTYTAAAAGATGACAGAGGACGGYACAGCCAGAKAGTCTCTTGTCAAATAGAACARAGGCTCTGTTAGCAACACCAGAGGCTCTGTGAGGAATCACARAAGCTCTGGTCTTTACAGAGGGGCTCTRGATCAGGGAACTTAGAGTCCAAGAACTCTGGTCCTCACAGAGCCTTGCAGAGGCTCTGGTTACCACAGAAGYTYTGTAGTCTTTGAAAGCGGCTCTGGTCTCCGTGACTCTTTAGCACAGAGGCTGGTCTTCTAGACTTACACGTTTTGGCGCAGATACTTCTTCAATTCGTCTTCTAGCTCTGGATTGTTTCATGAAACTTTTTCAAGTTAATTATTAGCCTCAAAATAAAGCTAACAGCAACTCCTGACCTGATTTTGATATTATTGAACAAGCTTCCTTTTGGAACTTGACATTATAGCCAGAATCACAAAGTTGATTTATGCTTAAAAGGTTATGTGTAAGCATAAAGATATAAGCAACTTTAGAGACAGAAACCTTACCTTGTTGAAGATCTAGAAAGCCTTTTATTTCTCTTTGCATGTTATCCTTGAAAGTTACTCGTCCTCCTATTTTCTCTCTGTTTGAGGAGAGTAACCTCTTGTTGCTGGTCATGTGTCTTGAGCATCCGGAGTCAAGATACCAAATATCCACATGCGGCTTCTGCAAAACAAATTATAGGGATTTAGGTACCCATTTCATGATGGGTCATTGATGATTAGGCCTGGGAGATTTGACAGCAGGTTTAGGGAGAGGATTTGTCTCAACACCTGATTTTCCAGACTTGCGATCTGGTTTGCCAGATTTAGCCTTAGGAGTTTGCTTTTTCTTCTGGGTCCTCTTGGAATTAATCTTTGATGACCAAGAGAGAATGCAGTTGGGATTAGAAAGGTGTTGCTTTAATTTTTGCAGCAAAGAGAGACATTCACAAGTATAAACAAAATTTTGATGACAAAAAGGTTTATTAGATTCATAAAATAGTTTATTACAATCATTCCTAGCATTGTTAGTTCGAACGAAATCCTTATCTAGTTTTGATTGTGTAGAATTTTTAGGCTTAGTCTTCTCTATCCTTCCTTTGTCCCTTCTTATTCTTTTGGCCTTAAGAGGCCTCGCTGAAACAGAGCAGTTTAAAATAGATCTAGCAATGGATTTTCCTTTCTGTTTTAGAGTGAAGTTAATTGGCTTTATTGAAGTAGGTTTTGAAACTTTTGATGCAGATGTAACATGTTTAGGTTTCGTAGCCTTGTTTTCCCCTCTCAAGCTCTAGAGAAGACTTAGCTTTTAAGCACATGTGCACGAAATCAGGACATATGGGAATCTTTTTCCTCTGCTTGATTACTGGAACAGATTTATTTGATATCCCACTTGGAAGTTTAACAACCTCTAGTCCTGGTTTCACTATCTATGTCTCAACTTGCTCTTTACTCGAGTCCACCTCTGATTCGGAGTCAGAGTCAAGAAAATCCTTGTGTGGATGTTGAGTTGCAGAGATATCATTGAGAATTTGAGATTCTCGTGAACATGCACTAGTGCCGTCATCTTTCTGTTGTAGTGAAGAGGAACTTCCTATAATATCCGAGGAATTACTCTCAGAATTATCTGCATGAGATATAGAGGGGTGTTTCAAGACCTCAAGCAAATCTTACTCAAAAACTTGTCTCACCTTTTCAATAAATTCATCCATAAAATTTGGATTCAGAGTTTTAACAAAATCATCTTTCGATGAACTCTTGGTTTCTTCTGGCTTAGGTTTAGCTTCATCACCACTTGATTTAAGATTTTGAGGATTATGAGAGCAAAACAAAAAATTCCTTTTGTCTTCTGTATGTTGTTTAAATCAACTGGTTGCATACCTTTTGAAGAGTAAGAAATATTTTCGAATTTTAGTTTTTGAGTTCTAGACCCATTTTCAAGTTTACATCTTTTAAAAGGCGAGCTTTTAGGCAAAGCCGGAAAATTGGGTTTTTACTCTGCCCGTAACCTAAACACAGACTCAAAAGTATATTTCTTCTTCCAGTTGAGGTCTAGGTCTGTATAACCTATCCTTGCTCTATCCTATTGATAATTTATCTTTTCATACACCTACTGAGTATCTTGATACTTTTTAATCAAGAGCCATTTTGTTTGCAAGCTCTGGTGTAAAAGTTCCCTCTCTTTTTGAAAATAGTTTTTCAAGGCTTCAAAATTTAACATATCACACTCTTTCCCTAAAAGTTCGTTATCCTTTTTCTCTATGGCCGTTTTTAGCTCTGAGCACTCTGTTTTAAGACTATTTTTGGTGGAAAGTTTTATTTTTAAAAGTTTTTCTTTTTCCACAGAAAGCTCTTGCTTTTCTACAGATAACAGCTCTGTTTCTTGTTCAAAGAACGATTTTTCTTTTTCTAAAGATTTTTTTTGACTTTTCAACAGAGAGTTTTTGCTGTAGTTTTAGAAAAACTTGGGTTAAAACATAAATACTTTCTTCCAAATCAGAATGGGAATAACCAGAGGTAGAGCATACCTCGGAGTCAGAGCCAAATCCAGACTCTTTTGTTTCATTCTCAATAGCCATACCACATAAGTGAGCTTGGTCTTCTTCTTCTTCAGATGTGGAGTCAGAGAACCAATTTTCTTGCTCGACCATGAGGCTCCTTTGGGGCCGATTGTACTTGTACTTATTTTTGCAGTATAGTTCATCTTTCACCAGAGGGCCTTTGCACTCCTTGGAGTAGTGACCCATTCTACCACATCTGAAGCATCTTACAGCATGCTTCTTCTAGCCTGACTGTTCTTCCTCTTTCTTGTTTTGTTGAGAAGAAGGGATCTTTGTTTCATAGCCTCTGCTTCTTCCCTTATCACTTTGACTTCCTATCTTGTCGAAAATCTTCTTCCCAAACTTTCTTTGAAATTCCTTGGTAATGAGAGCCAAGGATTGTGCGAACACACTTATGTCATCATCTTTAGAGCCTGAAGCTATGTCTTCATCGTCACTCTCTACTACAAGAGCCTTCTTCCCTTTCCTTCTATCCTCCATTGATCTTCGTTCTCTGAGTGGTTGACTAGACCTAGTCTCTTTGGAGTTAGAGACTAGAGCCAGAGGTCCACCCAGAGCGACCTTGGTCTTCTACACCTCTTGCTCCTGTGCTTAAAAGGTTCCATATACATCGTGAAGACTCCACTGTTACAGGTCTTGATTCGCCTGGAGGGACAGGACAAGTTTCCCCATTCGGCATTCAACCTTTTCAAAAAGAGCATGTTGTTCTCTTCTCGAGTCCTAATCATGTCGCACTTTCTGCAGTTGTTGATCAGGGTGTTGAGGCAGTGATTAGTCTGCTCAAGAGACTCATCCAGGATAGATTGGAAACTGTTGTACTCATTGAGACATTGAGTATGTCTGTTTTTTTTATCTTTATCCCTCCTTCAAGCTGATTAGCCAATTGATCCCATAGATCCTTGGCAGATTCACAGGCATCAAGAGATTGTAAAAACTCTTTGGGAAGAGCCATGATTAAAAGCCTTTTGGCCTTTTTGTCAACCTCCACCCATCTTCTATCTTCGAATCCTGGAACTAAAACATTTCTAAGGTTCGGAAAAAAGTTTAAAGTGACTAAAATACCCTCAGTAACAGAAAAAGGTTAACGGCTACTAAGAGGATGGACTAAAATAGTTATGAAATGACAAATGTAATAGACGAAACCCTATCGATATTTTAGTTCAGTGACGATAGTTGTTTGTTAAACCCCATAATTCTAATTTGTAAAATTAATGAAAAATATACTAAATGTTGAAGACAAACTACAGTTGCGAAGAAGATCTAGAGAGGCTATGAATACCTGAAGTACTTAACCTGATAATCGTCCACTTATGAAGAGTTCAACGGGTCGATAAACTTAGCCTTTCCATAACCCCTCTGGTTTGACAGCAATTGAAGAATCGTCAACTATCAAACATAGTTCGATCAAATATACTCTAGCATGCTAATACAAGTAGAATCCTGATTGGACACACTACATGAAGACAACTGGAGATAGCTTATCGCCGGCATGAATTATGTTACTATAGGTAAATAAAGATAACCTTCATCCTTTTAGATAGATATCTTCTCCTTGTTTATCTCATAGATATTGTTAGACCCCATAATTTATAAGTGTAAAAATAATGAAGAACAATAAGTGATGAAGAACCAGAAGACCGATGAAGACATTAAGGCAGAATTGACCAAGTCTGGAGAAGAACCAGAGGGTCGATGAACAAGCAGAGATGCGATGGAAAGAGCATCTTCATCACCCCTCTGGTCAACAACACTTAGAGTTTTCTTCAGCAATTCAACCAGAGGCATACGATGAATATATAAGGATAAGGTTGAATCATCATTCCATGAAAGACAGCTGGAGATGACAAATTGTTGGTCACGGTTCTAGCATCTTCCTAAATCGAAACGTGGTGCTGGCTGCTACGCTATAAGGGAAATAAAGTTGCGCCTTCACCAAGGCAATTGCTTTTGGTGTAGTGGGTAAGCACTTGATCCTAACACAAATCGACAGCTGGATTTAAAGTTTATCTTAATTTATAGCTTATCCATGGTTTAGATAAACTTTATCCGTTAGTAGAAGATTAGCTAAATAGTCTCACTAGATAGTTATTTTCTGATTAGCGTTCAGTATAAATAGGTGATTAGGCCTATTGTTAAAAATATCCCTTTTACGTTTTTCATATTGAATAAACTGAAATCAATTGGCACTCAAGATTATTCTTCGAATGTTCATACATTGTTCTTGAGTGTTCATCATTTTGTTCATTAAAACACTATAATTTGGTTATTCTTAACTCGATTATTAGTGTTATTGAGAGATCTGAGATCAACAATTGGTAACAGAGCCAATTGATTGTTTTTCCATCATACAAATTCTCTCAATTTTTTTTAAAAAACGTAAAATTGCTCTCTTCTAAAAATCCTCAATGGCCAACTGGAATTATGCATATAGTGTTGGCTCCCTCACCAAGCCTCCAAATCTTCAACGAGAAGAGTACCCGCAATGGAGGATAAGGATGGTAAACTTCTTGGAAGGAATTGACAGGAACCTCCTGCGATCTGTAATGGAGGGTCCTTATGTTCCACAGACTCTTGTCCCAAGAGTCCCAGGAACATATACCACAACTGAAATACCTGCCTACTACATGCCCAAGGATGAGAAAAATTGGGATGAAGACGACTTAGAATGGGTTGAGACCGACAAGAAGGCCAAAAGACTGATAATCATGGCCATACCAAATGAGATCTTCCAATCCCTTGATGCATGTTCCACAGCCAAGGAACTATGGGATGAACTGGCGAGCCAACTGGAAGGAGAAGCAAAAATAAAGAAGAATTGTAGAGCACAATGTCTCAATGAATACACCAACTTCAAGGCTCTTCCTGATGAACCGATTCAGAAGACATACGATCGTTTCAACAAATTGATTAACAATGTCGTCGAAACGATATCTCTAGAACTAAGGAAGAAAACAATGTTTTATTCCTAAAAAGTCTTGGCGATAAATGGACTCAGCTGTCGATGTCCCTTCAAGCAAATCATGACCTAGACGGCTGGTCACTTCATGATCTGCATGGAACGCTTGCAGCACAAGAGAACGACATTATGAATAAGAAGGTATCCA
>NC_037529.1:28301042-28307752 GCF_001531365.2 Cynara cardunculus var. scolymus
AATCTGAAAGAATAAAAGCGGAAAAAGAAGCAAGTTTCTACAAAAGAGAGACTGACCTTCTAACCGAAGAAAAAGCAGAACTTGCTAAGGAAAAGACTCGCATCACCACTCTTAAGAAATCAGAGGAAGATAAACTTYTGGAACTAAACAAACGAATAACTAAGGACTTGGAAAAGAAAACTAAGGCCTTAAAAGAATCTGAGRCAGAGAGACTAAATTCAGTTGCTCTTAAAGATTTTTTTCAAAAGGAACGGGAAATCCTTCACAAGAAGCTTCAAACCAATGAACTTCTGATGAAGAAGTATAATGATGCCCAAGATGTTTATGAAAAATTAAATGGTCAAACGGACACTCAAGGGATTGGATTCAATGAATTGGACTCCTTCATCGAATCAAAGAAATCCACCCTTGAATCCACTTTCAAACTTGGATGCATTCAGAAACCCGACTTTCTCCCAAAACCAAAAGCAAACTTTAAAAGAGTTAAAGTCGATGGAAAAACTGTCGTTTTAAGACATGATTTTGAAAATGTGATGTATGAGAATAGTACAAGCAAGAATTTCGATGGAAGGAATGACACCTCAAAATCAGAGACCGATGGAAACCTTATGGTCAAAATCAACCAAAGAAGACCAAATGTCAAATATTTTCATGTCTTTGGGTGCAAATGCTTTGTACTCAAGGATAGAGAATATATTGGCATGTTTGACAAGAAAGCTGATGAAGGGATTTTTCTGGGTTATTCTCAAACTGCCAAGGCCTACAGAGTCTACATCAAAAGGACAAGAATCGTCATAGAAAGCATCAATGTGTCCTTTGATGATTCCACACCAATGACTTCTAGACACAACAGTTCAGAACTCAGACTTCAAAGAAGAGCATCTGATTCATCACTTGGCAAACCCAATGAATCAGAGTTAGCTCAAATATTTGAAGACATCTTCAACGAAGAAGTAATCTCTTGACATGTGCCAACTGCAAAATCTATCTCCAGAATCGATGAAGAACATGAAGTCTCCAATGCTAAAGGTACATCTCTTACTGAAACTCATGTTACTTAATCTTCTATTTCATCTGTGTCTTCAGATCAACATCAAGAACCAGAGTCTAACTCTGGAGATGATCTCTTCGAAAGGGATCCCATCGGTCGATGAAGAACTGCATCCTGTTGGTCCAAAACCCTAATCAAGCACCAAGTGGACAAAAGATCACCTACACCACCAAATCATTGGTGATTCAACCTCTGGTGTCAAGACGAGATCTGCCACTGCCAATGAATGCCTCTTCGCCAACTTTTTGATCTTGATAGAACCAAAGAAAAATTCAGAAGCCCTACTAGACCTAAACTAGATAGACGTGATGCAAGAATAATTATTCTAGTTTGAAAGAAACAAAGTATGGTCTCTTATGCCTCTACCCAAAGAAAAGACGGCCATAGGAACCAAATGGGTTTTCCGAAACAAGAAGGACGAAGATAGCATAGTCATAAGGAACAAAGCCAGGCTTGTTGCCAAGGGCTACTACCAGGAAGAAGAGATTGACTAGGATGAAACATTTGCTCTCGTCGCAAGACTTGAGGCCATCCGGATATTCCTAGCCTATGCAGCTCACAAAGGCTTCAAAGTTTATCAGATGGATGTCAAGCCTACCTTCCTAAATGGCAAACTTCAAGAAGAAGTATACGTGTAGCAGCCCCCTGGGTTTGAAGATTCAAAACATCCAGATTATGTCTATTTTCTGGATAAAACTCTATATGGGCTGAAGCAAGCACCCAGGGCCTGGTATGAAACACTATCTACCTTTCTCATCAACAATGGATTCGAAAAAGGTACAATCGATACAACCGTCTTTCTCAAAAAACACAAAGGTGATATCTTACTTGTTCAAATATATGTGGACGACATCATATTTCGTTCTACAAATGCAAAACATTGCCGAAAATTCTTAGAGTTGATGAAAAGCAAATATGAGATGAGCATGATGGGAGAACTAAGTTTCTTCCTTGGTCTTCAAATAAAAAAAGCTTCAGCAGGAGTTTTCATCAATCAGTCCAAATATGTGACTGACTTTCTGAAGAAATATTCTCTCTCAAACTCCTCATCGATGAGAACACCTATTGCTACAGAAGCTAAGTTATTTGTTGATCCATTAGGCAAACTTGTGGATGTAACAACCTACAGAGGCATGATTGGATCACTCTTGTATCTAACTGCTAGTAGACCAGACATTATGTTTGCCACATGTCTTTGTGCAATATATCATTCAGATCCTAAAGAATCACATCTCTCTGCAGTCAAGAGGATTTTTAGATACCTCAAGGGAACTCCATCATTGGGTCTCTGGKRKMCAAAGAACTCTGGCTTTGATCTAATAGCCTACACAGATGCAGATCATGCAGGTTGCAAACTTGATACAAAGAGCACGTCAGGAAGCTGTCAACTCTTAGGGGACAAGCTGGTAAGTTGGACTTCCAGAAAACAAAATTGTATCTCAACCTCTACAGCAGAAGCAGAATATGTTGCTGCTGCTAGTTGTTGTTCACAAGTTCTCTGGATGAAGACTCAGCTTAAGGACTATGGATTCCATTATGACAAAATCCCCATCCTCTGTGACTCCAAGAGTGCCATAGCAATCTCTGCAAACCCAGTGCAGCATTCCAAGACCAAGCACGTCAATGTAAGGTACCATTTTCTGAAAGACAATGTTGAAAAAGGCAATATAGAAATGTACTTTGTTCCCACTGAGATTCAACTTGCTGACGTTTTCACAAAAGCTCTTGATGAAAAAAGATTTTTATTTCTAGCCAGCAAGATGGGTATGCTGAATCTCACCACTTAAAGGCAATAAGTATTTGAATCAGAGATTCTCAATATTTCATGGTTATGCCTAAAAGTGATACAAAGAAATCACCCAAAATCAATAAAGTACTCCAAACCAGCGTCTCTGGTTCTAGAGACCAGAGCCTCTTGTCATGAAGAAATTTTTTATTGTGGCTCTAATATCTTTCATTGCCTTTGGAACCAGAGACCTCTGGTCCAAAGCAAATACTTGGTCTTTCTTCACTAAGTATTACCTTTGCAACCAGAGCCTCTGGTTCTAAAGACCAGAGCCTCTTGTTTCTAAGTCCTTTGCAACCAGAGATATATGGTTCCCATATAAGACTTGGCATGTTCACTTCACCTTTCATTCATCAAAAATAGCATTTCTAAACCAACCAGAGCCTCTGGTTCTAAACACCAGAGCCTCTAGATCCAGACTCTTTGAAACCAGAGCCTCTCTGAACCCAAAGAATCCCCCCTCTCTCACTCCACATGCACTTAACCATATTTTCATACTTCAATTCATCGCCTTTGCAACCAGAGCCTCTGGTTCTAAAGACCAGAGCCTCTGGATTCAAAGCCTTTGGAACAAGAGCCCCTCTGATCTCAAAGGCCCATCCATTATACTCTTTCACATACACTCAACCATTCTCTCATACTTCTTTTTCCTCACCGTTGCAACCAGAGACTCTGAATTCATTGTCTTTGGAACCAGAGCCCTCTGGTCTCAAAGACCCATTCATATGCATATCCTTTTGCACACTTAGCCACATTTCATACCTTTCTTTCATCGTCCTTCACAACTAGAGCCTGTGGTTGTATAGACCAGAGCCTCTGGTCACCTCAATCATCATTATTATTGGTTCTAGGGGGAGTTTTTAAAACTCAAACAATCTTCATGCACCATTTGAGGGGGAGCTACTCTTTCATCATGAAACTCCATTATATTCATGCATTTTCCATACCAGAGCCTCTGGTTCTACTATCCAGAGCCTCTTGACACATAAATGCTACATAAATAATGTATACACCATGTGTATTTAACCAGAGCCCCTCTGGTTCTACATAATAGATTGCCCATGCTTATTCAGAAGCTCTGGTTTGTCATCCAAGGCTTCTTAATCATGCAATCCAACATTTCATTGATGTTCAACCAGAGCACCTCTGGTTCCCCATCAAAAGGGTTATGTGATACCAGAACTCCTCTAGTTCCATGACAAAATCACTTTCATCCATACATCCATCAAAATTGAAAAACATTCTAAAGATTATACAAAATAGCAACTTTTGTGACTAAAAACTATACAACATGGGTTTTTAGAAGACAAAAACTTCGTAATTCATATTAATCTTACAATTAGATGGGATTTTAAATTTAAATTGTTTTTTGGTTAATATTTAACGAGATATTATTTGGAATAATTTCTTATTTCAAATAATCCATACGTCATCCTCACACGYGCCTGACACCATATACAGCCTGTTCCCCATGAACCGTTTCAAATTTCCCTTCCCTAACCCCGCCTTGACACGTGTCCTCCAACATTAATGGCACGTACAATCAAGATGGCTCACAATTTTCAAATCAAATCACCTTTTAGCCAACCGACTCCCATTTTCATGATTATTTAAATATAATAATCAAGAAAACCTGCTCATATTCCCCATCCCCCACCCCACCCCACACCTCCTCCCTACCTATAAATACCCTTCTTCAACCTCCATTTACTCTTTACGCTTCCTAAAACCTGCAAACAGACTTTGATGAACAAACTTACCTACAACTTCCTACGCAATGGCTTCCTCCACATCAGACGAGTCCAACAACAATGACAGCCACGTTCAATCCACCAGCATCGACAGCCGCACAATTGTCTTCCTCCCAATCAAGCCCAACAACCATGCCATTGAACTGCGAAACACCTTGATCGACAACACGTTTGCCGTCATGATCGAATTCTTCAAAAACTGCATCCTTCTACATGCACTGACCCTTACTGATAATGGCGTACCACTAAAGTACGTCCAACAGTACTGGCAGACCTGCGAATTCAACCCTGAAAGCCATAGAATAATGGGGGACATTGACGCCCCAAACGATATGATTTGCTCGCTCAAGATCTCACGGGTAAAAGTAGCTCAAGTTCTGTGCATTCCAACCCGTCGAGAACTCGGCATTGAGCAATATGCCGAGCCACCCACCACCTCCGACATCCTCAGGTTCATCCAAATGCTAGGTCACAATCGTGACCTACGCAACACCTCCAACTTCAAAAGCAGTGTTTACCGCCAATGTGGAATATGTTCTTTTCCATATTGAATAGGGCCCTCACCTGCAAACTAGGGTCAATGGACCAGGGCAACATCAACATCATGACGATCATGTGCGGACTCTTCTTCAACATCCCTCTCGACTATGCTTTTCTCATATACAATGAGATCCACACTGCCGTAGTCAAGAAGTGTAAACTCCAGGCGACCGGCAAGCCTTTAACCTATATTATGTTCCTCATTTCCTCGTTCTCTTCATAGGGGATGCGATGAGGAAGCATAACCTCCCGGACGAAGAACCATTCACCCCCGTCTTCAAAATGCATGGCCATCGACCCACTCTCTCGAAAGAAGGATATACATCAACATACCAGTCTCTAGAGCAATGCTCAGTATCATACCAAAGATATCGGAAATCCGTTGAACCTACGAACGCTCTCGGTTGTCCCATTAACCAAGGGCAACTACCCCAGAGCGAATAGAGTTGTCCCCATAAACAAGCAAGGGAGCACAGGAGCCATCTTCATCGGATGATGAAGATGATGATGATGATGGTACTCCACGTGCATCCCCCCAGCCCTTCACAAACACATCCCCGTCCCTCTTCCCAAAGGGCAACCACCTTCTCTACCCCTAGCGATCAAGGCCAAAGGGGTATTGAACAAGGACCACCCAGTCCAATCCCACAACCAGCCAGCCATCCAAAGGCCATTCTTCGGGCCTCTGGAGATGATTTACCTGATGAACCTCAATTTCCATCGCCCCTCTCCCAATAGAGAGGCGATGAAGACATAAGAGCCACATCGCCTCATGGCTCGACAGTACCACCAACACAACCAGAAGCATGTGTTGCTTCTGCCATTGATGAACCCCAAGGTTACTCAGAGCAATCTCCCTTTCGTGCACCACAACCCCCTTCGATACTTGATCTAGCGAAGGGGAAACACATTTACTTCTCTTACCCAGCCTCTAAAGCCGAGGAAGAAGAAGAAGTTGTCGCAACATCTGGAGATAGCTCCTTACTTGAGGGCTATCAAGGACATGATGGAAGTCCTTCAAGGCCTACATTTTCACAAGGCATTGAAGGCATCTCAGGAGCAGAGGCTCAACCTGCAGCATCCGTTGCTGCAGGGGTTACCCCCACGGCAGAACTGGTCACAAAGGTCGAGTTCCAAGTCTTTGTTGACTTAGTTCAACAGAAAAGGGTAGTACACTTTGGTAAAAGGGGAAAGATAAGTCCAAGATTTATTGGACCGTTTCCTATTATTGAAAGAGTAGAAGATGTGGCATACAAGCTAGAACTTCCAACAGAGTTAAGTGGTATTCATTCACTTTTCACATATCAAACTTAAGGAAGTGCCTAGCAAATCCCAATGTAGTGGTACCTCTTCCAGAAATTAAGATTGATGATAAGTTGATCATCAAGTAAGGTATAATTCATTCTTTGCACTTGTTTATGGTTGATATCCTTGTTTTATGGGTTGCATGTTGAGATAAAGTTAGGCTTTCATATGGGTCTGATCTTAAGTATTTAAAATAAGTGCATTTTAGTGTTTTTGGCATGAAATGGTCATTAGATTCAAGAGATTATCAAGATTTATGCAAGTTCATCATATGAAC
>NC_037529.1:28308122-28310180 GCF_001531365.2 Cynara cardunculus var. scolymus
GTTGCTTATGAGATTTTGTACATTTACTCTAGGGGGTAATTAGGACATGTTTTGATATTTTGGAAGCAATCTAAGTGTGGTGGATTGGACTTGCTTTGTGAGCTCAATTCGGAGCTTTTCGGTATTACATGGTTGCCCGGTGAGTTATTTAGTTCATTATTACATATTGATTTGAACATATATATATTTCATATGAATGTTTCGGTCTTTAATGGAGTCACAGGATCTTGATTTGTCTTTGATTCCATCTCTTGAGTCGATTCCTCATTACTATCTCGGTACATCGGTTTGCTTTATGGATCTAGACTTGTTTGTTTTGTTCCTTGTGTTGTACGCCATAGTACGGGTACTACTTTGTGTGGCACGCCGGAAGTTTATGGCGAAGTCAAGATCCCGTGTTGGATGGGTGAGACTTTCTGCGGTTGTGAATACTCATTGCTCAGAGAGGAGGAAGAGCAATGAGTAGGGAACCTTGGCACATACTCGGTAGAGAAAGGCAGGAAGTGCGAGGTTTCCCGTAATGTATGATTCTGACTCAGACTTTGGCATGTGCTCGGGAGGTGAAGGACAGGGTGATGCACTGTCTTCATTATGTATACCGATTTGATCTCTTGGTTCTTTATAATTATTGGTATTCTAACGTTGTTGAATACATTTGGTTGTTGATGCTGTCTCCTTGTTGTATTGATCATCAATGGTATGGTATACTATGGTGATTTGAATATGGAATCCTATGATCTTGGCATCCAATACGTAATTGTTCACTCGGTTTCTTGTAAGTCTCGGTTGGCATCTGGATGATGGCTTGAACTCTTTTATTGATAAAAGTTTATTATATATGTTYATAAAYTTGTRTGATATCGATATGTAATATTTAACTATTTAACTCACTAAGCGTTGGCTTACCATTTAAGTGGCAACCTCTCTCAGGAAAGAAGACGGACAAAAAGAAAGAATCCGTTGTTTGACTTGAAGATTTACCGAGGATCTTGAAGATTTCGATCTTGCTTTTGTGTAAATATTAGCTTATATATATATATATATATATATATATAGTCTTGTCCCGTATTCTTTTGACTACTTAATTTTGGTTGTAAGTAAATATCCGTTATATCCGGTTTGGAATCGTGTTTTGGGTGGTTTTATTACTAAAATTGAATGGATATTTCGATATTTTTCTAGAAATTAATATCCCATATTTTGAGGTTATTTAGTGTTATGCCTAGATTTGTGTGTTTTCAAAGTGTTGCATCTGGTTCTTCATGCCTCTGGTCCTTCATGCCTTTGGTCCTTCATAGTCTCGGCTCTGGTCTAACCATTGCCCCTCTGGTCCTTCATGGCCTCTGGTCCTTCATGGCCTCTGAACCAATTCTTCGCCTCTGGACCGATGCATCGCCCGATGCATCGCCTGATGCATTGCCTGTGGTCTTCCTCCAGACTTAGTTTTTTTTTTCTTTTCAGCAACATTTTCAGATTTTCCATCCTTGGCCCCGATTGCTTTGTCAAAACTTTTGGGAATATTTAGGATCAATTTTGGTCCTAATAATCTGTAAATTATATTTATTAGAGATTTTATAAATTTGGTAGTTTGGGGTTTGTTTCAAGGGAGATGTTTCAAATATGGTATGAGAGCTGTGGTTTGAGTGAACTGGATATCATTAATGATATTCGGACTCAAACTTAGGTATTGACATTATATAGTGAATAAGTTATGATTATACTTAGGTATTGACATTGTATAGTGACTAGGTTATGATTATATGGGATATAGACCAATAGGAGAAACCTAGGATTTGTTGGGGTACAGAGGTTAGAATATTATTTGACCCCTATATTTATGTATTATAAATTTCAGCACGATGTCTGATCATGATGCATCTAGCAACGCGCCGGTTTCTCAAGAAATTGGGGATGACAACCTCAACTTAGAAGGGAATGTCCAAGAAAATGTGGACAATGACGATGAAGCCCAACTATCACCTCATACTGAGAGGTTATTGAAAATAATGAATGATAAAACACGGGCTGCTCTACGAGAACAAAGAATAGAGTTTGAAA
>NC_037529.1:28311245-28312623 GCF_001531365.2 Cynara cardunculus var. scolymus
CTGTTGTGGTGAGGCTGGGCACATACGAACTCAGTGCCCTCAAAGAGAAAAGGCATGTTATAATTGTGGTGTGTTAGGTCATCGTATGCGAGATTGTACAAAGAATAGACTGGAGGAAAGTACGGGGTCGGTACAACAACCGAGACAACGACCGATACATACAATGGGGGCTTCAACCAAAAAGGAGGAGGTTTCGAAACCTCGGGCTAGGGCATTTCAAATTACCGCAAAGGAAGCCATGAATGATCCCGACGTTGTTACGGGTATATTTCTTGTTAATTCTCGGCCTGCTCGTATTTTATTTGATTCTGGTGCAACAAATTCCTTTGTGTCAAATGATTATGTTCGCTATATTGAATTCGTGCCTACTATGCTTGAAAAACCTTTCACTATTGACACTGCGAGCGGAGTAACATTAGTTGCTGATAAGGTATTTAGAGAGTGTACATTGCTTTTAGATGATTATGAATTTCTTATTGATCTCATTCCGACGGGTATACATGGATTCGATGTTGTTATTGGTATGGATTGGTTGGCAAAGAATCAAGCCAACATCATGTGTTCACAACAAATGATTCGAATACCAATTAGCGAGGGGGATTACTTATACATTTACGAGGAGCGGCGTGTGATCGACATAAAGGTAATCTCTATGCTAAAAGCTCGTCGTTATCTAAACAAAGGTTGCTCAATTTTTCTAGCCCATGTTATGGATGCGGAGAAGGAATTGAAGAAGACGGTGAAGGACGTTCCGATTGTTTGTGAATATCCAGATGTATTTTCGGATAATCTGCCTGGATTGCCACCCGATCGTCAAGTAGAATTTCGTATAGACTTGATACCGGGTGCAGCTCCGATAGCAAAGACACCATATTGTCTCCCACCTGCGAAAATGAAAGAAATGATGAAACAACTGCAGGAATTATTGGACAAGGGTTTTATCCGACCAAGCACATCTCCTTGGGGTGCTCCTGTCCTGTTCGTTAAGAAGAAAGATGGAACTTTCTGGATGTGTATAGATTACCGTGAGCTTAACAAGGTATAAGGAATAAATATCCATTACCGCGAATTGACGATCTTTTTGATCAGTTGCAAGGAGCGAGATATTTTTCTAAAATCGACTTACGGTCTGGCTATCACCAACTCAAGGTACGGGAGGACGACGTACCCAAGACTGCTTTTCGAACCCAATATGGGCATTACAAATTCCTCGTAATGCCATTCGGACTTACAAATGCACCTGCAGCGTTTATGGACTTAATGAATCGAGTATGCTATCCTATGCTCGACAAGTCCATGATCGTATTCATCGATGATATTTTGGTCTACTCAAAGTCCGAAAACGAACACGCTTCACACTTACGTCAAATGCTAGAAT
>NC_037529.1:28320068-28325161 GCF_001531365.2 Cynara cardunculus var. scolymus
AATATTAGCTTATATATATATATATATATACATATATATAGTCTTGTCCCGTATTCTTTTGACTACTTAATTTTGGTTGTAAGTAAAAATCCGTTATATCCGGTTTGGAATCGTGTTTTGGGTGGTTTTATTACTAAAATAGAACGGATATTTCAATGTTTTTCTAGAAATTAATATCCCATATTTTGAGGTTATTTAGTGTTATGCCCAGATTTGTGTGTTTTCAAAGTGTTGCCTCTGGTCCTTCATGCCTCTGGTCCTTCATAGTCTCGCCTATGGTCTAACCATTGCCCCTCTGGTCCTTCATGGCCTCTGGTCCTTCATGGCCTCTGAACCAATTCTTCGCCTCTGGACCGATGCATCCCCCGATGCATCGCCTGATGCATTGCCTCTGGTCTTCCTCCAGACTTAGTTTTTTTTTTCTTTTCGGCAACATTTTCAGATTTTCCATCCTTGGTCCCGATTGCTTTGTCAAAACTTTTGGGAATATTTAGGATAAATTTTGGTCTTAATAATCTGTAAAATTTGGTAGTTTGGGGTTTGTTTCAAGGGAGATGTTTCATTTATCCGACTAGTATTGTCAGAAATGCATATTCGGCCAAGAGTTGTCCGGATTATTTATGCGGTTGGAATTGAATAGATTGTATATCCTACAATGCATATATTGAACTTTGATAGACTGAGTGGTAATGGCGGTGTAACCACGAGAGTGGAAATGGCGATGTAATCACGAAAGAGTGGAAATGGCGGTGTAACCGCGAGAGTTGTACTAGCGGTGTAACCGCGAGAGTGGTAATGACGGTATAACCACGAGGGAAATAATAGTGGTGTCACCACTAGAAATAATAGATGAAATACATATAAATGTCCAGATTTAATACAATCTTGGATTTTGAAATATATGTTGTTTGTATAAGAATGATTCACTCATTAGACCTTTTGGTCTAACGCTTAAATATTGCACTAATCTGTTTTGCAGGTCAACCATCATCGCAAAGCAAGGGCAAAAAGAAAATATAATGAACTTTTAATTAAATGTTTGTATTATAACAGACAAATTTTTTGTTAATCCATATTTCCTCATGTTTTGTAAACAATATAACGTTTGGGTTATACTTAATGTGTTATATGGAATGATTGTTGTAAATTTTATATTGTATATACAGAAGCTCTATATGATAAAAAGATAAAAGATTCAAGCAAGAGACTCTGCATAGTAGATGCAGAGGCTCTGTCTCATAGTCAAAACAAAATAACCAGGTGTCAAACAGAAATATGCTCGAGAAGGATATAGAGGCTCTCTTTGAGTTTATAAAGATTGAGCATACCCAACTTGCTAACTAAGAAATTGAATCTCTTTTCATCAAAAGCCGTAGTAAAAATGTCAACAAGTTGATGGTCTGTATTGACAAAGAACATTTCAATCGTATCTTTCTCTGCATGGTCTTTAATGAAATGGTAACGGACATCGATGTGCTTTGTTTTTTAGTGTTGTACTGGATTTGCTGTGATCACAAACGCACTTTCGAAGTCCCAGAGGATGGGTATCTTGTCGAACTCAATACCGTAGTCTTTGAGTTGAGTCTCCATCCAAATTACATGTGAACAACAGCTTACTGCGGCTACATACTCTGCTTCCGCAGTTGAACTAGATACGCAATTGTGCTTCTTGGATGTCCAGCTGATGAGCTCTTTGCCAAGCAGTTGACAGCTTCCTGAAGTACTGTTTCGATCAAGTTTGCATACTGCATGATCAAAATATATATACGCGATAAGATCAAACCCAGAATGCTTAGGATACTAGAAACCCAAAAATTGAATCCTTTTAAGATATCAAAAGATTCTTTTCACAACAGACAGATGAGATTCCTTACGTTTAGATTGGTACCTAGCACAGAGACAGTTAGCAAACATTATACTTGGTCGACTAGCCGTGAGATACAGCAGTGATCTAATCATCCCACGGTAAGTCTTGACATTCACTACTTTTCTAGATGGATCTGCATCAAGCTTTGTCCCCGTCACGATTGGTGTTTTCATGGTGAAAGAGTTATGAAGTTGGTACTCAGAGACATACTTAGCTTGGCTAATTATGATACCGTCTTATCTTTGTTCTACTTGTAAGCAGAGGAAGAATGTTGATTCTCCCATCATCCTCATTTTGAACTCACTATTCATCAAAGCAGAAAACTTATCACAGTGTCCCTGGTTCATTGAACCAAATATAATATCGTTCACATAAATCTGGACTAGAAGCATCTCACCTTTTTGCCTCTTAATAAACAAAGTAGTATCGATCTTACCTTTTTCAAAACCGTGTGATAAGAGAAATGACGAAAGACGTTCATACCAAGCTCATGGAGCTTCTTTAAGTCCATACAGAGCTTTGTCTAAGAACTAGACATACCCTGCGTGTGTGGAACTTTCAAACCCTGGAGGTTGTTGAATGTAGAGTTCCTTCTTTAGATTATTATTTAGGAAGGCTGACTTAACATCCATTTGGTAGACTCAGAATACTTTATGTGCAGAGAAGGCTAGGGATAAGCATATAGCTTCTACCCTTGCAACTCGAGCAAAGGTCTCGTCATAGTCTATACCCTCTTCTTGGCAGTAGCCTTTTGCAACAAGTCTGGCTTTATTTCTGACTACGATGCCATCCTCATCCTTCTTGTTCCTAAAAACCCACTTACAGCCAAATGCAATTTTATCCTTTGGTAAAGGAACAAGAGTCCATACCTTGTTTCTCTTGAATTGTTGGAGCTCTTCTTGCATGGCATCGACCCAACTAGGCTCTGGTTGTGGATTAGCTTGATCACCAGAGAAAGAAGAAGTGTTAGAAGAGACAGAGATAGATGTACTTGCAGTTTGTGGCTCTTCATGAATAGGTGCAGAGTCATCTCCAGGTGCACGTGCAGAGATGTCCTCATCACCCAAGAAGTCTTCAAATAATTGCCTGAGTTCCAATTCCCTTGATTTCGATAGAGAATTGGAAGTCATCGAGTTAAGATCGAGTCCAGAGCTGAGGTACTCTAAAGTCATGAGCTCCTTATCGTCGAACGAGAAGTTGATGCTCTCCATGACAATCGTGGTTCGTAGATTAAGGACTATGTAGGCCTTGGCATGTTTAGAGTACCCAAGAAATTTGCCTTCATCGGCCTTCTTATCGAACTTGCCAAGATGATCATGGTCATTTAAAATGAAGCATCTGCAACAAAAGATGTGCAAAAATTTAACATTAGGATTTCTCTAGTTAATGAGTTTGTAAGGAGTCTTCATGTGTCTCTTAACTATTTTGAATAAAGCATGCCACTGAGATAGCTTCTGCCCAAAAATGGGTTGGAAGACTAGAGTCTGCAAGCATTGTTCTTGAAGCTTCAACTAACGTTCGATTCTTTCTTTCTACTAAACCATTTTGCTGTGGTGTTCTTGCAGCAGAGAAGTTCTGAGATATGCCTCCTTGTGAAGATACACATCGATTTTTGCGTTCTTGAACTCAATACAAGTATCACTTCTTAGTATTTGAATTCTACTATGTAGAAGAACTTAAATCTTTGTCATTAGCTTGATCAGCAGCTCTGGGACATCTGAATTCTACCTTACAAGCTCAATCCTAGTATATCTTGTAAATTCATCAATAAGCACAAGGATATACTTCTTGCCAAACAAACTCTGCACAGAGATTGGACCACAGAGGTCTAACACAGGACGCATCTGTCTTTGCCTTGTGGGATGCTCTTTTGAGTTTTCCCATTTCACAAGCAGGACAAAGATGGTCCTTTTTGAACTTTATTGCTGGTAGTCTGTGAACCAGATTATTCTTCACAAGCTTCTCTATATTTTGAAAATTTATGTGAGAAAGCTTGTGGTGCCAGAGCCATGCCTCTTCACATTTACGAGATACGAGATAGAGATCCTCTAAATTATCTCTTGGTAAGAAGTTCATAAGGTATAGATTACCCTTACGTTTGGCTCTTAGCAACTCCTGACCTGATTTTGATATTATTGAACAAGCTTCCTTTTGGAACTTGACATTATAGCCAGAATCACAAAGTTGACTTATGCTTAAAAGGTTATGTGTAAGCATAGAGACATAAGCAACTTTAGAGACAGAAACCTTACCTTGTTGAAGATCTCGAAAGCCTTTTATTTCTCTTTGCATGTTATCCCCGAAAGTTACTCGTCCTCCTATTTTCTCTCTGTTTGAGGAGAGTAACCTCTTGTTGCCGGTCATGTGTCTTGAGCATCCGGAGTCAAGATACCAAATATCCACATGCGGCTTCTACAAAACAAATTATAGGGATTTAGGTACCCATTTCATGATGGGTCATTGATGATTAGGCCTTGGAGATTTGATAGCAGGTTTAGGGAGAGGATTTGTCTCAACACCTGATTTTCCAGACTTGCGATCTGGTTTGCCAGATTTGGCCTTAGGAGTTTGCTTTTTCTTCTGGGTCCTCTTGGAATTAATCTTTGATGACCCAGAGAGAATGCAGTTGGGATTAGAAAGGCGTTGCTTTAATTTTTGCTGCAAAGAGATATTCACAAGTATAAACAAAATTTTGATGACAAAAAGGTTTATTAGATTCATAAAATAGTTTATTACAATCATTCCTAGCATTGTTAGTTCGAACGAAATCCCTATCTAGTTTTGATTATGCAGAATTTTTAGCCTTAGTCTTCTCTATCCTTCCTTTGTCCCCTCTTACTCTTTTGGCCTTCAGAGGCCTCGCTGAAACAGAGCAGTTTAAAATAGATCTAGCAACGGATTTTCCTTTCTGTTTTGGAGTGAAGTTAATTGGCTTTATTGAAGTAGGTTTTGAAACTTTTGATGCACATGTAACATGTTTAGGTTTCGTAGCCTTGTTTTCTGTGTGTCTCACTACAATGATCAATCTTCAATACATCTTCATAACAATGGCAGATTAAGATAAATCTTCAAGAACATCATATAAGAGAGTTGAGAGAGAAAGTCAAGATCTTCAAATGTGGTCAACTCTAATATTACGTATTCTAATTTTACAATTGAGCTCCTACCTCTAAATTTACAAAGACATCACCCTATTTATAGGGTCAAACTTCTAAACATAGTCAAA
>NC_037529.1:28325516-28332595 GCF_001531365.2 Cynara cardunculus var. scolymus
TTGACAATGTAGAATAGTAACAAAAATGATCTTCAGAAACAATGTACAAGATGTGATCTTCAAAGAATATTCAGAATTAATCTTCAGTAAATTGTCGTAAAGATGATATTCACATTCAACATCTCTCAGTCGTTGTAGCATCAGAATAATCTTTTGTAATCATCTTTAGTCGCACTTCTTTTGAGTCTTTTGCTATTATCGAAGTTACTCCCCCTTGATCTTTGCATCAGATTCCCTTTAAAATGTTCGAAAATGAATTATCATTCATTATTACATACTCCCCCTTATGATGAAATGAGAATCATTCCATCATACACAAGAATCAATGAAATTTTCCGCGTAAGCCGTCAATTCATGAAAATGTAAGTAGATCTTTGCAAATCCACTTGTTTAATCTTTTTAGATTAAGGGAATGGGAAGGTAACATCCAACTTCAACGAATGAAATTGTTTTCAATTTTATAAAAAGATTAGCCTGTGAGTATAACAAATATACTCAGTACAATGGATGTACTGTATATATGAGACTTTTTGATGCTTATCTCACCAGGTATTGCATTCAATCATTGATAGCTAAAAAATAGCATATCTATGAATGTTTTGGCAAATTAACATATAAAATGCTAWAYHTNTRWAGTGTAGAAAGATAAAGCAACTAATGCTTCTGTTTAGGCTCAAAAAGATAAATCGTGTGGACTACACAAATTTATCAGACTCAATATGTGATCAAAAAGATTTGAAGGGGGTCATATATCCTTCTGATTCAATATCAACTTTCTCCGAATGAAAAATTGATATATGATGAGTTGCGGCCCCAAGTGTTATTGAAACACTTATATGTTGAGAGATAAATGAGTAGCTGGTGGGGTTGTGACAAGAATTGGCCTGGGCTTTGCCTTTTTCAATATTAGTCTCGAAAAATTGAGAACTAATAGATTATGTGGTATTCCCGGATTATATAAGTTTGGAACAGGATTTTCTTTTTCTTTTAATCCTGACACAACTCTCGTCAATTCTTTTAGCTCACAACAACTTCCCCTCTCTTTTTCATTTTAGTCTCAGCACACAAACCCTTTTGTATTTAAGCTAACTCAAATATGGTTGTCCTCTTGGGTAGGTCTGTCGGTTTTGACATTCCATAGAGGTATTTCTGATAAGCACTCAGTCCCATCTAAAATAGCATGTTATGCTCAGATGATCACAATGATTGATCAAAAACATTATTTCTTTAAAGCACAATGATCAGATAAAAAATTGATCAAAAAAAATTGGCTTTAAGCATAATTATCGAAAGAATGATGCAACAACAATTCGATTATTCAGTATGTGAGAGAAATGAATGAAGATCTGTAAGAACGAGTTTACAGATTCTGATAAAAAATGAATGTATATCAGTCAAAGAAAAAAATATCAGAAAACAATATTTGAATACAAACGAGTGTATTATCATCGAAAAAGATTTTCGTATAAGAGACGTGATAATAACATTTTGAAGAATAGCTGAAATAGGTATTGGAGTTATGTACGATGAGAAATCACACAAGTAAAATCTCAAGAAATGCCTGTTCAGAGAATGTACTCGTTTCAGAAAACAGTTCCATTTCCGAAAACATTTATTCAAAAATTCTAGAGACTCCCCCTAGAAAACAGATTTAAGTAATGATTCAGTTAAGCTCAAAAGAAAAAAAATTTGAAGAAAACATTTAAGTACGGGTCCTACACTGTGTGTTTAGAAACCACACTCGGTAAAACACGGGTTCTGAACTGAAATGTTCAGAAGCCTCGTTTGGAATAAATTACAACCCCCCCCTGCAATGGTGTATCACTGAAATGATATTCTGATCAGCACAAAATGGACACACCTGTAAAACCAGATTTAGTAGATTTTGGTACCCAAACGAACTTGGGTCCTATTTTGTTAGTATCTGGTTGGGGTATGTTGAAATTTCCAAACCATTTATTTCTATAGATATTTTCTTTTCAGCACTAATAATAGGATGATCAGGAATAAAATATGAACCATACCAGTAATTGTGATCATACCTGTTCTTACCATTCGAATTAGTCTGATATCTGTTGTTTGTACTCCATCTGTTATAGATCTTCTTATTCTCAAAATATGTTGATTTACATGTGGAGCACATGATTCTTCTCTTGCTAAGATGAATCAAATCAGAAGTGGATCTCACAAAGCAAGGAAGATTGTTAGTAACAACAGAGTTCTGAGATAAAACAGATTTAGACTTATTAACCCAAATGCTTTTAACCTTTGAAGAGTAATTGGGTGATTCAATGACATACCCTTGATAATACTGATTAGAAGAACGAGAATAGTTCTTAGAAACAGTAGATTTAGAACTACTTGAATAACTGTTCGATTTGGAACAATCATAAAAGTTAGTTTTACACTGTGATTGAGAACCAGTTGGGCTTTTAGCACACGAAAARTMTTTGACTTTTTGTAAAAGCTSGTCTCTTTCAACAGTAACTAAATCAAATTTAATTTTCAGTTCAGTTCTCATCTTCATCTCAGTTTCAAGGTCTGTCTTTAGATCAGACAATTTTCTTGTAGTGTTCAGGAGTTTACCTTCTAACTCCTTCTTTAGCATTTCAAACTTTTTCTTTTGATTTATCAACTCTCGTTTCTCTTCATCTGAGCTGCTCTTGTCATTCTCCAAAGCAATATCAAGCCACTTTTTCTTACTTGCAAGCTCTTTAGCAATTGTTGTATACTTCTTTGAAGTATTTCTTTTCTCAAGGGCAAATTGCTTTTTCTCTTTGTCTAAAGCCTTTTGCTTTCAGACAATTTCTGTAATTGACTCTGACAATCTTCGGAGATGTCTTTCTTTTCTTTATCATTCTTGGCTCGTTCCAAGATGATCAGCTGCTCAAAATCTGAGATTTGCTTTAGCAGCATCTTTGCGTTCAGCTCGAGAGAGTTAATCTTATTTTCATAAGATTCACGTTSAGTACAAAATCTTTTCTCAACTTCAATAATCCTCTTCTTTTCTTTCTCCGAATCTTTCCTTTCAGCATTTAAAACCTTTTCCACTTTCAAAACCTTTTCTTTCTCTAAGTTCAAAAGCTTTCTTAGCTTAATCAGATCACTCTCAGACTTATGAAACTTCTCAGTTAAATCCTCTATCTCTGTATTTTTTCTTGGAGAGTTTTTCTCAATTGAAAGTGCACTTCTAACCTCTTGGAGTTTATTGAAAAGATCTTTATTAGCTTTATTTCAAGTCTTCAAATCCTCATCATAATCTTTTCTTACAGAGCTGATAGTGTTCTCGAGTTTTTCAATTTTATACTCAAATTCCTTCTCGATTCTTTCACATTCTTTTTTATGATCTTTCTTTAAATTTTTGATACATTCCAGATTACAGTGATTCTCATAGTACTGTTTTATGAATTTATCTTTATAAATCCACTATGTTCTTTTCCAGCTCAACAATCCTCTCTCTCAACTTTTTGTCCTCTCTCTCATATGAAACTGCCATTTTAAAAAAAAATTGATTGATCAGATATATATAGGATCTATACAGTGAAATCAGTAAAAGAAATCAGGAACAGTTAAGCTTAAAAAAATAACATAAAACACAAAAAACTGACGAGATTTTAGAAAAACGACGAGGAACTGTAAAAAATCAGTAAAAACAGTCAAAACTGTTGAAAACAGTTAAAAACTGTTCAAAACAGTTAAAGAGAGTTAAAACTGATGAAAAACAGTTTACACGACAGAAAATAGTTCAAAACTGTCTCAACCAGTTAAAAACACAAAAACCAAAACAGATAAACAAAATGATCCAAAATTAAAATCTAAACAAAAATTAAAACTCAAAGACTAAAAACACAACAATTATAAGCCCAAAAAATAAATGTCCAAGTCCAAAACAATAGAAATTTTTACAAATACAATACAAAATTATGAACTCTCTTCACAGTAAGCTTAGACTTGATCTCAGATACACTATTACACTTCACTCTTCTAACTGCAACTTTTAGCTTCCCTCTAACTGCAGCAGACTTCTGATCCTCCTGTACAAGTAACTTCTGATATTTTTGATTCTTTGCCTCTAATGCTTCAACATCATAAGTCACAGCAATCAGTACAACAACCAATACAAAATAGTAAATCAACAAGGCTGCTATGAGTGATAAAGATGAAACAGACAATTAAACAAGTCTGAGAACCAGCTCAAGTCTGTTAAAAACTCACAGCATGATATTAGACTGTTTATGTTATGATATTAAAAATTGTTTATGATATTAAAAACCATACAGCCTTGTACAAAGTAGTGGTCGAGCACTGCTGTTATACGATGAAGATGTAACTCAGGTCAACAAACAGTTGATTAAGATGAATTAGATCACGAAACCTTGAATGCAAATGAGTCTGGGAGCAATAAACACTAAAACAAAGCACTTAAAGGTGCAAATGATCAGTGTGTGCTACTATCCAATGAAGTTCAGACTATCACAGTCACTTAAAACACTAATACAGTCTCCTTCTGTGAAGAAACTGAAACAATGTCGGGGTCTTCTGTGCAAGTACACTAAAACTGGAAGTGATATATCAACTACTAC
Organism: Cynara cardunculus var. scolymus; assembly: GCF_001531365.2. Lineage (NCBI taxonomy): Eukaryota > Viridiplantae > Streptophyta > Magnoliopsida > Asterales > Asteraceae > Cynara > Cynara cardunculus. Next base: position 28,330,100 of record NC_037529.1, read on the forward strand.
CGCTTGGACATCTAAGTACTTGTGTGTTGTGACAGCAAGTACCTTTGAAGAACAACTTGAATCCTGCTTAATCAAACACTCACAGCAATATATAGAATGAAATCAACTCAACAGATTTGAACTCAAAACAATGAATTGAATATCAACATAATAACAAACATTCTGCTGTGGATTTCTACTAGCAAAATACTACAGGAACTTTGTGAGATTCCCTCAACCCTTAACTTGATAAACCTCAAACAAATTCTCAAAACAGATTAAAGCAATGAGCAAACCAAAAACGAATCTTTTAAGAGAAATGAATGAAACTGTAATTGACCTTTGTCCCACCCGGGCTGCTGTTCCAGTCCACAAAATTTGATATAGAAGCACAAAGTGACACCAATAAAACCAAATCCTCAAATTTGATATCAAAGGCACAAAGAATCTGCTGTTCCAGTCCTCAAATCCACAAACACAGATATTTGGGCAATGCACCAGGACTACCACTGGAAGCAATCCATCTAGGACAAACAGCATGAAGCTCAAATTCAAAACAATGTACCTGTGTAGCTGATAAAAGCTGTCAAGATGATTCAAAACTTCAAAAATCAAACAACAACTGTTACATATAGCAATGAATCAAATGTTCAAAGAACGAAATTGATAAACAGAGCTGTTGTTGTCTTTCACCCACGATGTATCAGGCTACAGCTAGTCAAGAATCAAGGACAGAAGTATTGATGGCTCAAATCAGCTGCTAGAACTGTAATAACCAGAAACTCATCACCTGTAACTGAATCAGCTCCAAGAGATGAAATTCAAACAGCTGTTGTGTTCTTGTTAGCTTTTAATCGATTCACCAGCTGCTTATCCGATAAATTCAAGATAAACGCTCAAAACTCACTCACCACATAATGTGCTTACCACTGTTTCAAATCGACTAAGACAGAAGACTGTGTGTGGTTTGTGTAATAAAGAACAAACACAGAACCTGTAGATGAGCGATAAAAAGAACCAGATAAAGACCAAACCAAAATTGAATTGCTTCTCTGTAATCGAGCAGTCTGGCCAAAATCAAATAAAATGAGCAGTGATGTCTCAATCAAAGAAAGGTTGTTGTTCGATTTAGGTTGAAATCAAAATTCGATCAAGAAGCAGGTGATCGAGTTAGACAGAGCAATTTACTTTGAGCGATTAAGAATCCATGTGAAATGGATTGAACGATTTAATAAATCGGATAACTCGATGCACAAAAAGCTAAGTCCTTAAATCGCACAATACATAAATTAAATCGCACAAGGCTTAATCTTTAAATCGCTCACACTTATGACCTAAATCACTCAAGACTATGCCTAAATCGCTCAAACATCCACTCAATAAATCCTCACACAGTATTCCTAATACGGTCAACACAAATCACTAAATCTATGAAACAAAACTCAATCGCTCAAGCCCTAAAATTAAATCGCTCATATATCCGCTTACTGCAAAATCACAATCCGCTCAATACAGAAATTAAATCGCACAAGGCTTGGTTCTTAGGTTGTCCGAATTCGCTCAAACTTAAAAATAAATCGCTTACCTTGTGTCTGAATTCGGTCAAAACATCAAACATAAAGATGCTAAATCGCCAAAATAATCCGAATACAACCTCTAAATCGCTCAAGTATCCGCTCAAAAGGTGAACGATGTATTCCCGTATCCGCTGAAGCTTAAACTCTAACTCCCGAATTCGATCAAAAGAAGATGAAATCCGATCAAGCTATCGATTTGAGCGATTAAGAACCCGGTCACCAACCAATCTTGATGCGCGATACACTTCTAACTCAGATGTAGGATGAAATGAAAATGGACTTCTGTTGGACTTAAACCAAATGGGCCATCAAATTTGAGCGATTTAACACAATAGATTCAATCTAAAGACCAAAAACAAATCAAAACAATAAAAAACACAACAAAAAAAGATTAAAAAAATGGATCAAAATCACTGGAATTTTAAATAAAATCAAGAACACGAAAATTTAAAATCACAAAATTTTTACCAAAAACATGAAAAACAATTATCAAATTGTAAATCTTTATGTATAACAAATATTCACAATGAGATTATGCACAGATTGAACACAAATTTAACACAAAACACAAAATTAAAAAAAAATTGGATCAAAATCTAAAAAAAATAAGAACAAGATGAATATTAAAAAGAACACAGAAAAATTCAGCAAAAAAATCTTCGAAAAACCGTGAATTCTTCTCCTGATTTCGAGCAAATCCTGCTTTGATACCAATTGTGTGTCCCACTACAATGATCAATCTTCAATACATCTTCATAACAATGGCAGATTAAGATAAATCTTCAAGAACATCATAAAAGAGAGTTGACAGAGAAAGTCAAGATCTTCAAATGTGGTCAACTCGGATATTACGTATTCTAATTTTACAATTGAGCTCCTACCTCTAAATTTACAAAGACATCACCCTATTTATAGGGTCAAACTTCTAAACATAGTCAAA
>NC_037529.1:28332880-28341875 GCF_001531365.2 Cynara cardunculus var. scolymus
TTGACAATGTAGAATAGTAACAAAAATGATCTTCAGAAACAATGTACAAGATGTGATCTTCAAAGAATATTCAGAATTAATCTTCAGTAAATTGTTGTAAAGATGATCTTCATATTGAACATCTCTCAGTTGTTGTAGCATCGGAATAATCTTTTGTAATCATCTTTAGTCGCACTTCTTTTGAGTCTTTTGCCATTATCGAAGTTACTCCCCCTTGATCTTTGCATCAGATTCCCTTTAAAATGTTCGGAAATGAATATTTCATTGAGATTTTGAGATTCTCGTGAACATGCACTAGTGCCGTCATCTTTCTGTTGTAGTGAAGAGGAACTTCCAAAAATATCCGAGGAATTACTCTCAGAATTATCTGCATGAGATATAGAGGGGTGTTTCAAGACCTCAAGCAAATCTTACTCAAAAACTTGTCTCACCTTTTCTATAAATTCATCCATCAAATTTGGATCCAGAGTTTTAACAAAATCATCTTTCGATGAACTCTTGGTTTCTTCTGGCTTGGGTTTAGCTTCATCAGCACTTGATTTAAGATGTTTAGGATTATGAGAGCAAAACAAAAAATTTCTTTTGTCTTCTGTATGCTGTTTAAATCAACTGGTTGCATACCTTTTGAATAGTAAGAAATATTTTCAAATTTCAGTTTTTGAGTTCTATACCCATTTTCAAAGTTTACATATTTTAAAAGGCGAGTTTTTAGGCAAAGCCGGAAAATTGGGTTTTTGCTCTGCCCCTAACCTCAAGAGTATATTTCTTTTTCAAGTTGAGGTCTAGGTCTGTATAACTTATCCCTGCTCTATCCTGTTGATAATTTATCTTTTCATACACCTGCTGAGCATCTTGATACTTTTTAATCAAGAGCTCTTTTATTTGCAAACTCTAGTGTAAAAATTCCCTCTCTTTTTGAAAATAGTTTTTCAAGGCTTCAAAATTTAACCTATCACACACTTTCTTTAAAAGTTCTTTATCCTTTTTCTCTATGGCCGTTTTTAGCTCTAAGCACTCTGTTTTAAGACTATTTTTTGTGAAAAGTTTTATTTTTAGAAGTTTTTCTTTATCCACAGAATGCTCTTGCTTTTCTACAGATAACAGCTCTGTTTCTTGTTCAAAGAACGATTTTTCTTTTTCTAAAGATTTTCTTTTGACTTTTCAACAGAGAGTTTTTGCTGTAGTTTTAGAAAAACTTGGGTTAAAATAGAGATACTTTATTCCAAATCAGAATGGGAATAACCAGAGGTAGAGCATACCTCGGAGTCAGAGCCAGATCCAGACTCTTTTGTTTCATTCTCAATAGCCATACCACATAAGTGAGCTTGGTCTTCTTCTTCAGATGTGGAGTCAGATAACCAATTTTCTTGCTCGACCATGAGGCTCCTTTGGGGCCGATTGTACTTGTACTTATTTTTGTAGTATAGTTCATCTTTCACCAGAGGGCCTTTGCACTCCTTGGAGTAGTGACCCATTCTACCACATCTGAAGCATCTTACAGCATTCTTCTTCTAGCCTGACTGTTCTTCCTTTTTCTTGTTTTGTTGAGAAGAAAGGATCTTTGTTTCATAGCCTCTTCTTCCCTTATCACTTCGACTTCATCTCTTGTCGAAAATCTTCTTCCCAAACTTTCTTCGAAATTGCTTGGTAATGAGAGCCAAGGATTGTGCGAACACACTTATGTCATCATCTTTAGAGCTTGAAGCTATGTCTTCATCATCGCTGTCTACTACAAGAGCCTTCTTCCCTTTCTTCTATCCTCCATTGATCTTTGTTCTCTGAGTGGTTGACTAGACCTAGTCTCTTTGGAGTTAGAGACTAGAGCCAGAGGTCCATCCAAAGCGACCTTGGTCTTCTGCACCTCTTGCTTATGTGCTTACAAGGTTCCATACACATCGTGAAGACACCACTGTTACAGGTCTTGATTCGCCTGGAGGGACATGGACAAGTTTTCCCATTCGGCATTCAACCTTTTCAAAAAGAGCATGTTGTTCTCTTCTTGAGTCCTAATCACGTCGCACTTTCTGCAGTTGTTGATCAGGGTGTTAAAGCGGTGATTAGTCTGCTCAAGAGACTCATCAAGGAGAGATTGGAAACTGTTGTACTCATTGAGACATTGAGCATGTCTGTTTTTTTTATCTTTATCCCTCCTTCAAGCTGATTAGCCAATTGATCCCATAGATCCTTGGCAGATTCACAGGCATCAAGAGACTGTAAAAACTCTTTGGGAAGAGCCATGATTAAAAGCCTTTTGGCCTTTTGGTCAACCTCCACCCATCTTCTATCTTAATTGTCCCAATATCTACAGATCTTGGGGACGTGCCTTGCAGGTACTTTGATCGTATCACCAGCAGCAGGAATCCTTGGAATCAAGGTTGTGGGTACAAAAGGACCATTAAAAAATGACTGATACAATTCAAGGTTAAGACCTTCGTAGAAATTAATCGTCCTTATCTTCCATTGGGTATACTCTTCCCGAATGAGAGTATGAGGTTTTGTAAGGCAATCGACACTGTACATTGAGTTACTCGACTGATTAGACATATCTAACAAGTTTTTTAAAAGAGTTTGACATGAAAGTGAAAACGTCGAGTTTCTGGAATTAAAAGATTTGGAGAATACGCAAAGCAAACATTTTTGATCTAAGATCGGAATGAAATACGTTTTAAAAATGAATAACCAAATTAAGAGGAATATCCTTGTTGGATATCGATCGACTAATCTATTGATTTGATTAGCTGGCTATGATACCAATTGTTGGAACCCAGATTCCTCTTAATTACATAAAACATAGATAAAACAGAGTATGAGTGGAATAAAAGCTGTGTAACTGAAATGGTCTAACAAAATATTCAAGTTAAAATATGAATACAAGATGAACTTGAATAAGTCGGAAGCTTTTATTAGATGAGAAAAATAAACAGTAAAACTCTCAATCTAATTCTAGATTACGCTTTAGTCTAATTCGTCACTTTTAGGTAACTTGTAACCTGAGGAGGATGCCTTCATATATAGGGCTAAGCTCAAACAGAATCTTCTAGAATCATGGCATGAAACTCTGAATTCTTGTTCCGCATTCTTATCGATCACGTTCCTTGGAAAGTGAAGCGGGCTGAGTCGAGCCTTCTAGATTCTGTTAGAGGTCTTGCGGGAAAGTCTGAACCGTACACGCATTCCATGGGAGTAGGAGACTCATAGGCTCTGCATGTACTATGCAGAGGCTCTGTGTCTAGAGTGAAGCTCTGCATCAAGCACTTAACCTTTTTGGCTCTTAAGGCTTGATCTCTCTTAGAATAGAGCACGGGCTCTGTATATGAGACACTCAGCTCTTGAGTAAGAGCTCTGTCTCTTGATGTCTTCTGCATAAGAGCTCTTGGTCCAGATGACTTCAAAAGACTAAGTCCTAAAGACTAGAGTAACAGACTTTTACTTACACTTTTACAAGATGGGGTTTAACACTTTCTTTCTCAAATTCTTTTCTCATTATCTAGAACCTTTTCCAGTTCAGTTATATTCTTTAAAATCTCAACACTTATATTTTCAATCACAAAATCTTTTCTCTCAGAACCAAATTTCTTCTCAAGATCAAAAATCTTTTTCTTAAGCCGAACATTGTCATTCATCAAAACATTCTTTTCGGCTTCCAACTCTTCTCTTTTCTTTTCTAACATACCAAAATCTTATTGAAGTTAAGTTTTCTTCAATAACAAATTCCGAATAACCTTCACGTTGTTCGCCTGTCTTGATTCATAGCCAGCAATCTTGTCATTCAGGTAGGAAATGTGCTTTTGTAAATCATAATATGTGATGAACCCAACTATCACAGGAAAACGACACAAATAAACTCAACTATCACAGATAACTATGCAATGAACTCAACTATCGTAGATAGAGTCGTGCGATAGTTCCAAGTATCGCAACTATGTTGTGCAATATACTCAATTATCGTGACTTCTTTGTGCGATATACTCTAATATCATAGGCTTGTTTATGCAATAAACTCTAATATCGCAGGCTTCTTTGTGCGATAAACTTCCAACCTTTTTATCATGCGAAATATCCAAGAACATGCGATAAAATCAAATCTTCAATAGATTAAAAATCTAAGTCTCAAATCTCAACCAAACATTATGAAATTCAATATGGAGTGTTGATTTGTGTATAAAAACACAATTAGCAAAGATCTTCATACCAAACAGATCAAAATGGGCAATTTTACAAAAAATGACCCATAACTTCAAGAACACTCGTTCGACCAAAATCCTTCAAAAATCCAAATTATTGATTAAAAACAATCAATATGTGGAAGAAATTGATTCAGATACATTCCATGACTAAAATCGAATCAATTAGAACAAGGTTTGATAACTAAATTTTCAAAATCAATAAATTTTGATCAAGAAACGGTCGACTACACAACGTCTGTGAAAAACTTCAAAAATCTTCCAAAATTAGATTGAATTGGATCAAAACACTTGTCTTCCTGCTTTGCTACCAATTATGGATCCCAAATTAATCAAATAATAATGTAATCTAACATAAAGATCAAGAATACAAGATCGAAATCTCAATAGTCACATGTTATTAATCTTGTTTCTCTCTCTACAAGTATACTTTCTCTCTCTAAACCCTCTAACATTTATGTTACAATTAAGAACGTTACTTACAAAGTAAGCTAATACAATGTATTTATACTCTACATTTACAAAGCAAGTAAACTACAATTAATCTCCTCATGTTGACTTTTGTTGAATGTTGACTTTATACTTTGACTCTACATTCTTCAATGTAGTCTTTATACTCGGTTATCTCAGATACCATAGTTATTGACCTAATAGATTTTCTAATTAGGATGGAGAATAATCAAATCTATGACATCTGAATTATGGATCCGATATTGACTAAGATTCGAATCCTGGAACTAAAACATTTCTAAGGTTCAGGTGCGGAAAACTTGGTCTACTAAAATACCCTCATTTAATTAGACTTAACAGAAAATGGTTAACGTCTGGACCAAAATAGTTATGAAATGACAAATGTAATAGACGAAACCCTATCGATTTTTTGTAGTTCAGTGACGATAGATGTTTGTTAGAGCCATAATTCTAATTTGTAAAATTAATGAAAAATATACTAAATGCTGAAGACAAACTACAGTTGCGATGAAGATCTAGAGAGGCTATGAATACCTGAAGTACTTAACCTGATAATCGTCCACTTATGAAGAGTTCATCGGGTCGATAAACTTAGCCTTTCCATAACCCCTCTGGTTTGACAGCAACTGAAGAATCGTCAAGTGTCAAACATAGTTCGATCAAATATACTCTAGCATGCAAATACAAGTAGAATCCTGATTGGACACACTACATGAAGACAACTGGAGATAGCTCATCGCCGACATGAATTATGTTACTATCGGTAAATAAAGATAACCTTCATCCTTCTAGATAGATATCTTCTCCTTGTTTATCTCAAAGATATTGTTAGACCCCATAATTTATAAGTGTAAAAGTAATGAAGAACAATAAGTGATGAAGAACCAGAAGACCGATGAAGACATTAAGGCADRATTGACCAAGTCTGGAGAAGAACCAGAGGGTCGATGAACAACCAGAGATGCGATGGAAAGAGCATCTTCATCACCCCTCTGGTCAACAACACTTAAGAGTTTTCTACAGCAATTCAACCAGAGGCATACGATGAAGATATAAGGATAAAGTTGAATCATCATTCCATGAAAGACAGCTGGAGATGACAAATCGACAGCTGGATTTCAAGTTTATCTTAATTTATAGTTCATCCATGGTTTAGATACACTTTATCCATTAGTAGAAGATTAGCTAAATAGTCTCACTAGATAGTTATCTTCTAATTAGCCTTCAGTATAAATAGGTGATTAGGCTTATTGTTAAAAATATCGCTTTTACGTTTTTCATATTGAATAAAGTGAAATCATTGGCACTCAAGATTATTCTTTGAATGTTCATACATTGTTCTTGAGTGTTCATCATTTTGTTYATTAAAACACTATAATTTGGTTATTCTTAACTCGATTATTAGTGTTATTGAGAGATCTGAGATCAACAATTGGTATTAGAGCGAATTGATTATTTTTCCAATCAAACGATCATACAAATTCTCTCATTTTTTTTAAAAAAACACAAAATATCTCTCTTCTAAAACTCCTCAATGGCCAACTGGAATTCTGCGTATAGTGTTGGCTCCCTCACCAAGCCTCCAACTCTTCAACGAGAAGAGTACCCGCAATGGAGGATAAGGATGGTAAACTTCTTGGAAGGAATTGACAGGAACCTCCTGCGATCTATAATGGAGGGTCCTTATGTTCCATAGACTCTTGTCCCAAGAGTTCCAGGAACAAATACCACAGTTGAAATCCCTGCCTACTACATGCCCAAGGATGAGAAAAATTGGGATGAAGACGACTTAGAACGGGTTGTGACCGACAAGAAGACCAAAAGACTGATAATCATGGCCATACCAAATGAGATCTTCCAATCCCTTGATGCATGTTCCACAGCCAAGGAACTATGGGATGAACTGGCAAGCCAACTGGAAGGAGGAACAAAAACAAAGAAGAATTGTAGAGCACAATGTCTCAATGAATACACCAACTTCAAGGCTCTTCCTGATGAACCGATTCAGAAGACATACGATCGTTTTAACACATTGAATAATCAATGTCGTCGAAACGATATCTCCAGAACTAAGGAAGAAAAAAGTGTTTTATTCCTAAAAAGTCTTGGCGATAAATGGACTCAGCTGTCGATGTCCCATCAAGCAAATCAGGACCTAGACGGATGGTCACTTCATGATCTTCATGGAACGCTTGCAGCACAAGAGAACGACATTATGAATAAGAAGGTATCCATCGGTGGACCTTTAGCTCTTGCTGCTGATAAAAAGGAAATATCAAGGACTCCTACCAGAGAACATAAGAAGAAAGGAAAGAAAGCACTGGTGGTAGAATCAGAATCTGAAGACCAAACTTCTGAATCAGATGATGATATCAAAGCCTTTGCCAAATCTCTGGCCTTGATTACAAAGCAGTTCCAGAAAAAGTTCATCAAGAAACCCTMTGAACGAAAAGAATTCAAGAGGGAAAGGTACCATTCATCCTATGAAAGGAAGCCATCTAAATTCCATCAGAGGGATGGAAGAGAAGAAAGAGAAGAAAGAAGAGAAGATAGAAGAGACGAGAGGAAAGAAGACAAGGATGGAAGGAAAAATGACCTCCGCAGCTTCAGGTGCGGAAAACTTGGTCTTTTTTCAAAAGAATGCAGAGGACGACTGGTAAAGGATGCCGACTATTACAAGAATAAATACAAGTATAATCCAAGAGAGCGAAACCTGATGGTTGAGAAAGAAAACTGGGTGTCTGATTCTTCATCAGATGAAGAAGACAAAGCACTCATCTGTCTGATGGCCACGTCCAATGCAGAATCTGATGATCAGGTATGTGAGTCTACTTCCAATGAAACCAACTCTGCTCCATCTGAGATAAAGTTAAGAGTGATAAAACTTTCAGAGGATTTCTTTAAATTAAAAGAGAAATTAAATTTTGGAAAATCTGAAAGAATAAAAGCGGAAAAAGAAGCAAGTTTCTWCAAAAGAGAGACTGACCTTCTAACCGAAGAAAAAGCAGAACTTGCTAAGGAAAAGACTCGCATCACCACTCTTAAGAAATCACAGGAAGATAAACTTCTGGAACTAAACAAACGAATAACTAAGGACTTGGAAAAGAAAACTAAAGCCTTAAAAGAATTCGAGGCAGAGAGACTAAATTCAGTTGCTCTGAAAGATTTCTTTCAAAAGGAACGGGAAATCCTTCACCAGAAGCTTCAAACCAATGAACTTCAGATGAAGAAGTATAATGATGCCCAAGATGTTTATGAAAAATTAAATGGTCAAACGGACACTCAAGGGATTGGATTCAATGAATTGGACTCCTTCATCGAATCAAAGAAATCCACCCTTGAATCCACTTTCAAACTTGGATGCATTCAGAAACCCGACATTCACCCAAAACCAAAAGCAAACTTTAAAAGAGTTAAAGTCGATGGAAAAATTATCGTTTTAAGACAGGATTTTGAGAATGTGATGTACGAGAACAGTACAAGTAAGAATTCTGATGGAAGGAATGACACCCCCAAGTCAGAGACCGATGGAAACCCTATGGTCAAACCAGAATCTCTGATTGTCAATCCCACTTCATCAGCAGTAATGTTGATAAAAAGGAGAATCCTAATGAGTACCCATCAGCTGATGAGTCGATGAACCATCCAAGTAAAACTGGAAATTCATTTAAGTCAGAATCGATGGAACCTCAGACAGATCACTCTGAAGCATCAACCTCTAAACCCACTCCTCCCACAGACATTCATGCTAATTTTAACTTTGAGAAATCAGCAAGAGACTTTCTCGATTCCGAATATGAAGAAGAAATAATATGTGAATCATCAGATATCATTAAGGGTAAAAAGCCTAAAAACTTCAAACCCTCAATGAAAACTGTTATTCCATCATTGATGAAATCTTCGGACAAAGGAAAGGGAAAGCTGAAAAATAGCAAATATGCCAAAGATAACTCATAAGGCCCTAGTACATCCTTCAAGTTCATCATGTTTACTCGTGAGCAACAACATAAGTGGCCTGCCTCTGAAAAAACTAACCACCACTTTTCCTCTCATTCAGCTGAAGAAATCAAGAGAAAAGAAGTAAAGCCAAAGACCTCATCAAATAAAAAATCTGAACTAGATAGGAAGTTTGTAAAAACAACCGAAGCTAGGACAGGATTTACATCTCCTGCATTTACTTCTTCGTTTCCATCAAGTAAAAATAACGCTAGACATACAAATCCAAAGCATCATAAATGTCAATGTTTAACTCTTTTACAAAACATGAGGAATCACATGTTGACACATCACTGCCCATTCTCCCAACACGTTTATCGATACAAAGTTAAAACCAATGAAAA
>NC_037529.1:28343065-28350265 GCF_001531365.2 Cynara cardunculus var. scolymus
AAATATTTTCATGTCTTTGGGTGCAAATGCTTTGTACTCAATGATAGAGAATATCTTGGCATGTTGGACAAGAAAGCTGATGAAGGGATTTTTCTGGGCTATTCTCAAACTGCCAAGGCCTACAGAGTCTACATCAAAAGGACAAGAATCGTCATAGAAAGCATCAATGTGTCCTTTGATGATTCCACACCAATGAGTTCTAGACACAACAATTCAGAACTCGGACTTAAAACAAGAGCATCTGATTCATCACTTGGCAAACCCAATGAATCAGAGTTAGCTCCATTATTTGAAGACATCTTCGACGAAGAAGTAATCTCTTGATATGTGCCAACTGTAAAATCTATCTCCAGAACCGATGAAGAACATGAAGTCTCCAATGGTAAAGGTACATCTCTTACTGAAACTCATGTTACTTCATCTTCTACTTCATCTGTGTCTTCTATTCAACATCAAGAACCAGAGTCTAACTCTAGAGATGATCTCTTCGAAGGGGAGCAAGCAATCCCATCGGTCGATGAAGAACTGCATCCTGTTGCTCCAAAACCCCAATCWAGCACCAAGTGGACAAAAGATCACCCACACCACCAAATCATTGGTGATCCAACCTCTTGTGTCAAAACGAGATATGCCACTGCTAATGAATGCCTCTTCGCCAACTTTCTGATCATGATAGAACCAAAGAAAATTTCAGAAGCCCTACTAGACCCAAACTAGATAGACGCGATGCAAGAAGCATTACTCCAGTTTGAAAGAAACACAGTATGGTCTCTTATGCCTCTACCCAAAGGAAAGACGACCATAGGAACCAAATGGGTTTTCCGAAACAAGAAGGACGAAGATGGCATAGTCATAAGGAACAAAGCCAGGCTTGTTGCCAAGGGCTACTGCCAGGAAGAAGGGCTTGACTACGATGAAACATTTGCTCCCGTCGCAAGACTTGAGGCCATCTGGATATTCCTAGCCTATGCAGCTCATAAAGGCTTCAAAGTTTATCAGATGGATGTCAAGTCTGCCTTCCTAAAAGGCAAACTTCAAGAAAAAGTATACGTGCAGCAGCCCCCTGGGTATGAAGATCCAAAACATCCATATTATGTCTACTTTCTGGACAAAGCTCTCTATGGGCTGAAGCAAGCACCCAGCACCTGGTATGAAACACTATCTACCTTTCTCATCAACAATGGATTCGAAAAAGGTACAATCGATACAACCCTCTTTCTCAAAAAGTACAAAGGTGATATCTTACTTGTTCGAATATATGTGGACGACATCATATTTGGTTCTAAAAATGCAAAACATTGCCAAAAATTCTCAGAGTTGATGAAAAGCAAATTTGAGATGAGCATGATGGGAGAACTAAGTTTCTTCCTTGGTCTTCAAATAAAAAAAGCTTCAACAGGAGTTTTCATCAATCAGTCCAAATATGTGACTGACTTTCTGAAGAAATATTCTCTCTCAAATTCCGCATCGATGAGAACACCTATGGCTACAGGAGCTAAGTTATTTGCTGATCCATTAGGCAAACCTATGGATGTAACAACCTACAGAGGCATGATTGGATCATTCCTGTATCTAACTGCTAGTAGACCAGAAATTATGTTTGCCACATGTCTTTGTGCAAGATATCAATCAAATCCTAAAGAATCGCATCTCTCTTCAGTCAAGAGGATCTTTAGATACCTCAAGGGAACTCCATCATTGGGTCTCTGGTATCCAAAGAACTCTGGCTTTGATCTAATAGCCTACACAGTTGCAGATCATGCAGGTTGCAAACTTGATACAAAGAGCACGTCTGGAAGCTGTCAACTCTTAGGGGACAAGCTGGTAAGTTGGACTTCAAAAAAACAAAATTGTGTCTCAACCTCTACAGCAGAAGCAGAATATGTTGTTGCTTCTAGTTATTGTTCACTTGTTCTTTGGATGAAGACTCATCTTAAGGACTATGGATTCCATTATGACAAAATCCCCATCCTCTGTCACTCCAAGAGTGCCATAGCAATCTCTCCAAACCCAGTGCAGCATTCCAAGACCAAGCACATCGATGTAAGGTACCATTTTCTGAAAGACAATGTTGAAAAAGGCAATATAGGAATGTACTTTGTTCCCACTGAGATTCAACTTGCTGACATTTTCACAAAAGCTCTTGATGAAAAAAGATTTTTATTTCTAGTCAGCAATATGGGTATGCTGAATCTCACCAGTTAAAGGCAATAAGTATTTTAATAAGAGCTTCTCAATATCTCATGGTTATGCCTACAAGTGATACAAAGAAATCAGCCAAAATCAATAAAGTACTCCAAACCAGCGTCTTTGGTTCTAAAGACCAGAGCCTCTGGTCATGGAGATTTTTTTTTATTATGGCTCTAATATCTTTCATTGCCTTTGGAACCAGAGACCTCTAGTCCGAAGCAAATACTTGGTCTTTCTTCACTAAGTATTACCTTCGCAACCAGAGCCTCTAGTCATCCAGAGCCTCTGGTTCTAAAGACCAGAGCCTCTGGTTTCCAAGTCCTTTGCAACTAGAGATATTTGGTTCCCATATAAGACTTGGCATGTTCACTTCACTTTTCATTCATCAAAAATAGCATTTCTAAACCAACCAAAGCCTCTGGTTCTAAAGACTAGAGCCTCTAGATTCATACTCTTTGCAACCAGAGCCTCTCTGAACCCAAAGAATCCCCCCCTCACTCACTCCACATGCACTTAACCATATTTTCATACTCCAATTCATCGCCTTTGCAACCAGAGCCTCTGGTTCTGAAGACTAGAGCCTCTGGATTCAAAGCCTTTGGAACCAGAGCCCCTCTGGTCTCAAAGGCCCATCCATTATACTCTTTCACATACACTCAACCATTCTCTCATACTTCTTTTTCCTCACCTTTGCAACTAGAGCCTCTGGTTCTAAAGACCAGAGCCTCTGGATTCATTGTCTTTTGAACTAGAGCCCTCTGGTCTCAAAGACCCATTCATATTCATATCCTTTTGCACACTTAGCCACTTTTCATACTTTTCTTTCATCATCCTTGACAACCAAAGCCTCTGGTTGTATAGACCAGAACCTCTGGTCACCTCAATCATCATTATTTTTGGTTCTAGGGGGAGTTTTTAAAACTCAACCAATCATCATGCACCATTTGAGGGGGAGCTACTCTTTCATCATGAAACTCCATTATATTCATGCATTTTCCATACCAGAGCCTCTGGTTCTACTATCCAGAGCCTCTGGACACATAAATGCTACATAAATAATGTATACACCATGTGTATTTAACCAGAGCCCCTCTGGTTCTACATAATAGATTGCCCATGCTTATTCATAAGCTCTGGTGTGTCATCCAAGGCTTCTTAATCATGCAATCCAACATTTCATCGATGAATTCCTTCATCGATGTTCAACCAGAGCACCTCTAGTTCCCGATCAAAAGGGTTATGTGATACCAGAACTCCTCTGGTTCCATGACAAAATCACTTTCATCCATAAACCCATCAAAATTGAAAAACTTTCTAAAGATTATACAAAATTGCAGCTTTTGTGACTAAAAACTATACAACATGGGTTTTTAGAAGACCAAAACTTCGTAATTCGTATTAATCTTACAATTAGATGGGATTTTAAATTTAAATTGTTTTTGGGTTAATATTTAACGAGATATTATTTGGAATAATTTCTTATTTCAAATAATCCATACGTCATCCTCACACGCGCCTGACACCATATACAACATGTTCCCCGTGAACCGTTTCAAATTTCCCTTCCCTAACCCCGCCTTGACACGTGTCTTCCAACATTAATGGCACGTACAATCAAGACGGGTCATGATCTCCAAATCAAATCACCTTTTATCCAACCGACTCCCATTTTCATGATTATTTAAATATAATAATCAAGAAAACATGTTCATATTCCCCATCCCCCCACCCCACCCCCCACCTCCTCCCTACCTATAAATACCCTTCTTTCTTCCTCCAATTACTCTTTACGCTTCCTAAAACCTGCAAACAGACTTTGACGAACGAACTTACCTACAACTTCCTACGCAATGGCTTCCTCCGCATCACACGAGTCCAACAACAACGACAGCCATGTTCAATCCATCGGCGCCGACAGCTGCACAATCGTCTTCCTCCCAATCAAGTCCAACTACCATGCCATTGAACTGCAAAACAGCCTGTTCGACGACAGGTTTGCCGTCATGATTGAATTCTTCAAAAACTGCATCCTTCTACCTGTACTGACCCTCACTGACAATAGCGTACCACTAAAGTACATCCAACAGTACTGACAGACTTGCGAATTCGACCCTGAAAGCCATATAATAATGGGGGATATTGACGCCCCAAACGACATGATTTGTTCGCTCAAGATCTCGCGGGCAAAAGTATCTCGAGTTCTGTGCATTCCAACCCGTCGAGAACTCGGCATTGAGCAATATGCTGAGCCACCCACCACCTCCGACATCCTCAGGTTCATCCAAATGCTAGGTTACAATCATGACCTACGCAACGCCTCCAACTTCAAAAGCAGTGTTTACCGCCAATGTGGAATATGTTCTTTTCCATATTGAACAGGGCCCTCACCTACAAACTAGGGTCAATGGACCAGGGCAGCATCAACATCATGACGATCATGTACGGACTCTTCTTCAACATCCCTCTCGACTATGCTTTTCTCATATACAATGAGATCTACACTGCTGTAGTCATGAAATGTAAACTCCAGGCGACCGGCAAGCCCTTAACCTCTGTTCTATTTCTTCGTTTCCTCGTTCTCTTCATAGGGGATGCGATGAGGAAGCATGACCTGCCAGTTGAAGAACCATTCACCCCCGTCTTCAAAATGCATGGCCATCGACCCACTCTCTCGAAGGAAGGATATACCATCAACAGACCAGTCTCTAGAGCAATGCTAAGTATCATACCAGAGACAACGGAGATCGGACGAACCTACGAACACTCTCTGCTGTCCCATGAACCAAGGGCAGCTACCCAGAGCGAATAGAGCCGTCCCCAGAAACAAGCGAGGGAGCACAAGAGCTGTTAGCTCCATTATTCCTATCTTGTAAAAGTATAGAAAAAGTATATTGTAAGACTTGACAGAAGGTTAACTCCACAGAAGACAACAGAGGACTAGCGTCAGAACCTCTGATGTATCTCACAGAGGTTCTAGAAAATAGTCCTCTGTCAAAAAAACATGCAAGTCATTTTCAACAGAGCCTCTGAGATGGCTCACAGAGGGTCTGTGGTTTTCGTCTTTTGTGAAGTTTCTGTTATAACAGTTTTCGAAGGTAGTTAGCCGCATGTGCTTCTCACGTGACTAGGGCTTAATTGACTTTCTTTGGATGACTCAGATGAAGACACGTGTGAAGATCTAGTTTCTAAGGTCGTTAGGAACTAGTATAAATAGCGGATAGGGCCTTTGTAAACTGTGCGCTTCCAGTATTGTAATTGTCAAAATTTTCAATTGAATTGATTGAAAACCTTTGGAGAAATTTTCTTTCATTCATCTTCTTCGTTGAGACTGTGTGTTCTTGGTGTGTTTAGAAATTCTAATCACTTAATCACTCTGTTTTGCTCTTATTAATATTTTCGCTGCACTTCAATTGTTTTAGAGCTTATTTAGAGTATTAGATCAATACCAAAGTTGAATTCAGATCCAACAATTGGTATTAGAGCAGGTTTTGAATTCTAATTCAATTAATTCTGCTTTTGGTATTAATATGTGATTCCTAGAACACCAATTTCTTCAGATTACCCTGTTTCACTCATTGTTGAATCAGTTTCATCTTGTTCTTATTTTTTCTTTAAATTTCAATGGCGAACATGGTTAATACCTTGTTCATGAGTACTGGATCTCAATCCAAGCTTCCCATCCTTATCCGAGAGGAATACCCACAATGGAAAGTACGCATGATCAACTTCCTTGAGGGAATTCACCCCAGAATTTGTGAATTTCTCTACAATCCACCATACGTGATAATGAATTTGATTCCACGAGTTCCAGCAACTGGTACAACCCCCGAAGTTCTTGAGCATTATGAGCCAAAACCAATTGCAAACTGGAGCGATGAAGATAAGGTATTGGTTGAATTGGGAAGCAAATGTAAAAGGCTGTTAATCATGGCTATAGCTCATGAGATTTTCAAATTTATTGATCACTGCCATCTCTCTATGGACATTTGGGCAAAATTGGAGAAACAGATCGAAGGAGGGAAGAAGACTCTCAAGAACAACCGAGCCACTTGTATKGATGAATATCATAGCTTCAAGGCTAAGGAGGGTGAATCCCTGTCAGACACATACTCCCGGTTCAATACCTTAATCAGCAATTGCAAGAGATATGGAATGATGAGAAATACAGAGGACAACAACTCTATGTTCTTGAAAAGTCTTGGAAATGAATGGATGCATTTGACCATTTCAATGAAGGCCACTTTGGATCTAGAAGTATGGACCTTGGCTGACTTGTTTGGTTCACTCAAAAGTCAAGAGCCTCAAGTGCTTCAAATGAAGAAGAATTATGGTGGTCCTCTTGCTCTAGTTGCAGAAGATGGTGGCTCTGACAAGGGGAGAGAATCAAAGAAGGAAGAAAAGGAGAAGAAAAAGAAAAAGAAGATTCTGATCGCAAAGAGTGAGGAGAGCTATGAAGAAGAAGTAAAAATGAAAGAAATGATGAAGACTCTGGCGTTGATCACCAGAGGAGTATAGGAAGGATGGTGAAAAGAAAGAATATAGAAGTTTCAATAGAAGAAATTACACAGAATGTGGAAGATCTGATGGAAGTGAAAAGGAGGAGCAGAAGCCTCCACAGAAGATAGTTGAGCAGAAGAAGGAAGAGACAAAAGAAGGATGTTTTAGATGTGGTAAGCTAGGACACTTTGCTGCTGAGTGTTGGTCAAAAGGGCCTAAGGCTCCACAAAAGGGTCCAAGAGATGCAACCTTCTACAAAAAGAAGGCTGAGTACTATCAACAGAAGTCTCTGCTATCTCAAACTAGTGAGTTAGTCACTGATGAATCCTCAGACGAAGATGCTCAGAAGGGACTTCTTGCATGGGAAGACTCAGACACAGAGGAAGAGATCTTATGTGAGATGGCAAAAATTGACTCCGACTCTTCTGACTCAAATGACCAAGAGGTTTCCACTTCTCACTCTTCTGAATCAATTGATCTATACAAAGAGATCATTGATAATCTTGATTCATG
>NC_037529.1:28350480-28353081 GCF_001531365.2 Cynara cardunculus var. scolymus
TCAAGATGCTCAAAATGTTTATAAAAAGATCAAAGTTAACATGGGGAGAAAAGGTCTGGGTTTCTCAGAATTTGACAACAAACCAGGTTTTAAATCTAACAAAACTCTTGAGAATACCTTCAGATCTTCAAAGAATCTTAAAAGTAACATTCCAAATATTAAGTCCATTTTTAAAAGACGAAGGCTTTCTGTGAGTCCCTATTTACTGATCAATCTTCATATTAAGCTTCATAACATGGCAGATCTAGATAAAACTTGTAAGAACATCAAGAACACTAAGATGATAGTTGAGAGGAAAAGTCAACACCAGATTTATTAGTCAAACCTCACTTTACGTAATCAGAATATACAATAAGCTCTCCTTCCCACTAATTACAAAGACATTACCCTATTTATAGGGTCAACCCTCTAAACACAAGTCAAAGTCAAACCTGTCTATGAAAAGTCAAACACGATGACTTTTACAATTATAGACAATATTTAACTTTCAAGACGAATACAATTTAATACTGATTTTTAGTCCTAACATTCTCCCCCTTTGTATTCAGACTTGAAAGAAATTCTGCACTTTGAGTCTTGTTTAAACTTTGAAACATTAAGCACATTATGTCATCTTCAAAAGAATTCTTCAACTAGAAATCTTTAAGCAATCAACTGTTGAGAAAGATCTTCTAGCATTCTCCCCCTCGAATGTAGAATCGCAATGATCTTCTCTTTTGACAAAGTAGAACAGTATTCAACAGATACAATGTACAAGATTTGATCTTTAAAGAATCTTCAGACAACAAATCTTCATTAAACTGTTGTAAAGATGATCTTCACATTCAATATCTCTCAATCGTTGTAGCACATGAATAATCTTTCTGTGATTATCTCCAGTCGCGCTTCTTTTGAGTCTTTTGCCAMTTTCGAAGTTACTCCCCCTTGATCTTTACATCAGATTCCCTTTAACAATGTTCGAAAATGAATATTTCATTCATTATTACATATACTACCCCTTATGATGAAATGAGAATCATTCCATCATACATAAGAATGAATGAAACTTTCCTTATAAGCCGTCAATTCAAGAAACTGTAAGTTGATCTTTTCAAATCTACTTGTTTAATCTTTTCAAATTAAGGGAATGGGAAGGTAACATCCAATTTCAATGAATGAAATTATTTTCAATCTTATAAAAAGATTGGCCTGTGAGTAAAACAGATATATTCAATACAACGGATGTACTGTATATATGAGACTTTTTAATGTTCATCTCACCAGGTCTTCCATTCAATCATTGATAGCTAAAAAATAGCATATCTATGAATGTTTTGGCAAATTAACATATAAAATGCTAAATCTGTGTAGTGTAGAAGAATAAAGCAACGTATGCTTCTGTGTAGACTCAAAAAGATAAATCGTGTGGACTACACAAATTTATCAGACTCAATATGTGATTAAAAAGACTTGAAGGGGGGACATATATCCTTCTGATTTCAATATCAACTTTCTCCGAATGAGAAACAGATAGATGATGAGCTGCGTGCCCCAAATGTTATTGAAACATTTATYTGTTGAGAGATAAATGAGTAGTTGGTGGAGTTGTGACAAGAATTGGCCTGGGCTTTGCCTTTTTCAATATTAGTCTCCAAAGAATCTAGAACTAATAGATTATGTGGTATGCCCGAATTATATAAGTTTGGAACAGGATTTTCGTTTTCTTTTAATCCTGACACAACTCTTGTCAATTCTTTTAGCTCACAACAACTACCCTCTCTTTTTCATTTTAGTCTCGGCACACAAACCCTTTTTCTATTAAAGCTCACTCAGATATGGTTGTCCTCTTGGGTAGGTCTGTCGGTTTTGACATTCCATAGAGGTATTTCTGATAAGCACTCAGTCCCTCCTAAAATAGCATGTTATGCTCAGATGATCACAATGATTGATCAAAAATATTATTTCTTTAAAGCATAATGATCAGATAAAAGTTGATCAAAAAATTTGGCTTTAAGCACAATTAACGAAAGAATAAAGCGACAACAATTCGATTATTCGGTATGCGAGAGAAATGAATGAAAATCTGTAAGAACAAGTTTACAGATGCTGATATTCAAAAAAAATGAATGTATATGTATCAATGTAAAAAAATATCAGAAAACAAAATTGAATACAAACGAGTGTATTATCACCAAAAAAGATTTTCCTATAAGAGACGTGATAATAACAGTTTGAAGAATAGCTTAAACATGTATTGGAGTTATGTACGACGAGAAATTACGCAAGTAAAATCTCAAGAAATRCCTGTTCAGAGAATGTACTCGTTTCAGAAAACAGTTCCATTTTCAAAAACATTTATTAAAAAATTCTAGAGAACTCTCCCTAGAAAGTAGATTTAAGTAATGAATCAGTTAAGCTAAAAAAAAATTTGAAGAAAACATTTTAAGTACGGGTTCTAAACTGGGTGTTTAGAAACCACACTCGGCAAAGCACGGGTCCTGAACTGAAATGTTCAGAAGCCTAAGTCGGTTAAGCACGGGTTCTGAACTGATATATTCAAAAGCCTCATTTGGAATAAATCACAACTCCCCCTGCATTGGTGTATCACTGAAATGATATTCT
>NC_037529.1:28354473-28356311 GCF_001531365.2 Cynara cardunculus var. scolymus
TTTGAACGCAATTTTTCTGATTTTAACTCTTGCTGGAAAGTTTGAATTTGGAGTATGATCTTTTTCATTTGTTTGATGCATGATTGATGTACTACTTCATTATTCATGAACTCTTTCTCCTTATAACTCTCGATGTTCTTTTCCAGCTCAGCAATCTTAGCTCTCAACTCCTTTTTGATATCTGCCATTAAAAAAATTGATCAGTTAAAGGATCTATGCAGTGAAATCAGATAAAAGAAACAGGAACAGTTTAAGCTCAAAAAGAATAGAAAAACACAAAAAATTGATGAGAATTTATTAAAATGACGAAAAACTGTTAAAAATCAGTAAAAACAGTCAAAACGGTTGAAAACAGTTAAAAACTGTTAAAAACAATCAAAGACAGTTTAGACTGTTGAAAAACAATTTACGAGACAGAACAGTTAAAAAATTTCTCAAACAGTTAAAAACACACACAAACAAATAAACGAAATGATCCAAAGTTAAAATCTAAAAAAATTAAAACTCAAAATCAAAACCACAAAACAAATATAAGCCCAATATATGTCCAAGTCCAAAACAATTACAACTCAAACAAACAAGTACCTGTTGAGCGATTAAGAATCCCAATGGTGAAATAGATTGAACGATTGCATATGCGGTCAATGAGATTGAGCAATAAGATGAGCGGTTTAATAAACCGGACACTTCGATGCACAAATTGCTAGGTTCTAAACCGTTCACTAGTCCGCTTAACAGTCCGCTCAAGGGTTATCAGAGGTGATCGGTTTATATGAACACCGGTCAAGAGGTGATCAGTTTAGGAATAAACCGCTCAAACTGAAAATCTTGAAAAGAGATGAAATCGAAAAGAACAGCAAACCTGTTGAGCAATATAGAATCCGGTCAAGTAGATGAACAGATGACTAATCCTTTCGTGTGCGGTCACTTATCCGGTCAAGCTGTGTGCGGTTTAACCTGTGAAACTCGAATCCGATTGATGTGATGAATCAACCGGTGAACAATCTGGTCAAGAGGTGTGCGGTGTAACCTAAATTGCTCAAACCCTAATCTAAACCGCTCAAACCTCCTGCGATTTATCAAACAATGAAAATGAATGAAGATACATGTAACCGGACTCTTATCCGGTCAAAAGGATGGGTCTAAAAAAGATTGAGCTTTTGAACGATTTAACAAAAAATAAGAAAACTCAAAATTAAAAAACAGATCAAAAGCTATAAAAAACAGAAAAACACAAAAGATTTAAAAAAAAGGATCAAAAACACTGATTTTTTAAAAAAATTCAAGAACACGAAAAAATTTTAAAACACAAAATCCGATTAAATCTTGATATAAAATGATCAAATCACAAAAATTTGTGAATAACAAAGATTCACAATTCAATTCCGAGCATTTTGATCCTGTTTTTAACACAAAAACACAAGATTTTAAGAAAAAATCGGATCAAAAAAAAAAAAAAAATGAAGAACACGAAGAAAAAAAAATCCAAAAAATAAAATCTTCAAAAATCTTCAAAATTCTGATTTCCTCATCTGATTTCTTGCAAACTCTGCTTTGATACCAATTGTGTGTCCCTATTTACTGATCAATCTTCATATTAAGCTTCATAACATGGCAGATCTAGATAAAACTTGTAAGAAAATCAAGAACACTAAGATGATAGTTGGGAGGAAAAGTCAACACCAGATTTATTAGTCAAACCTCACTTTACGTAATCAGAATATACAATAAGTTCTCCTTCCCATTAATTACAAAGATATTACCCTATTTATAAGGTCAAACCTCTAAACA
Organism: Cynara cardunculus var. scolymus; assembly: GCF_001531365.2. Taxonomy (NCBI): domain Eukaryota; kingdom Viridiplantae; phylum Streptophyta; class Magnoliopsida; order Asterales; family Asteraceae; genus Cynara; species Cynara cardunculus. The sequence goes on from NC_037529.1 coordinate 28,356,265, forward strand.
CAAGTCAAAGTCAAACATGTCTAAGAAAAGTCAAACACGATGACTTT
>NC_037529.1:28358234-28359131 GCF_001531365.2 Cynara cardunculus var. scolymus
AGTTTAAGAATTCTGTGATTGAAGAGTACCTGGCCTCTGTTGGCATCACTCAYAATTTCTCADCCCCAAGGACTCCACAACAGAATGGAGTAGTGGAGAGGAAGAACAGAACACTCGTTGAAGCTGCCATAACTATGTTGAATGCCTCTGGGCTACCACTCTCCTTCTGGGTAGAAGCTGTCTCTGCTGCTTGCTACACACAGAATAGGTCCTTGGTAGTAAAGAAATTTGAGAAGACATTCTATCTGCTTCTCCACAACAAAAGACCAAACATCAAGTTCTTCCATGTGTTTGGGTGTAAATGTTTTGTACTAAATAATAGAGAGTCTATAGGAAAATTTGAGCCCAATGTAGATGATTCAATTTTCATTGGCTATGCATGGGATACTGCTGCATATAGAGCATATATTCCTAGGACTCAAATTGTGGTTGTAAGCACTAATGTGAAATTTGATGATACTTTTCAGGTTATTAAAGATAAGTTCTTTGAAGAGTTGAAAATTCAGGCCGACAAGTCACGAAATGCCACAATCACCCCAGATTTAGAACAACTCTTTGCAGAGTGGTATGAAGATGACAATGAACCTGACAGAACCTCTGCAGAATCTGTCATTCAAGATCAAGCTACAAGAGCTAGTCCTTCCACAACAACTATTACAGAGCAAGCACCTCCCATTTCATCATCGTCTGTAACACCTTCCATAGAAGCTTCTACACCAGAAGCTACCCAAACTGAAAGTCCTCCAATTCTCTCTTCAATCCAAGATCAAGAACAAGTCCCAGACTCCGCATCTCAATYTCAATCTCAAACTCTTCAAGAAACAATATCCACTGTTCAGCCACCACATGTTACTAAGTAGACCAAAAGCCATCCACAATCTCAAATTATTGGAGAAC
>NC_037529.1:28362339-28364461 GCF_001531365.2 Cynara cardunculus var. scolymus
ATCAGATACGGAATTGATCGAATTCCTCGAATTCCACTCATATACGGCAAAGACGAAAATCATCAAACGGACTGAATTCAAGAGGAAGGGCCTTCCTCCTATATGGAATACTCTGTTTTCGATCATCAATTGTTGTTTAACGGGGAAGGTCGGCAGCCACGATCAAGCATCTCATGCCATGCTCTCCAGAGTCTATGGAATATACTTCAAGTTGCCCCTGGATTACGCGCAACTCATCTTTGATGATATGGTGGGCCTAATCAAGAAGAAATGTGCTACTCAACGGGGTGAGAAATCGAAGGTAAAAGCACAGAAGAAAGCCAAGAAAGACCTCAATCACCCAAACTTGATCTTACAGAGGTTCTTCGGCTTGGTCTTTGGAGACATGGTTGCAGAGAAACTACCCTCTGCAGAGCCGAATGCTCGTTTATACCAAATGAAGGAGTTTCATCCAACAGAGCATGAGCTAGGCTACAGAAGCCCGAGGCCATTATCAAAAGCTATGCTCAAATACCTTAGCAAAGGAGATACGAAGGCCAATAGAAGTGGATACAGGAGGCCAAAGCCGGTCCCTGAAACCCCTCCACGAATAGGTATCCCCGTAGGTGAGAGAGTGCACAAAATGAGAGTTGAGGGAAGATTGGAGGAGCCTGCAGAGGCAAGGGCGCTGAGTGAGGAAGGACCGAGAGTAGTTAGTAGTCCCCCACGAAGGCCAAAGAAGTCTAAGAAGACTCACAAGGATGTCGATCCTTCTGAGAAAAAGAAAGGGAAAAAGAGACCTGTAGCAGAAGAGGGTCCAAACAGTCCTCTACCAAAACCCAAAAAGAAGAAATCAAAGAAGGCCCAACCCACAGAGGTTGAGGTCAGAGAGGCCGAGATTCAAGAAGGCCCAGCAGAGGCTGTACCTAAGCGCAGAAGGTTGTGCAAGGCTGTACCTAAGCGCAGAAGGTTGTGCAAGGCTGTTCGAGAAAAGTCCTCCACTGAGCAAATCCAAGATATAATCTTCGATCTCCAACAGAGTTTTACAGTGCCCACAGAGGTGGTAGATTTGGGGACAGAAGTCGTACTAGACAACGAAGAGGAAGAAGTGGAGTTAGAAGAGGGTGAAAAAGATACCAAAGGCACAGATCCAAGCCCCCCTCCCAGTGCAACCCACATGGCTAGGGACCCTGTTCTAGGGGGAACCCCTATTGAAGAATATAGCGTGCACACGCTAAACCCTGAACCAACCAACCTCGCAGAGGACATTCTTTCGTCCTCTGTCGAATGCACAAACCGGGAGCCCTATTCTACTCCATCATCCTCTCAAAAGGATGGTAGTTTTATCATAAGAGTCCGTTCACCCAAGGACTCGACACTACCAAGAGAGGGATCTATTGCCCCTCCACACGTGAGTGAACCACCCAGTCATGCTTCAGAGGCATGCGAGAGAATCACCGAGGCTGCGGGTCTAGAACGCCCAAAGTCTCCACTCGATCCCTCTGCCAAGTTAGACTCTGAACCTATTAGGCACGAATCAACATAACACCGGTAGGCTCTCCAATTGGGGATGTCCAGGATCTGATGGAAGTCCCCGAGATGACAACGCCAAATCGGTCACTGAGGGCGCCTTACACTCCAAGGCTACTAGGTCACCATGTGTTGGTGATCTAGGTTCCCCGAGTGCCTATGTGACGAAGGAGGAGTTTCAAACCTTTGCCACAGAGGTACTCAAGATGTTGGATGAGTTGAGAAGCTCGTCATCCTCCTCTCCGGCAACAGAGGCACTTACGCCTCTCACAGAGGCTCTGAAGGAGTTGACTTCTACAACTTCTGAACTCAAGGCGGCCTTATCAGCCCTTCAGAGCTCTGTCCTCAACAAAGCTGATCTCACAGAAGCCTTCAACACGCTGTCTCTCAATCCTTCTTCCATCAACACACTCAAGACAGAACTGACAGAGGTCGCCGCCCAGTACGCTGTAGACATGGTTTCCGCTGGCTACACGAACTACTTCGCCTTCAAGGATGAAATCAAAGAGATGTTCTCCTCTACGATCACTTTTGGCGTCGACTCCTCATCCTCCAGGGCTAACATTAACCATCTAGCCACTCGCAGAGAGCTAGACGCAATGGTTGAGGCCCT
>NC_037529.1:28364789-28366361 GCF_001531365.2 Cynara cardunculus var. scolymus
AGCCAAAGAAATCAACCTCTGCCAAACCACTGAAAATAGTGGATTCTGCTGCAGCCCTATTCTCCAAAGAAAAATCTCCAGAGCCTATGGGGAAAGGCAAGGGTAAAGTGGTAGAGGCGTCGCCAAAGAAAGGGTCTAGCTCTGAGACACTGGAGGAGATTAATGAAGATGAATATGACGACCCTAATCTGGTTCAAGCCCTCAAGGCTTCTTTGGTAGAGGCTCGGATGAAGCAAGGCAGAGCTCCCATCCCCAAAGTCGGAGAAGGCTCTTCGAAACTAGCCAAGATACCTGAAGAGACGTCCATGGGTACGTTCGACGCTCTGTTAGGAACAGCCAAGCCAATCCTACCAGAGGGGTCTACCCAGAGGCCAATACTTGAAGAAGACACCAGAACGCCAGAGTCTGTCACAGTGGGGAGGGTCTATGAAATTATTGATTCGATGAACAAGATTCCTACACAGAGGATGCGTAAAGAGCCCGTAACCACTGTCGAAGAGATTCTGCGGTGGCGTTACTCATCCATGGACACAGAGCCCCCATATAATCAAGAGCTAACTGGCATGCCCTCTGCCAAAGCAAAGTTTCACTTTTCTAAACTCACCAAGCCACCAGTGCAGGTCTTCTTAGAGCACGTTATTCGCTCACTAGAAACCATCTCTCCGTGCACCATGCTGAAGAAGACCGTGATGTACACTCAATATATGATGAAGAGAGACGAAGGCAACCTCTACACTTTTACAGATGCTGACCTCCACAATCTGTGCATATTTGATCTAATCTTCTTGCACAAGATCCTGAACAAGTACATGGAGAGGAGGTCAAGCTACTCGATTTCTCTCAGAAGGATGATAGAGGTGATGCATGCCCAAGTCAATTTCTATAGCCAGAAAGACTTCGATATTGCTATGAGGTTGGCCCAGCCAGAGCTGAAGATTACTCCTCCAAAGAACAGACCCATTTGGCTGCATATGTTCCAACCCAACACTATTATCCACAATCCCATCTTTGGGTTTGTTTTCTTGGACAAGGATGAGATACTAARWTTCTTCGATCCGAAAGAGGCGCATAAGTATTCAATAGAGTCCCTCGAATGGGTGTTCAACTCGGTGGTGGCAGAGGTGCAGAAAGGGCGAATAAGGGCAGATGAAGTAACGGATCTTCTGGAAACCATCAAATTACAAGTCTCATTCAGGGAATGGATCTTCAAGGTCTACAAAACTGTCAAGACTGATATGCAATATGCTGTAGACGATTATCCAGACTCTGCTGTTGAGTAAACTTTTGTAATAGTGTAGGTCTGCAAAAAATTTACTTCTTTCAGTAATGTAAATTTTTGCAGAGGATGAGATTAATCTCCTCTTGTATTTTTCCTTAAGTCAGATCTTGCACCTAACTGTCCACAATTACTTTTTCAATACTTAGGGGGAGATTGTTAGCTCCATTATTCCTATTTTGTAAAAGTATAGAAAAAGTATATTGTAAGACTTGACAGAAGACAACAGAGGACTAGCGACAGAAGCCGTATGATCGAGCAAGTGAAGAGTGGCAGAACCTCTGATGTGTCTCACA
>NC_037529.1:28366678-28370174 GCF_001531365.2 Cynara cardunculus var. scolymus
AGCGGATAGGGCCTTTGTAAACTATGCGCTTCCAGTATTGTAATTGTCAAAATTTTCAATTGAATTGATTGAAAAACCTTTGGAGCAATTTTCTTGCATTCATCTTCTTCGTTGAGACTGTGTGTTCTTGGTGTGTTTAGAAATTCTAATCACTTACTCACTCTGTTTTGCTCTTATTAATATTTTCGCTGCACTTCAATTGTTTTAGAGCTTATTTAGAGTATTAGATCAATACCAAAGTTGAATTCAGATCCAACAGGAGCCATCTTCATCGGATGATGAAGATGATGATGATGGTACTCCATGTGCATCCCCCGGCCCTTCACAAACACATCCCCCTCCCTCTTCCCAAAGGGCAACCACATCCTCTACCCCTGGCGATCAAGGCCAAAGGGGTATTGAACAAGGACCACCCAGTCCAATCCCACAACCAGCCACCCATCCAAAGGCCATTCTTCGGGCCTCTGGAGATGATTTACCTGAGGAACCTCAATTTCAGTCGCCCCTCTCCCAACAGAGAGGCCATGAAGACATCAGAGCCACATCGCCTCATGGCTCGACAGTACCACCTACACACCCAGAAGCATGTGTTGCTTCTGCAGTTGATGAACCCCAAGATCATTCAAAGCAATCTCCCTTTCGTGCACCGCTACCCCCTTCGATACTTGATCTAGCGAAGGGGAAACACACTTACTTATCTTACCCAGCCTCTGAAGCCGAGGAAGAAGAAGAAGTTGTCGCAACATCTGAAGGTAGCTCCTCACATGAGGGTTATCAAGGACATGATGGAAGTCCTTCAAGGCCTACATTTTCACAAGGCATTGAGGGTACCTTAGGAGCAGAGGCTCAACCTGCAACATCCGTTGCTGCAGGGGTTACCCCCATGGCAGAACTGGTCACAAAGGTCGAGTTCCAAGTCTTTGTTGACTTAGTTCAGTGGTCCTTGGAAGACCTAAAACTTATCATCCAAGGGATTGTTGAAAACCCACCATCCATCGATACCACCACCCTTCACATTGCCCTTGGCACCCTTGAACAGACCCTTACCACCCAAACCCGAGACAATACCACCCGTCTCCAAATGCTTCAACATACCGTCACCTAACACCACAACACCACCTCCTCCCTTGCCACCCAACGAAACCAACTCCTCATCCACTCTATCGCCACTCTCACGGCCCAGGCAACTATGACCGATGAAAACCTAGCCTCCATCACCACCCAAATAAACACCATCTTCCAGACCCGTAACGCCCTACCAGCCACCATACGCTCCCAACTACCTCAACAAACCCCATCCCAAACAACTTCATCAATCGATGAAACCCTGGCCTTCCTCACCACCCAAATGACCGCCATACAAACCACCCTAACCCAACTCCCAGCCACTATACTAGCCAATATACCCCAACCTTCACCACCTCCACCTCCCTCTGCAGGCCCATCCTTCGATGCAGCCTTCTCCTCCTTCATTGCAGAGGTGAGGAATCTCATCGCCAACCTTCCCAATCCTCCATCGATATCCACCACCACCTCTGTGCAACCGCCACCTCCATCAAGCACGGATTTTGCCACCAGAGCCGATCTCCGGGCTCTGTCCAAGGCACTTATATCATTATTCAATGAGATAAGTGCAAAGTTTGTTGCCAGGTCGGTTGAGCCTACCATTGTGCTGAGGAAGAGTCTTACGCAATAGCAAGATCGAACAAACACTCTTCTTCGCACCATGGAACAACGGTGCAACAAGGATCGAGTGCGCACATTGGCCGACCACATACGGATGTGGAAGAAGAACATGTCCAGGGCCTCCTGCTCATTAAGTCGCCCCCTCAAACGACGAAGGCATGAGGATCCAGACCCCAATGATCAAGGTCTCCATCCTCATGAGGGGGAGAATCAAGTCACCGCTCCACAACCCATGGAATCCACTGCACCCTCAACATCCCATCACCAAATACAAAACCCACCATCTCCACCACCCCAAACACAACAATCTCCATCAACCCAAGTAAGGGAACAAGAGGCTCAGCCCTTTAAAGATGTACTTAATGTACATGTTCCCCTTGCTACCACACCTGATCCCATCGTGTTGAGTTCCTCAACCGATGAAATCCATCCACCCCACCAACAGAAACCAACCCACCTTTTACTCCATCACCAACACCAAGCCTACCATTAACCCCATCACCAACCCCTCACGATACACAACCTTTCATCACCCAACCCGATGAACCTGAACCACCCCAAAATGAGCCAACCTAAGAAATCATCCCATTGCTAACCGATACACAACCCACTACCCAAACTCAACCCCCAATCGAACCAATCACGATGCAAGCGGACATTCCCTCTTCATCAAGGCACCCTCCGTAGAGCCTAGTCGATGAAATAATCGAGAACATGGAGTCGCAAAGGAGACGTCCAGAGATACCTCCCAGGGAACCCATCATGATGGAGAACATCCATCAATATCTATACCACGATCGCGATGAAAGCTTGTCTCTCAATCCTCCAGTTCTATCGCCAGAATCCACGGACCTCTAACACCATCAGTTCGTTAGACAGACTACCTAACCACCACAAGTTGTCTTCTCAAACGATTGGATAAGGATGGTAATTGAGAGAGCTCATGGTCAGGTCAGCATCTTCAACGATAATGACTTGATCAATCTCAACCCCTACGACTTGATCGACCTTTATGCGTTCATAGCTCAGAGACAGGATCAAGGAATAAGATTTGGGATGGCAAACAGAGCGATAGTGAAGACGATGGAGACCCTGGTGAAGCACAGAGCCAAGAGTGATTTTCAAATTGCTCTTCAATTGGGTATCGAAAGACTCTCCTGCATCCCACCGAATGAAGACTTTCCTGGACTACAGGAGGAGATATCTACCTCTATCTTAACTCAACCCGAGCTTGGACTTGTCTTCAAGAATGAGTTCAGGGCAAAGAAATTTTTCAGACTAACTAAAGCCTTCATGTATTCAACCGATACACTTGAGTGGTTTCAGAAGGTTATTAGAGAGAGGTTGGGCAGAACTCATGTGCCAAGAGAATATGGGAAGCAACTCCTTCATGAGATATCAACAGTCATCAGTTATCGAAGACTGCTTCTGCGCTTCTTGGATATATGTCAAGGTAGATCATGAATGGAGTTTAATTTTTTTTGTTGCCTTAATATGAAATGTCTTTTGCTTCGAGTATTGTAAGAATTCATCATCCAATGAAAATTTGGAATTTGATGTTTTTCTTTAGATTAGTTTCTGTTCTTCAAAATTGTTCGTAGATTAGTTTATCTTTGTTCTTTCATTACTTAGGGGGAGATTGTTAGACCCCATAATTTATAAGTGTAAAAGTAATGAAGAACAATAAGTGATGAAGAACCAGAAGACCGATGAAGACATTAAGGCAAAATTGACCAAGTCTGGAGAAGAACCAGAGGGTCGATGAACAACCAGAGATGCGATAGAAAGAGCATCTTCATCACCCCTCTGG
>NC_037529.1:28371959-28373120 GCF_001531365.2 Cynara cardunculus var. scolymus
AGAATCTTCAGAGAGTTTTGAAATTGAAGTATGTGTATGTGTGTGTTTCTTTTCATCAAAAACTATATATATACATACACACCCACAAGGACTTTGAGTGGCGGCTTAATAGCCGACCCCTCTCCCTTCTTTTCTTTAATCAATTATTCCCACACACACATATCATACATACATATATCATATATATATATATATATTTATAAATAAATATATACATATATATACATAACTAAAATAATAACCAGACTATTACAATATTCCCTCCTTAAAAGAATTCCATCCCGGAATTCTCTTAAGCAAACAAGTAAGGATATTTCATCTGCATTTCCGACTCTGGTTCCCAAGTGGCATCTGACCCTTTATGATAACGCCACTGAACCTTTACTAACCCAATCTCTTTATTTCGTAACTTATTCACCTTATAATCAGTAATCTGCTCAGGGGTTTCTTCAAAACATAACTTTTCATCTACCTTAATCTCAGGTAATGGTACTGCCACCTCTTGACTTATTAGACACTTCTTCAAATTTGCACATGAAACGTGTCATGAATTCCACTTAATTCTACAGGAAGTTTTAACTTATAGGCCACTTCCCCAACTCTCCCAATAATAGGAAATGGTCCGACATATCTTGAACTTAACTTCCCTCTCTTTCCAAAACGTACTATACCTTTCCATGGTGATATTTTCAACATCACTTTATCACCTATTTGGGACTCAATCGGCTTCCAACGTTTATCTGCATAACTTCTTTGTCTATCTTGTGCCGCTTTCATTCGTTCTCGAACTACCCCAATTTTATCTGCAGTTTGCTGAACTAACTCAGGCCCAGCTAACTGTCTTTCACCTATTTCATTCCAGCAATAAGGAGTTCGACATTTTCGTCTATACAAAACTTCAAAAGCTGCTGCCTGAATACTCGAATGATAACTATTGTTGTATGCAAATTCAACCAAAGTCAAATGACTATCCCACGACCCTCCGAAATCAATAACACAAGATCTCAACATATCTTCTAATGTTTGGATAGTCCGTTCACTATGTCCATCAGTTTGAGGATGATAAGTTGTACTCAATTTAATCTATGAACCCATCTCTCTCTAAAAACTCTTCCAAAACATAGAAGTGAAGCGACTATCTCTATCAGAAACAATTGATAA
>NC_037529.1:28373220-28408477 GCF_001531365.2 Cynara cardunculus var. scolymus
TCATCTTTTTCTGCGGTTAGAAGATCGGTTTCTCTTTTATAGAAACTTGCTTCTTTTTTCGCTTTTATTCTTTCAGATTTTTTAAAACTTAATTTTTCTTTTAGTTTCAAGAAATCTTCTGAAAGCTGGATTACCCTTAACTCTAGTTCTGATGGAACAGAGTTGGTTTCATTTGAGTAAGASTCACATACCTGGTCATCAGAATTGGAGGAGGATTCTGCATTGGGCGTGGCCATTAGATAGATGAGCGCTTTATCTTCATCATCTGATGAAGAGTCGGACACCCAGTTTTCTTTTTCGGCCATCAAGCTTCRCTCTCTTGAATTATACTTGTATTTGTTCTTATAGTAATCAGCATCCTTGATCATACGTCCTTTGCATTCCTTGGAAAAATGACCAAGTTTTCCGCATCTGAAACATCGAAGGTCATTTTTCTTTCCTTCCTTGTCCTCTCTCCTTTCCTCTCTTCTTTCTTCCCGTTCTTCTCTTCCATCTCTTCTTTCTTCCCTTTGATAAAATTTGGATGGCTTTTTATCATAGGATGACTGGTACGTTTCCCTTCTGAACTCTTTTCGCTCGTAGGGTTTTCTGATGAACTCCTTTTGGAACTGTTTTGTAATCAAGGCCAAAGATTTGGCGAAACCTTTAATTTCATCATCTGATTCAGAAGTTTCTTCTTCAGATTCTGATTCTACCACCAATGCTTTCTTGTTCTTCTTCTTGTGTTCTTTGGTAGGAGTCCTTGATTTTTCTTTTTCATCTGCAACAAGAGCAAGGGGTCCTCCAGTGGATACCCTTTTCGTCATAATGTCGCTCTCTTGTGCTGCAAGAGTTCCATACAAGTCATGAAGAGACCATCCATCTAAGTCCTTGTTTGCTTGTAGGGACATAGATAGTTGTGTCCATTCATCGCCTAAGCTTTTTAGGAATAAAACAATGTTTTCTTCCTTTGTTCTGATGATATCGTTTCTACGACATTGATTTATCAATGTGTTGAAGTGATCATAGGTCTTTTGTATCGGTTCATCAGGGAGGGCTTTGAAATTTGTGTATTCGTTGAGGCATTGCGCTCTACGATTTTTCTTTGTTTTCGCTCCTCCTTCCAATTGGCTTGCTAGTTCATCCCAGAGTTCCTTCGCAATGGAGCATGTATCGAGTGATTGAAAGATTTCATTGGGTAGCGCCATGATTATCAATATCTTGGCCTTTTTGTCTGTTTCGACTCTTTCTTTATCATCTTCATCCCAATTTCTTTCATCTTTCGACATGTAGTATGCTGGAATTTCAGCTGTGGTATTTGTTCCTGGAACTCTTGGAACTAGAGTTTGAGGAATGTAGGGACCCTCTTGTATGGATCACAGGAGATTCCTATCCATTCCCTCCAGGAAATTTACCATTCTGATCTTCCATTGAGGATATTCCTCTCGTTGAAGAGTTGGCGGCTTTGTGAGGGAGCCAACATTGTACGCGGAATTCCAGTTGGCCATTAAAAAAAATTGGAGAAGAAGAAAGAATTTTAACGAGAAAGGAGATCAATAATTTGAGAGATTTTGAATGATCGTTTTGATTGGATAATCAATCAATAGGCTCTGATACCAATTGTTGATCCCTGATCTCTCAATAACACTAATAATCTAGTCATGAGTAACCAAATTATAGTGATTTAATGAAGAAAGTTATGAAGTCTCAAGAATAAAATAAGAAAGTTTAAGAACAATTTTGAGCTTCAAAGTTTTACTTTATTGATTCATAAACGTAAAACAAAGAGTAAAAGCCTTATTTTTACAATAGACCTAATCATCTATTTATACTAAACAACTATTAAGAAGATAACTATTTAATGCTACTTTCTAGCAAATCGTCTAGCTAACAGATAGGGTTTATCTTTCACATGGATAAACATTAACAATAAGATAAACTTGAATCCTAGCTGTTGATTTGTCATCTCCAGCTGTCATTCATGATATGATGACCTTATCCTTATCTTCAAATTTTCATTGCATGCTTGGATGGAGTGATGGAAAATCTTCTAAGTGTTGCTTGTCCAGAGAATCGATGAGGATGCTATTTCCATCGCATCCTTGGACTTGTCCATTGATCCTCTGGTTGAACTTGTCCATCAGTCCAATGGTTGAACTATCCATCGATCCAATGGTTGAATTCCAGACTTAGTCGATTCTGCCTTGATGTCTTCATTGGTCTTCTGATTCTTCATCACTTGTTGTTTTTCATTACTTTTTACATTTTGCATTGTGGGGTTTAACAGTTAATGCTTGCATCATATATGATTTACACACTACATTAGCATGTGCTCTGGCTTGTTCATTAGGACTGTAATTAGATTTTTCTTTGACAACAATTTCAGCTGGTCTGTTTTGTTCTGGTACTGCTGGTATTTCCTTCCAGAATACAGCTGGACCATCCATCAGTGATTCCATGATTAACACTCCTTTCTTTTGTCTCTCTATAAAATTCAGAAACCTATTTCTCCATTGGTTGTAGTCACCTCTGAAAAGAACAGGTGGTTTTGTATTTGTTCCAATTGTCATAGCTTCTTTTGAACTCATTATATCTAAATTAAGAAAATGGATCTCTGCAGTTCAAGATTTTGATTCAAAAAATTAATATTCGAAAGACTTTATCAAAAAATGCACATAAAAAAATTTCATACACACGAATACGGTCAAACAAACTAATGCCACTTATCCGAATAATGTCTCCGGATAGAATATCTCCTGATGATGTCTCCGCATGATGTCTCCGGACAAAGATATCAAACAAGAATTAAGAATGTTATCGGACAAAGTGTCTCCGGACAAGGTGTCTCCGAACACTTAGATTTAAGAATGACAAAGAATTCTTATCCGTATGAAATACGAATACGGACAACAAACAATCCGAATAAAACAACAATATACAGACTTGAATATTATCACAAACAAATCCGGATGAAAGTTTCACCGGAAAATGAATCCGGACAAAGTATTAGTCGGAAACAAAAATATCAATCACAACTCAAAAATATACTCCGGATAACAAATCTTACAACACTAAACCAACAGTCTTGACCGAATTCCACATACGGACAACAAATAAAATTCAATGACTGGATACAACAAATTCAGACAACAATCAATATTCCATGTCCGGATACAGCAAATTCGGACAATAATCAATACTCAATGTCTGAATACAGCAAATTCGGACAACAATCAATATTCAATGACCGGATATCACTAATCCCGACAAAAAGCAATATTCAATGACCGGATTGAAAAACAAATCGCTCGATGAATATCTTCAATGAGCGATGATTGACAAACACAATTTCTAACAAAAATACACCAAAATATCGATCAAGCACACAAAATTTATGAATTTTTATACGAATAATCACATTCCATAAACTTTAAAAAAAAACTTCAAATTTTGACAATTAATCGATCAATTACACAAATTGTTTGAACATAATGATTCAAAACAATAATTCGCACAAGATTTGCAGTAAATCAAAGATCAAACAACAAAGATTAGATTATTTTAGATGAAGAAATGAGAATATGTTCAATTATCCTCAAGAACACTCAAGAACTCATGAAGAACAGTCTGAATATGTGCAAATTTCCAGATTTCTGTGTAGATTTTCGAATTATGTGCCGATTTTCTAATCAAAATCGCTGCATTTTGCTCTGATACCAAATGAGAATCCCAAATCTTCAAATCAGATTAAAATCAATCAAGAACAGAATATGAATTTAGAGAGAATTTTCACCAAAGGTTTTTGTATTCAAATTCTTTGAAGATTACAAATGATTTCAACAAACTACAATATTACAAAGAAAAACTATGTATACCTACAAAGCATTAAAAACTAAATTTACAAATGGAGAAACTCTTGAATACAATATTAAGCACAGCTTAAACCCAATATCTCTCTCTCTCTCTCTCTCTTAAACTCCATACCCTCTTTCTAAAAATTCTCTTAATTTACGAAATGAATCGAGATAGCAACTATATATTTGGAATCCACTCTTTGAATCCTTCTTAATGGTATAAATTTTTTTCGTTTTTATTACGGTGTTTATGTTAGAGTATTTGAGATTAATTTGTAATTGTGTATATGATTAGTATATGAATTAGTATTTACAATTTATGGTTAAATACATGTTTGGAATGATTGAATTAGCTAAAATGATGTACAAATAAAAAGGGTAAATTATGGATTCAATATAGTTAGATTGGGCGCATAAGATTAACCGCACACTAAGTGTTTTGGGTTAAATGTCTAAAATAGCAAAATTGTAAGATCAAGCTTAGGATTATAATCATTAAGCTTATTTGTTGTGTTTAATATGTTATGGTATGTTTTGAACATTTAAATGTTGCAAATCATTGGAGTTTGGATCATAAAAGTGAGTTGAGGAAATTTCTGGAAATAGGAAATTTGGACAGCTTCAAGTCCAGTACTTTGGCAGTGTATAACTCACAAATCGTAAGTAAGAATATGATCGTATTTTTCAGTTAGAAATACCTTACTGTATACTATAACTTTCATGAAGGATCAAAAAGCCCGTTGTTATTCTAAGTGACTCAAAACAGTGTGTTTTCGGGGTTGTTTGCACTGTATTACGGATTAATCTGCTATTTTGTAAAAATCATATAAAATAGATGGATGATCCAAATGAAATGATTCCAAAACTAATAGGCTCGCATGATACCAAAGTACAACTTTCATTTAGACAATATAATCTGGATTGGTCTCTAAGTAGAGTAAAAATGCTTAAAAAAAGAGGGACGAAAGCGGTTGGATCGAAAGAGCATAATACTAAGTTTTACGTTTGAGTTTTCAATTCGTATCCAGTTTTTTCTTGAAGTATACGTTGTTTAAGTACATTAAAACATAAGCAATTTTATTAGAATAATTATGTTATGGTATTTATACTTTGTAAATAGTAACCCGTTTATGCATTCGTTAGGCATGCGAGCAAGTCAAACTTTATCGTGAATTTCTATTTGATCGTGCGTTAATTATCAAATTTAGTTAAGGTACGGATTTCATACCTTACTTGACACGGGGATAGCCATTTGTATAAGGTTTCCTAATCTGAATACATTAGTTCCAAATTCTCATTGTGCTCATCAATTGCTATTGAGCTTTTGTTTCCTTTCAAAATATAATGTACATTCTTATTTGGAACATGGATCATTTTGATCACTTGACTTGTTAGCTTGCAACATTTGTAAACCATTTTACTATAGACTCACTTATATAGTCCTTAAAGGTGGACTTGATTATGTACTGGTCGAATAGAGGGCGTATGGATTGTACTAGGAAACGTTATCGGATAATAAATTGTGGTCGTAGTTAAATGCATGGAGAGGATTTTTGTGTTGTGCTCGCACCCCTTTCTTCACTTATGCCCGAACGGACTGACCATCCTTTCGGAACAACGCATACTCGTGATGCGGTTTGGTCTTCAGACCCTTGACATGCCTCCGGGCATTTTGACTTTCTTTTGGATTATCATGTAACGTTATAAATTTCTTTTGAACTTGTTATCTCATTATTCATTGTTTAGTTATTATTATTCATTCACTGAGCATTAAGCTCAGTCGAGATTTTCTTGTCATCGGCAGGTACGTGACTGAGCAGGGATTTCGGGATAAGAGCTACGGAGATGACAATATTGAAGATAACCCAATACCTCATACTTTTGTTAACTTTTGATGACTAACGTAGATATACTGGTAATTTGAGACCGTATTTTGAGACACGTTATCTCCGTTTGTGGTTATGTAATTATCTTTTGGTAAATTTTATTAGTTACTCTGTTTTTTTATAATGCATTGATTTTTTTTAAACCAATTGTTGCATCTCTCATCTTTAACCACGCAGGATGGGGGTGTTACAGTTTAATATGATGAAACTGTTTGAACTAATTCATTTCAAATAATTATGGACATTATTATCTTCATTCTATTAATTTTAATAAATAAATTTCATCAAAATGAAAAATATTTGAAACGATTTAATTTTTACATAAAAAAACAAAAATATATGAAACGTTTATATCAAGAAATGAATTAGTTGAAACAATTTCATCATTTTAAATAATTTCATGAAAAAAAAATTGTTGAGTCTAAATATGTTGTATTCAAGTCCATGTGCTAAATATGTTAAATATGCTTTATAATGTAGGTTTACATGCTTTGTAAAGTTAGTTTGTTTCCTTGTAATCTGTTCGTATAAATAGGCCGGTTGTTAAGAATTGGTTAGAACAGAAAACAGATTCCTAGCATTAATTGAGAGATTGATACGTGAGACATTGTGAGAGACATTATCAAGAACATTGTACTTTGATATTCATCAATACACTTGCCGATTTATTCAATTCTTATCATTTTTGTTCTTGATCTTGATTGTTATGGACTTGAATCTGGGATCTACACATTTCACTAAAATAAACAATTTTCACGGTTTGTAGAAATGACTTGGTTTACAAAATGTGTGTGTATATATATATATATATATATATATATATATACATACATACATACATATGTATGTATAAGCTCTGCTTCATTTGTTAACCATATAATTAGTGTTAACTATACAAACCATTCTAGGTGTTTAATTTGTGAAATCAACGGATTATAATGACAGGTAACAATTTTGCAATAAACATGAAACAGACAAGAGTAAACGAGGGTAAGATGGTAAAATTTCATTTAATCGTCAATTAGGAAAGTATTCACTTCCCTGAAATCTATGAATTCTCTTAAATTTCTCACTTCCTTGATTTAGATGCATACGGTAGGAACATAACAAATTCATATATAAAATAAGAAGTTCACCCCAACGTTCATATATGAAAAGTTTCATCAATTATCATCTATGGTAATGTAATTTATGTTTCACCCATGAATCCATGATAATCGATGTTAAATATAAATTGTTTCACCAAAGAACATCATTATAAGTTAATAAACATGTATAAAATAAAATCACCGTAAATCACTAAAACCTATCAATACAAAAACCTCTTTAATTATCTAAAATAAAAAAACTAATAATAATATATACTCTTGCTTTGTTTACAAACCATGGAATGGAACCAATTTGATTGATGAAATTTGATTGTGTGTGTCCCCTTATCAATCTTCATAAAACTTTCAAATCAACAATGGCAGAATGATATTTTATTTAAGAACAATTAAAGGAGAGAGAGAAAGTCAACATATTCTATTTTGGTCAAACTCTCAAAACGTATACTGATTTATCAATTAAAATCCTTTTCAAAAATTACTAGACATCACCCTTTATATAGGGTCAAACCTCTAAACAAAGGTCAAAGTCAAAGTATCTAAGAAAAGTCAAACACGATGACTTTTACACAATTATAGACAAAATTAACTTTCAAGACGAATACAATTTTATACTGATTTTCAGTCCTAACATTCTCCCCCTTTGTATTCAGACTTGAAAGAATTTTCGCGCTTTGAGTCTCGTTTGAACTTTGATGCTTTAAGCACACTATGTCTTCTTAAAAAAACAATCTTCAACATGACTTCAGACAATCATTTATTGAGAAAGATCTTCTAACATTCTCCACTCGAATGTAGAACAGCGATGATCTTCTCTTTTGACAATGTAGATCAAAAACAATAACAAACTTCAGAGTTGATCTTCAGTAAACTGTTGTAAAAATGGATCTTCACATTCAACATCTCTCAGTCATTTTAGCATCGGAATAATTTTCTGTAATTATCTCCAGTCGCACTCCTTTTGAGTCTTTTGTCATTATTGAAGTTACTCCCCCTTGACCTTTACATCAGATTCCCCTTATAATGTTCGGAATTGGACATTTCATTCATTATTACATACTTCCCCTTATGATGAAATGAGAATCATTCCATCATACATAAGAATGAATGAAATCCTCCGTGTAAACCGTCAATTCATGAAATTGTAAGTGGATCTTTGCAAATATATTTATTTAATCTTTTCAGATTAAGGGAATGGGAAGATAACAACCAATTTCAACGAATGAAATTGTTTTCAATCTTATAAAAAGATTGGCATGTGAGTATAACAGATATACTCAGTACAACGGATGTACTGTGTATATATGAGAATTTTTTAGGCTCATCTCACCAGGACTTCCATTCAATCATCAATAACTTAATAATAGCATATATATGAATGTTTTGGCAAAATAACATATAAAATGCAATCTGTGTAGTGTAGAAAGATAAAGCAACTAATGCTTTTGTTTAGGCTCAAAATGATAAACCGTGTGGACTACACAAATTTATCAGACTCAATTAGTGATCAAAAAGACTTGAAGGGGGGACATATATCCTTCTGATTCAATATCAACTTTCTCCGAATGAGAAACTGATAGATTGTGAGCTGTGTGCCCCAAGTGTTATTGAAACACTTATCTGTTAAGAGATAAATGAGTAGCTGGTGGGGTTGTGACAAGAATTGACCTGGGCTTTGTCTTTTTCAATAGTAGTCTCGAAAGAATTGAGAACTAATAGATTGTGTGGTATGCCCGGATTTTAGAAGTTTGGAACAGGATTTTCGTATTCTTTTAATTCTGACACAACTCTCATCAATTCTTTTGTCTCACAACAACTACCCCTCTCTTTTTCATTTTAATATCAGCACACAAACCCTTTTGTATATAAAGTTCACTCAGATATGGTTGTTCTCATGGGTAGGTTTGTCAGTTCTGACATTCCATTGAGGTATTTCTGATAAGCACTCAGTCCCTCCTAAAATTACATTATACGCTCAGTTGATCGCAATGATTGATCAAAAATAATATTCCAGATGAAGCACAATGATCAGATAAAAATTGATCAAGATATTTGGCTTTAAGCACAATCAATAAAGGAATGATGCGACAAGGATCAGATTATTCGATATGCGAGAGAAATGAATGAAGATCTGTAAGTACAAGTTTACAGATTCTGATTATTCAAAGAAATAACAAATGTATATCAATCAGAGAAAAAAATCAGAAAAAATCAACATTTGAATACAAACGAGTGTATTATCACCGAAAATGATTTATATATAAGAGACGTGATAATAACAGTTTGAAGAATAGTTGAAACAGGTATTGGAGTTATGTACGATAAAAAATTACGTAAGTAAAATTTCAGGAAATACCTGTTCAGAAAATGTACTCGTTTAAAAAAATTACTTCCGGAAAACATTTATTAAACTTCTAGAGACTCCCCTAGAAAGTTGATTTCAGTAATGTTTCAGTTTAGCTCAAAAGAATAAAAATGGAAACATGTTTAGCACGGGTCCTAAACTGGGTGTTTAGAAACCACATTAGGTAAAGCACGGGTCCTGAACTGAATTGTTCAGAAGCCTTTGTGGAACAGATTACAACTCCCCCTGCATTGGTGTATCACTGATATGATATTCTGATCAGCACAAAATTGACACACCTACAAAACCAGATTAAGTAGATTTTGGTACCCAAATGAACTTGGGTCCTATTTTGTTAGTATCGGATTGGGGTATGTTGTAACTTCCAAACCATCTATTCCTATTAGATATATTCTTTTTAGCACTTTGAACAGGATGATCAGAAATAGAATATGACCCATACCAGTTATTGTGATCATACATGTTCTTACCTTTCCAACTGTTCTGATAGCTGTTATCTCCATGCCACCTGTTGAACCTTTTTTTATTTACAAAATCATTGGTTCTGCATGTTGAGCACATAATTCTTCTCTTGCTAAGATTGATCAGATCATTAGTGGATCTCACAATGCAAGGAAGAACAGAGTTATTAACAACAGGAGTATGAGATCAAACAGAATCAGCTTTATTAACCCAAATGCTTTTAGTTTTAGAAGATTTATTGGGTGATCTGTTAACATACCCTTGATAATACTTATTAGAAGAACGAGAATAGTTCTTAGAAACAGTAGATTTAGGGCTGCTTGAATAACTGTTCGATTTGGAACAGTCATAGAAGCTAGTTTTACACTGTGATGGAGAACCAATTGAGCTTTGTGCACAAGAAATGTCATTGACTTTCTGTAGAAGCTGGTCTCTATCAACAGTAACTAAATCAAACTTATTTTATAAGTTATATTCTCATCTTCAGCTCAGTGTCAAGGTCTGTCTTCAGATCAGACAATATGCTTGTAGTATCCAGGAGTTTACCTTCTAACTCCTTCTGAACTATTTCAAACTTTCTCTTCTGATTTATTAACTCTCTTGTTTCTTCATCTGAGCTGCTCTTATCATTCTCAGAAGCGATGTCAAGCCACTTTTTCTTATTAGCAAGCTCTTTAGCAATTGTTGTATACTTCTTTGAAGTATTTCTCTTTTCAAGAGCAAATTGCTTCTTCTGTTCGTCTAAAGTCTTCTGCTTTAGAGCAATGCTTTCAGATAACTTCTGTATTTGGCTCTGACAGTCTTCTGAGATGTTTTTCTTCTCCTTATCATTCTTGGCCCGTTCCAAGATGATCAGCTGCTCAAAATCAGATACTTGCTTTAACAGCATTTTTGCATTTAGCTTTAGAGAGTTTATCTTATTCTCATAAGATATGCATTCAGCTCCAAACCTTTTCTCTGAATCACACATTCTCTTCTTTTCCATTTCAAATTTCATTCTTTCAGAACTTAAACTTTTCTCAACTTTCAGAGCTTTTTCTTTCTCTAACTCGAGTAATTTCTGTAACTCACTCAACTCACTGTCAGATTTGTAAGATTTATCAGATAAGTCCTCTGACTCAGTATATTTTCTTCCAGGAGAATTTCCCTCAGCTGTAGATTCACTTTGGAGTTTTTGGAGTTTGTTAAACAAATCTTTATTAGCTGTACTCCAAATTTTCAATTCACTCTTACACTCTTTTCTTACATCATTCAAAGATTTTTCAAGTTTATTATTCTTATTCATGAAATCATTCTCAACTCTTTCCAATTCTACTTTATGCTTTTTTTGTAAATTTGCAATGAATTCCTCGTTGGCATGATTCTCGTAAAACATGTTAAGATATTTCTCCTTATAATCCACTATGCTCTTCTCCAGCTTTGAAATTTGTGCTCTCAGTTCTTTATTTTCCTTCTCTAGAATAGCTGACATTAAGAAAAAGATTAATCAACTATAGAATCTATGCAGTTTAAGAAAAATGATCAAAGAAATACAAACTAAAAGAATTACACAGTTAAAAAAAAATTCACACAACTTCAAACAGATAAAAAAAATCAAAAACACACTCAAAACAGACTCTAAATCACTCACCACTCACTGCTTAAAACACTCAGCAAACAAAGATTAAGTNTTCAAACAGATAAAAAAAATCAAAAACACACTCAAAACAGACTCTAAATCACTCACCACTCACTGCTTAAAACACTCAGCAAACAAAGATTAAGTAGCTCACTTCATGATCTTTAATCACTCAAATTAACTCCTAATCCAGTCAAAACAAGCTTATGACAGCACAATATCAGCTCAACACACAACCTTTAAATCTTTGCTCACTGCATATTTAAACCACGAAGACAGCTTTTAAATCTGTCAAGACAAAGTGTTAATCTGATCACTGCATGGTATATAGAAAAGCTCATTACATGCTATACAACGGTCAAAGCATGGGATTCAACACTGCATGAAATCTATTCAAGACAAATTTAAAACGCTTAATACATGCAGTCTTATCCGCTCAGGCTATGGAACTAAATCACTCATCAAATGCTGTAAATCGCTCAAGAATCAGACTAAACAGTCTCTAATCTGCACTCTAAACAGATTCTAAATTGCTCAACAAATAGTCTAAAATGCTCAAAGCACAATTCATTTAACAAACAGCAGTAAATCACTTAACAAAATGTTGTAAATCGCTCAATACCACTCTCTAAATCGCTCACAGCTAAACAACCTAAACCGCTCAAGCTAGAAGTCTAAATCGATCAATACTAGCTGTAAATCGCTCAACAAATCGCTTACCTCTATGCTTAAATCGCTCAAGGTTTAATCTGCTCAAAGCACAGTTCGCTAAACAAACAACAGTAAATCGCTCAAAGTCTGCTTATCCAGTCATCAAACAACACCTAAACCGCTCACTACACAGGCTCTTAAATCGCTCACAGCTGAAATTAAACACTAGATTCTAAATTGCTCAACAAATAGTCTAAAATGCTCAAAGCACAATTCATTTAACAAACAGCAGTAAATCACTTAACAAAATGTTGTAGATCGCTCAATACCACTCTCTAAATCGCTCACAGCTAAACAACCTAAACCGCTCAAGCTATAAGTCTAAATCGATCAATACTAGCTGTAAATCGCTCAACGAATCGCTTACCTCTATGCTTAAATCACTCAAGGTTTAATCTGCTCAAAGCACAGTTCGCTAAACAAACAGCAGTAAATCGCTCAAAGTCTGCTTATCCAGTCATCAAACAGCACCTAAACCGCTCACTACACAGGCTCTTAAATCGCTCACAGCTGAAATTAAACACTAGATTCTAAACAGCTCACAGCACAGTCAAGTAAATCGCTCACCATGCAGATCATTAAATCTCTAAATCGCTCAAAGCATGCATGAAAATCGCTCACCACTAAGCTGTTCTAACCAGATCAAGATCATTCAAGCTATCTAACTAAATCGCTCATAAGTCCGCTCAAAACAATAAAAAGTCCGCTCAAAGCTCACAGCCTCTAATCCGTTGAACAAACAGCCACTCAAGTCTGTTTTTAACTTGGACAAGAATACAAACTAAATAAACAGCTTTTATCCGGTCAAAATGCTCAAGCTCATCTTGTAGACTTCTAAATCGGTCAACACAATTTCTAAATCGGTCAACTCACAGATGTAAATCACTCAGGTTATACAGTAAATTGCACAACTCACTAAGTAAATCGCTCAATATGAAAGACTGCTTAACAGATTCTTAATCAGCTCACTATACTCATTAAAATCACACACTGCATTAATCCGCTTACCTCACAAATCCTTAAATCGCTCATAGCTGTAATTAAACCAATCAAGAAAAGAGCTAAATCGCTCACCAACTCACAACACAGTCAAGTAAATTGGTTAAACATCGCTCAAACAGCTCACTACAGAGAAATAAACCGCTCAAAAGAAGCTGTAAATCGTTGGTTCCTTATCCTGTCAACACCAGCTGTAAACCACTCACTGCATTAAAAAAATAGATCACCGGCTGCAAGAACTGAAATACACTCACTGTATAGATCCTTATCCAGTTAAACTTTAAACTTCTAATCACTAAAATTCTAAATCGCTCATTGCACAGGGTCATATCCGGTCACTGTTGTTTCTTAATCGGTCAAACCTGTCAAGCCAGTCTCTAATCCGCTCAATACATGATGAATAAATCGGACAATGAAGTGAAGGAGTGTCAAGCAGATTAAACAAACAAAAACCAAACACAAAAGATAATCAAACTAAGATCAAATCAACTAACAAACACAATTTACGAAAACTCATAAAAAAATGGATCAAAATCTAACTTTTTGAAGAATTTTAGCAAGAACACGAAGAACACCAAAATTTAAAACTCTTCAAATCTTTAAAAATTGATGATCAAAAAGCAAAAACAAAAGAACAACAATGAATCACTACGTAAAAATGAACACAACGATCACAATTTTAACACCTAAACATCCACAAATGAGAAATTTGAAAAAAAAATAGATCTAGGATGAACAAACAAGAACACAGAGAACTTTAAGAAAGAAAACAAGTGAATCTCCAGAAAATTTCTGTATATCATGATAATTTCTTTAATCAATCTTCCTGCAAACTTGCTCTGATACCAATTGTGTGTCCCCTTATATGATCAATCTTCATAAAACCTTCAAATCAACAATGGCAGAATGATATTTCATTTAAGAACAATTAGAGAAGGAGAGAGAGAAAGTCAACATATTCTATTTTGGTCAAACTCTCAAAACGTAAACTGATTTATCAATTAGAATCATTTTCAAAAATTACAAGACATCACCCTTTATATAGGGTCAAATCTCTAAACAAAGGTCAAAGTCAAACTATCTAAGAAAAGTCAAACACGATAACTTTTACACAATTATAGACAAAATTAACTTTCAAGACGAATACAATTTTACACTGATTTTCAGTCCTAACAGATTGGTCAATAGAGGTTAACAAAGCTAACACTAATTTACTTTTATTGACTGAACAATATTTAGTTTCATATGTAAAACCGAGTTCATCTTGGTTAGAAACCATGAAACCGATTCCATTTTGGTTATGAAACATTTCAACAAATTTCACTGCTGAAACAATTTCATTCACTTTTTGAAATCGTGAGAGTCCTTGAAACCAATTTCATTGATGAAATGAATTTCATTAACGAAAACATGTTATTCAGATTTTTGGAAAATGTTCCATAGACGGAACCATATCTGGCTCAAATTTCATTATGCAGACGAATAATTAAACCAATTTCACTAATGAAAAATTGAGATACAGTTTCCAAAATGTTTTTATTGATGAAACCAATTTCCAAAATGATTTTTGGAAAGGATCGAACAATATGGCTGGAAGTTAAGGATGGTTTGCCAATTTTTCCCTTTCTTGATTAAATATTAAAACTTTTTTTACTTTCCTAATATAACACATTTTAATCATGACCATTGATCAAGAAAATGGATGGATAAGATTGGTTTATAGGGTTTGCACAAAAGGAGGGGTTTGCATTTGATCGCTCCTATATATATATATATACATATATGTATGTATGTATATGCATATGTATAAAGAGAATTAAACAAGGTGTTGGACCCAGATACTCTAAAATTGTAGAAATATTGTTTGCTTAAAATAAGAATTAAGAACAACAGGTATTTCTATTGATTAAACTGGATATTTAAAGAAAAACGTAAAGCAGTAAAATAACGCTTTGAATAACCGAATGCTTTTATTTATAAAAGATGAACAATTGAAGAACAAACGTAATCTCACAAGAATTTGCGTATAGTTTAAGTCGGCTCCTTCAGGTTTTTTGAACCTGAGGCGGAGGCCTCCTTTTATACACTTAGGTCTAACTAACTATGCTATAAATTAGGTGTGGAACTCTGAGCTGACTAATCTGCATCTTTATCTTTGACTTTCCTTGATTAGCGGAGCAAACTTGGTCAAGCCGCCTTTAAGCCGTTAGACGCTTGCGAGAATGTCTGGGCTAACGTGCGCTTTCCGTGAAGAAGGCAGCCAAATGCTCTGTATGAGCATACAGAAGCTCTGCATGTACTATGCAGAGGCTCTCATATACAGAAGCTCTGCATGTACTATGTAGAGGCTCTGGGTCTTGGAGTTGTTGCTTTGAGTCAAGCGCTTATGCTTTTTGGCGCACAAGACTTGAATGATCATGGAGATAGAGCGAAGGCTCTGTATAACGAAACATTCACTTTGAGTAAGAGCTCTGGTCCTTGATCCTCTGCATGAAAGCTCTTAGGCAGATAGCTTCTATAGACTAAGTCTTATTGACTAGAGCAAGACACTTCTTACTTACACTTTTACAGGTTTAGGGTCTAACAATCTCCCCCTAAGTGTAAATAAGAAGGACTCTTACTTGATTTGCAAAACAAAAGTCTAAAAGAAGACAGAGGTCAAAAACAACCTCTGGTTTACATTCACTATCTAATGAAGTATAATACGATTGAAATTGAAATTACATTGAAACAAAACTGAGGATGTACTTACAAAAGATAAGAGGTCTTAAACATTTTGAAGTTTAATGAACTTCCTAAGAAGTTCACGAAATTCAAGCATATTTCGAATGGACCTTAGAATTAATTTTGGCACGCTCCTTGGCTCCAGGAGAGTTGTTTCTGCTCCTGACCAGATTGTCTCTTATATAGCGTAGAGTAGAGTTGGAGTATTTGTAATTTTGGCTTTCTCGAAAGAAGATCTTCTGTTTGTGTTCGTTTCGAAACACTACTCCCAGTTCTGGTTCTACCAAGACCGTCCAGGAGGGGATGTTATTGATGCCGTGTAATTCTTCATTTGGGGCAGCCACTATCATTTGATCCGCTCCTAGATCCAAAGCTAGTTGGAAGTCGAACTTGCTTCTGTAGTCAAGCAGATCTGTCATTGTTTGGTGAATGGCAGAGTTGGCAACAGTGAACTTCACTCCCTTGTTCTTTTGTGGTCTGTAAAGTAGAACAGATGAAGAAGATCCCACGAATTGAGATTAATGAGGTCACAATCTGTGAATCTACATATCCGTCTGTGACTCCTCTCCATTGTGTACTCGTAGAACACTATCTGATTATGCGCAAAGGTGCGCTTCTTTATGTCCAGAACTTGTTTTATTCCATCAGCAAAGTGGACTGCAGTGATTGGTTGAGTGTAGCGATCGAGGAATCTCTGCCTGATGTGCTCTTGAGCCATAGGATGGAGACTGATTTTCTGGATCCGTGTCTCTTCCCTTTGGTTGTAGAGGAACTGGTAGATTTCCTCGCTATCTGCCTTGTCCTTGATTGGTTTGTTGAGGGGTGTTGGGTTGAACATGGCATTCATGCTTGCTTTGATCCTTTGTACACGATTAGAGGGATGCTTCCGTTTTTGCCCTCTCGTTGTGCCTTCTGAGCCTGCTCTGTTTGGATTAACCGGTACTTGCTTCATCGCAGGAGTGACAATCCTGGTCCCTTGAGCAGGGACCCTAGCTCTGTGGGTTCTTGGATGTGGTGGAGGAGCAGCAACTATCACTTCTTCTATTGGAATGGCAACCGGAATGTGTAGTAGTGACGGATCAGCCACATTCACGACGACCACCTCTTCTTCTTGTTGAGCTGTTATTGGAGCAGCCACATTCACGACGACCACATCTTCTTCTTGTTGAGCTGTTGTTGGAGCAGCCATGCCCATATCGTACTCTGTTGAAGAGGACAGAGCCAGGTCTGAATCATTTGATCCATAGGTAGATAGAAGGTTGATCACTTCTATATTCTTTTGTGGCCCGGCTGGCTCTGCCTCGGACGCCATGGGTATTTTCCCTTTATATAGTGCCTCTGCATTGTCTGGCAGTTGTTGGCTTTGTCTACTCTGCCTTGATTGACCTTGCTGGCGTGGGGCAGAAGACGATGGTGCAGAGGGGGCAGCCAGAGGTGTTGTACTTGGTGTGGCTGTAGGCAGGTTCTCCCCCTCTTGGCGATTTTGAGGACGAGACTCGTCTGGGTCCTCATCATCGTCAAGTCACCTCCTCTTTGACGGTTCTGCACATGGAGATGGATCTCGCTGTCACTTAGGTCTCTCATCCTCTGCCCGAGACATGGATTTGATCACCTCCTCGATGGTTTTAAGGAGTTCATCGACTGCAACGACAACCCTTCGCACTTCGTCGACTGAACAGTAGTTGAATCGTGCGAGAGTGTCATTGATGTTCTTTGCTGCTATTGTGGCCTTGCTATTAAAATCCGCAGTGAAGTTCGCCACCTTCTGTAGGAGTCTGTCACTCAGAGAATTCATGGCGCTCTGTATGACATAATCCACAGGTACACTCAGAGGTATGAGGGCCCGGTTGTTGATCGACGTAGACGCCTCAACCCTCTGTAGAGATGCAACGACCTACTGTAATGTTGCTGTATTGGTTGCCGTCAATTCCATTAGATTGTTGATACGAGAAGCATTTGTCATGGACTTAACTCTTAGTACTGCCAAGGATGCTCGTATCTCATCCAGAGCAGGTGTAGAAGGTGACGGCTCTACACGGGCCATGCTAAGTTTTAGCTCTTCCAAGGAGCATCGCATAGAGGTGAAAAGGGAATGGAACTCTTCCCTAGTGACATATGCAGATGGTGTAATCTCTGGCTCAACACATGGCCCAGATTGAGTCCCCGTTCCAGGGGCGCCTTCATTCACGACTTGATTGATGTTAGTCGGGGAAGGATTTCCAGAGGATCCTCGTGGTTCTCCTTGAGGAGAATTCACTACCTCTGTTTTGTCAGGGAGAGTACCCAAGGCTGGTTCAGAGCCAGCCAGAGGGCTCTCCATGAGTGGACTAAGAGACTGGTCGAGAGTCTCAAAGTCTGGTGCACCTATTCCTTGCTCTGAACAAGGTTGGGGGTCTACTCGTGCAGAGGAAACAAATTCCTCTGTATGGGAAAGTGTCGTGATATGGGGAGACATATCACTTATGTTTTCAAAGGTTACACCCTTTTGAGAGAGTATTCCCTGTGGCGAGGTTTCCCTTTGGCTAATATAACCAGAGGCAGATGCGACCTCTAGTTGGATAGGATGGTTAGGGTTCGAGGTGTGCGCCTCTATTTCAATGATCTCCGTGTCTCGACCACCAGATTCAGATAATGTGGTTGCACTTGGAGTGGGATAGGTGAATCTGATGTGCTTATTTGGTCTAGGCTGCTCTGTCCCACCTTGAGGAAGAGCAACTGCTTCACTTCCTCCCTCTTCTTCCTCTTCTACTTCCTCGATCTCCTCTTTGTCTCCCTCACTCTCTGTCTCACTCTCTTCTTCATCACTTTCTTCCTCCTCTTCTCCACTTCCCTCGCTTGTGTAAGACCGTGCAGCATCGTCATAGTGGTCTTGGTCATCCCTTTGGTTTGGACTAGAGGATTGAGCCAAGATTTGACGAGCCTCTTCTTCTACTCTGAGTCTGGCCTCTTCTCTTAGGTGAGCGATTTCTGCTTGGTGAGCTTTTTCTGCCTGCTCTTCCTCTGCTCGAGCAATCTCAGCTAATTGTTCTTGCTCTGCTCGAGCAATCTCAGCTAATTGTTCTTGCTCCTTTTTCTTTTTTTCCCTCTCAACTTTCTTTTTCCTTGTCTGCTCTCGTTTTCTTTCTTTTTCTTTCTCTTGTTGTACTCTCACCCTTTCTTCCTGAGCTCTCATTCTCTCTTCTCCTGCTCTCACCATTCCTCCCTCGGCCTGAGGTATTGATGTGTCCTCAGTTCTCTCTTTTTCCTCGACTGTTCCTATACATATCGGGGTTCGAGACACTGGTTCTAGTGTCTCGTGTGTACGTCTGTACGCTCTCCTAATCTCTTTAGAATTCATGTAGCTCATGAGCCTCTTTGGAATAGACCTTTCTGCTTCATAACCCTCCTTGTGCAATGTTGGTCTGTATTGAGTGAGTACATTTACCTTGTGAGGAAGTAGACGACCCACATCATTATTGTTGTCATCAAGAGTTGGTCTTAGGAGAAGACCAAAGAATCAGGGAAACAACAAGGATGGCAGTTGTCTTCCTTTAGCCACTTCTTGACACTTTTTGGCCATGGCAGCCTTGAACTCGGTGTAGAGTATCAAGGAGTAGTCGAGGGACAGGTCAAAGAAAATGCCGTAGACGATTTGAAGTACGCTCATGGAGCACATATCGAGGCTCCCTATCATCCCTATCAGCGAGCGATTGACCAATGTGAAAAGTGTATTCCACATCAGTGGTAAGTGTTGACGGCAATACTGTGAGGGGTATTGAATGGCCTTGTTGTATCCCAAGGACTTCAGGAAAGTTACAATTTCGTCCCCAAAAGGAAGAGGGGCGTATTCAGAAAGCCTCAGGTCAGTTTTTGTTGGAATTTCAAGAACTCTTGAAAACAAGGACCTTGAAATTCGAACTGTGACGAATTCTTGTGTGGTAGAGACGAAGAAATCTCTTACGATCCCTCTTTGAGATTCAGTAACAGCGCAGGATTGCCAGTACTCTTGTATATATCTCTCAGGAACCAAGTCATCGGTGTTGGTGAAGGCTGGATTCAAGAAGTGGTTTTGGATAATGTTGATGATGGGATGGTATTTGGTGTCGAAGTTGTCAAGTTGAAGGTTTAGGACATGGTTATTTGGTTTGATGGGGAGGGGAACTAGGTTTTGATTGGTATCCTCCATGGTTTTGTGGGTTGTGGTATGACTTTGGGAGTTTCCAGATTCTGAGGAGGACATTGTTGCAGGTTTTGGGTTTGGAAGGAGATAACAGATTTTTAGGGTTTCAAGAAATAGTTCTTGAATCAAGAAATGGGATGAGGGAACGGATTTGTGGTACTTACTTGTTAAACAGGATGATTGGTTGAAGATTGAATCGATCTTTAAGCACAGGTTTGAGAGCTTTGAGTTCTAGCAATGGCGGTTGAAAGGTTGAAGACGACGGGAGTTCTTGAGAAATTTTGTAAGCATAAAAGATTAATTTGGGGGTAAAGAAATTGTTTAAATAGAAAAAAATAAAACACTTGAGTGTTTTAGCTCCCCAAACGTCAGGTAAAACTGAACCGGTTTTCGTAAAGCCTGTGATTGCGATTGCACTTTCTGAGTCACACAGAATTGGAATCTTCTCAAACTCTATGCCATAGTCTTTCAGTTGAGTCTTCATCCATATCACTTAGGAACAGCAACTGGCTGCAGCTACATACTCTGCTTCAGCTGTGGAAGTAGAGACACAGTTTTGCTTCTTCGAGGTCCAGCTTCTTCAAGGTCCAGCTTATGAGCTTGTCCCCAAGTAATTGGTAGCTCCCTGATGTACTCTTTCGATCGAGTTTACACCCTGCATGATCAGAATCTGTGTACGCAATAAGATCGAAACCAGAATGCATTGGATACCAAAGACCCAAAAATTGAGTCCCTTTAAGGTATCTAAAATTCTTTTTACAGTCGAAAGGTGAGATTCCTTTGGATTTTCTTGAAAACGGGCACAAAGACATGTGGCAAATATAATGTCCGGTCTACTAGCCGTGAGGTACAGTAGTGATCCAATCATTCCACGGTAAGTCTTAACATCCATCGGTTTTCCAGATGGATCTGTGTCAAGCTTAGTACCCATAGCGATTGGTGTTCTCATGGTGGAAGAGTTGTGGAGTTGGTACTTCTTTAATATGTCGGAGACATACTTACCATGGCTAATGAAGATACCATCCTCCCTCTGTTTTACTTGCAAGCCGAGGAAGAAGGTCAATTCTCCCATTATGCTCATTCCAAACTCGCTCTTCATTAATGCAGAGAACTTATCACAATGCCTCTGATTCATTGAACCAAAGATGATGTCATCCACATATATTTGTACTAAGAGCGTCTCACCTTTATACCTCTTAATAAACAAAATGGTATCGATTTTACCTTTTTCAAAACCGTTAGATAAAAGGAAATACGAGAGACGTTCATACCAGGCTCGAGGTGCTTGTTTAAGTCCATACAGAGCTTTGTTTAAGAAATAGACATACTCTGGATGTGTGGAGCTTTCAAACCCCGGAAGTTGTTGAACGTAGACTTCCTCCTTCAGTCTACCATTCAAGAAGGTTGACTTTACGTCAAATTGATAGACTCGGAATCCTTTATGTGCAGAGAAGGCTAAGAACAAGCGTATAGCTTCTAGCCTTACTACTGGCGCAAAGGTCTCGTCATAGTCTATGCCTTCTTCCTGACAATAGCCTTTTGCTACGAGCCTAGCTTTAATTCTAACCACAATCCTATCCTCATCCTTCTTGTTCTTGAAAACCCATTTACAAGCAATTGCAATTTTCTCCTTTGGTAAAGGAACAAGAGTCCATACCTTATTTCTCTCGAATTGTTGGAGCTCTTCTTGCATGGCATCAACCCAACTAGGGTCTTGTAGGGCTTCATGTACTTTCTTAGGCTCTACCATGCTAAGGAAGTTTACGAATAAACATTCATTAGCTGTGGCAGCCCGTGTTTTTATGCCACTTGAAGGTTCACCAATGATCTAGTGAAGAGGATGATTCTTTGTTTATTTTGTTCTTGGGACAGAGAGAGAAGTGGGGGACGTTTGATCACGTTCCATGGGCGTGTTTGGCAATAAGCTCGTTGATGGTGAAGAAGGCTCTTCTTGCTCCCCCTCGGATGATGGTACAGAGGCACCAGGTGCAGAGCCAGAGGTATTCTGCTCTGGTTCTACATGACTGGGCTCTGATGCAGAGCTTGTTTGCTCTGGTTGTGGATTGATGTGATCTTCTGAGGAAGCAGAGGTGTGTGAAGGACCAGAGTCATATGTGCTTATCGTTTGTGATGCTTCACTTACACTTGGAGATGCATCTCTTGGTGCACGTACAGAGATGTCTTCGTCACCATAGAAGTCTTCAAATAGGAGACTAAGTTCCAATTCCCTTAACTTCATTTGAGAATTGGAAGTCTGATGGTTAAGATCGAGTCCAGAGTTGAGGTACTCTGAAGTCAAATGTTCTTTATCATCGAACGAGACGTTGATGCTTTTCATGACCGTCTTGGTTCGTTGATTGAAGACTCTGTATGCCTTGGTTTTTGTTGAATAGCCAAGGAACTTTCCTTCATCTGCCTTCTTATCGAACTTGCCAAGTTGATCTCTATCATTTAATATGAAGCATCTGCAACCAAAGACATGTAAAAATTTGATGATAGGCTTTCTTTGATTTATTAGTTCGTAAGGCGTCTTCATGTGCCTCTTAACCACCGTTGCTCTATTTTGAATAAAACAGGCAGTAGAGATTGCTTCTGCCCAAAAATGGGTTGGAAGACCAGAGCTGGCTAGCATGGTGCGTGCAGCTTCGACCAAAGTTCTATTCTTTCTTTCTACGACACCATTTTGATGTGGTGTCCTTGCTGCAGAGAAGTTTTGAGTTATTCCCTCTGTGTCCAAGTATGCATCGATCTTGGCGTTCTTGAACTCTGTTCCATTATCACTTCTCAGTTTCTGGATTCTATTTTGTAGAAGTACTTGAATCTTGGTCATTAATTTGATTAGCAGCTTTGGTACATTTGATTTCTGCCTCACAAACTCAATCCAAGTATATCGTGAGTATTCATCAATTAAGACTAAGATATACTTCTTACCAGACAAGCTTTGCACAGAGATTGGACCACAAAGATCCACATGAAACATGTGCAGAGGTCTGATGCAGGACACATCTGTCTTAGATTTATGGGATGCTCTTTTGAGCTTTCCTATTTTACACGCAGAGCAAAGATGGTCCTTTTAGAACTTTATGGCAGGAAGTCCGTCAACCAAATTATGCTTCACAAGCTTCTCTAAATTTTGAAAATTGAGATGCGACAGCTTGTGCTGCCAGAGCCAAGCTCCTTCACTCTTGCGAGACACAAGATAGAGTCTCTGAGTTGTCTCTTGGTGAGAAGTTCATGAGATACAGATTGCCTTTTCTCTTATCTCTGAGCAACTCCTGACCTGATTCTGACATAATGGAGCAAGCTTCCTTTTGGAACTTGACATTGTAGCCAGAATCACACAGTTGACTTATGCTCAAAAGATTATGTTTAAGCCCAGAGACATAAGCAACTTTGGAGACAGAAACCTTACCTAGTAGTAGATCCCCGTATCCCTTTATTTCTCCTTGTTTATTATCTCCAAAGGTTACTTTTCCTCTAATCTTCTCTCTGTATGAGGAGAGCAACCTCTTATTGCCGGTCATGTGTCTTGAGCATCCAGAGTCAAGATACCAAATGTCCACATGCGGCTTCTGGAAAACAAATTATAGGGATTTAGGTACCCATTTCATAATGGGTCCTCGATGATTAGGGACAGGGGATTGCTTTTTAAGCTTGGGAAGAGGCTTCGTCTCTTGACCTGAATTAACAGACTTGGCTTTAGGAGCCTTCTTTCTCTTTTGGGTCCTTTTAGATTTAGACTTTAATGACCCGGAGAGTAGACAGTTAGGGTCAGAGAAGTGCTGTTTTAACTTCAGCAACAGAGAAACACACTCACAATTATGAAAACATTTTGAATGACAAAATGATTTATTAGCTTTAAAGAATAAATTATTACAATCACTCCTAGCATTAGTAGTTCTAGCAAACTTCCTATCTAGATCTGATTGTTTTAACACAAAATGAGGCTGTTCTGATTTCTTCTTTTCTACTCCTTTGGCCTTTAGAGGCCTCTCTGAAACAGAGGAACTAATATTAGATCAAGCAACGGATTTTCTCTTCTGTTCCGGAGTGAATTTAATTAGCTTAGATTTAGAATTTGATCCCTTTGAAGCAGAAGAAACCGACTTTGCACTCTTTACCCTGTACTCAAACTTGGGAGTGGATTTAGCATTTGTCGACATGCTTGTACGACCAAAACCCAGGAGAATCTTTTTCTCAATAGGGTGTTTTGCAACCTCTGGTTCTTTGGCAAAGGCCTCTGTCTTAACTTTCTTTTCAAACGAGTTCACCTCTGACTCAGAGTCAGAGTCAAGAAAATCCTTGTGTGAATGTCGAGATGTAGAGGTATCATTAAGAACTTGAGGTTCTCGTAAGCATGAGCTACAAGCTTCGTCCGTCTTTTGTTTTAATGGACTTTCAAAAGTATCTGAGGAGTTACACTCAGAAGAATATTCATGACCTTTAGGAGGATAGTTCAAGGCCTCAAGCAAGTCTTGCTCGAAGACCTGTCTTATCGTTTCTATAAAGCCATCCACCAATTTCGAATCCAGAGTATTAAGAAAATTACCTGTGGATGAACTCTTGATTTCATCTGGTTCAGGTTTGACAACCTCACTTTCAGTCTTAAGAT
The DNA here is from genome assembly GCF_001531365.2 of Cynara cardunculus var. scolymus. Taxonomy (NCBI): domain Eukaryota; kingdom Viridiplantae; phylum Streptophyta; class Magnoliopsida; order Asterales; family Asteraceae; genus Cynara; species Cynara cardunculus. The sequence continues at coordinate 28,397,696 of NC_037529.1, forward strand.
GTTGAAGATTTGTAGAGCCAAAACAAAAAATCTTATTTGTCTTTTGTACACATTTTAAATCAACTTGTGGAACACATTTTTAAGAGTAAGAGATGTTTTTGAATTTTAACTTGGGGGTTCTGGCTCCGCTTTCAAGCTTACATCTTTTAAACGGTGAGGCTGTATGCAAAATAGGAAAATCTGGTTTCTATTTTTTGCCCAACCTAAACATGGATTTAAGAGTGTTTTTCCTCTTCCAGGTGAGGTCTAGGTCTATATAACCTATCCCCACTTTATCCTGTTGAGAGTTAACTTTTTCATACACCTGCTGAGCATCTTGATATTTCTTAATCAAGAGCTCTTTTCTTTGTAAGCTCTGGTGTAGGAACTCCCTTTCCTTTTGAAAATAGTCTTTTAGGGCTTCAGAGTTTAGTATGTCTCTCTCTTTTTCTATTAGCTCTATATTCTTTTTTCTTTATAGCCGCTTTTAAATCTAAGCACTCTGTTTTAAGACTTGTTTCAGTGGATTGTTTTGTTTGTAAAAGCTTTTCATTCTCCACTAATAACTCTTGTTTTTCTACAGTTAGTAGCTCTGTCTCTCGTTCAAAGAATAGTTTTTCCTTTTCCAAGGATTTTCGTTTAGATTTTTCGAGAGAGAGCTTTTGTTGTAGATTAACAAAATCGTTTGTCAAAGTAGAGATGTTCTCTTCCAGGTCAGAGCGAGAGTAACCAGAGATAGAACATAACTGGGAGTCGGAGTCAGATCCAGACTCATTCTCAACAGCCACTCCACAGAAGTTGGCTTGATCTTCTTCATCAGATGAGGAGTCAGAGACCCAATTCTCCTGTTYTGCCATGAGACTCCTTTGTGATCGATTATACTTGTACTTATTTTTGTAGTACAGTTCATCTTTCACAAGAGGGCCTCTGCACTCTTTGGAGTAGTGCCCCATCTTTCCACATCTGAAGCATCGGACTCCTTGCTTTTTCTATTCCGACTGCTCTTCCTCCTTCTTGTTGGGAAAAGAAGAAGGGTTCCTTCCATCGAAAGACTTCCCTCTGCTTCGGTCGTTTTGTCTTCCTCTTTTGTCGAAGACTTTCTTTCCAAATTTCCTTTGGAATTCCTTGGTGATCAGGGCCAAGGATTTCGCAAAGGCGTTAATGTCGTCGTCTTCAGAGCTAGATGCTCTGTCTGTATCATCATCACTCTCCAAGATGAGAGCCTTCTTTCCTTTCCTCTTTTCTTCTCTAGGTCTCCGTTCTCTGTGTGGCTGGCATGTTCCTATCTCTTTTGAATCAAAGACAAGAGCCAGAGGTCCACCCAGAGTGACCTTTGCCTTTGGCACCTCTTGTTCTTGTGCTTGCAGCGTTCCATATACATCATGAAGAGTCCATTCCTCCAGATTCTGATTTACCTGGAGGGACATCGTCAGATTACCCCATTCAGCGTTCAATCTCTTCAAGAAGAGCATGTTGTTCTCTTCTTGTGTTCTGATCACGTCACACTTGCAGCATTTGTTGATCAGAGTGTTGAATCGATGATAAGTCTATTCTAAAGACTCATCAGGGAGTGCCTGGAAGCTTTTGTACTCATTGAGGCACTGGGCACGACGATTCTTCTTCATCTTGATGCCCCTTCCAACTAGTTGGCCAGTTGATCCCACAAATCCTTCGCCGAGTCGCACGCATCCAGTGACTGAAAGATTTCGTTTGGAAGTGCCATGATCAAAATTCGTTTGGCCTTTTGATCCACTTCCACTCTTCGCTTATCTTCATCGTTCCAGTCACGACAAAGTTTGGGAACTCGTCTGGCAGGTACCTCAACTGTATCACCAGCAGCAGGAATCCTAGGGATGACGGTAGTAGGGACGTATGGACCATTTAAGATTGACTCATGCAATTCAAGGTCAAGGCCCTCGTAGAAGTTGATCATTCGAATCTTCCATTGGGGATATTCTTCCCTAATGAGAGTCGGAGGTTTTGTCAAGGAGCCGGCACTATACATGGAGTTCCATGATTGAGAATACGACATTTTGAGTTGAAATTTCTTAGAAAAAAATTGACAAGAAGGAAGATCGACTGACAAGCGATTTCCAGATTACTTAAAAGCAAACGTTTTTAAGATTTAAAAGTATGAGTGATAAATCTTTAAAAGGAATAATCAAAACAAAATTAAGAGTTTAATCATGTCGGATATCGATCGACTAATCAATTGATGTGATTAGCAGGCTCTGATACCAATTGTTGGACCCAGATACTCTAAAATTGCAGAAATATTGTTTGCTTAAAATAAGAATTAAGAACAACAGGTATTTCTATTGATTAAACTGGATATTCAAAGAAAAACGTAAAGCAATAAAATAACGCTTTGAATAACCGAACGCTTTTATTTATAAAAGATGAACAATTGAAGAACAAACGTAATCTCACAAGAATTTGCGTATAGTTTAAGTCGGCTCCTTCAGGTTTTTTGAACCTGAGGTGGAGGCCTCCTTTTATACTCTTAGGTCTAACTAACTACGCTATAAATTAGGCGTGGAACTCTGAGCTGACTAGTCTGCATCATTATCTTTGACTTTCCTTGATTAGCGGAGCAAACTTGGTCAAGCCGCCTTTAAGCCGTTAGACGCTTGCGAGAATATCTAGGCTAACGCGCGCTTTCTGTGAAGAAGGCAGCCAGATGCTCTGTATGAACATACAGAAGCTCTGCATGTACTATGCAGAGGCTCTGGGTCTTGGAGTTGTTGCTTTGAGTCAAGCGCTTATGCTTTTTGGCGCACAAGACTTGAACGATCATGGAGATAGAGCGCAGGCTCTGTATAACGGAACCTTCACTCTGAGTAAGAGCTCTGGTCCTTGATCCACTGCATGAGAGCTCTTAGCCAAACAGCTTCTATAGACTAAGTCCTATTGACTAGGGCAGGACACTTCTTACTTACACTTTTACAGGTTTGGGGTCTAACACAAGGCTAGGAGTTCCAAATTATATGTGATTATACGTGATAAGAACGTCTAATCATATAACTAATAGAAAGATGGGCATCAACGATGGACAAATCCGTAGCTATAAATCAAATCCCTAGCAAATCCTTAAGAAATAAGTCGTACCTAGGCAGCTGGTCACAAAAATATTTTGCTACAGATTTGGCGATAGGACTTTAATATTAGCTACGGAAGAGCCCATAGCACATCCCTAGCAAAAAGGTAGTTCATACATTTTATTGATTTCCTCTTTTCAAGTAAAAGTCAATCAAAAATGATGAATTTGCTACAGATTAGCTAGGGAGCATATTTGCTACAAATTACCTAGAGAACATAATTGCTACCGATTATCTAGGGAATATATTTGCTTCAGATTAGCTAGGGAACGTATTTGCTACAGATTAGTTAGAGAACATATTTGCTACGGATTAGCTGGAAAACGTATTTGCTACGGATTAGTTGGGAAAGTATTTGCTATGAATTTGTTATGGAATGTATTAACTACGGATTTGCAAATAAACATATTAGCTATGGATTAGTTTGGAGATATATTAGTCACCGATTAGCTAGGAAAATATCAACTACGGATTAGTTAGGGATTGATGTAAGAATTGAGTTAACAATCCATTGCTAAATCTTTATTTTTTATTTTTTATTTTTTATTTAAACTTATTTTCCTGTATAAAACAATTTCCAGTATATATATTACAAAAAAAAATATTGAAAAAGGAAATAATATTAATAAATTACTATATTGTGTGCAAAATTACATAAATATGTATCCAAGTTGAACAAAATAAAATTGAAACTAAAAATGACAATGAAGATGTATCAATCTTGCTGAAGCATGTTCCTCTCAATTATTTATGTTGTACCTACAAACATAAAAGAAATATACACGTAATTGGTAAAGAAACATCAAGTTTAAACCATAACCAACCTTGACAACCTTTTGCGTGCAATTTGGAACCAAGAACTCTGTACAGTTTTCGACAAACAAAAATGGACAAAAAGATTATTCACAAAGAACTGTGTAATAAACATCTGTTCTGCACTACTACAAAAATACTAATTTATCTCGGTTGGATATATAGGAATCAAAATCTGCCGAATCACTCATGTTATGATCTTCTACATTCTAGGTCTTCCCGTTCCATCATCTGGCTTGTGTTCTTCATGTAGCATTCAGACCGAATGAATCTGTGAAATTACGAATTAGCTATGGATTATCAAATTTTGTTTTTACTTTTTAATATCAAATATAATTAGATCCATAGTAAAATCATGTATATATTTGTCTCGGGTTAGCTACGGATTTTATCAATATATGTTTTGATTTTCTTAACGTCGAATATAATTAGATCAGTAGCAAATTTGTAGCAAATCTAAAGATATTTGTCTCGGATTAACTGTGGATTTTATCAACATTTGTATTATTTTTTTAAAATCAAATATAAGTGCGACAAATCTAATATATTTTCAAGATCTGTTTTGATATTTTCAATATCGAATATAATTAGATTTGTAGCAAAGTCGTGACAAGCCTAAATGTATTTGTCTCGAATTGTTATAGATTTTATTAAGATTGTACTTTTTTTTAAAACAAATATAATAGATCGGTAGTAAAGTCATGGCAAACCTAAATATATTTGTCTAGAGTTAGCTATGAATTTTTGTCAAGATCTATTTTGAATTTTTTTAATATGGAATATAATTAGATCCGTAGCAAAGTCGCGACAAATTTAGATATATTTTATCAAGATATTTTTTGATTTTTTTTAATATCGAATATAATTTGATCCATAGCAAATCTGTGGCAAACCTAAATATATTTGTCTCGAATTAGCTACCGATTTAATCAAGATTTGTTCTTATTTTCTATCGAATATAATTAGATATGTAGGAAAGTCATGGCAAATGTAGTTTTTATTAATTATTTACAACGAATCTTTAATTTTATTTTTTTATTTATTTAAAAAACAAGCGTTTTCTTTCTTTGGAGCAAATATGTACATTTTGTCACGGATTAGCGACGAATCATACATCCGTCGGGAAAAAAGTGAAATGAAAATAAAAAAATTGGTTTTGTACCTGATCCGTTGCAGATCAATGACGAATTGATCCTTGATCGTTGATATCTAGTTTTCTAGTATTGTATATGATTAAACACATCCATAATGGACATGAGTGACGTGCACTACTAAAAAACTAGGTATTTCTGGCTGAATTTCCGGCGGACAAAATGCGCCAGAAAATTACCAGCGGAAAATAAAAAAGTCAATTTTCGTTGACTTCCGCCGGAAATCCGCTGGTAACACGATTCTGATAATATTTCCAACGGATTTTCGGCGGATTTGGTAATTAATTATTTTAGAATAGTTGTAACTCTAATTACAATAATTTACCGGCGAATTTCCGGCGGATATTTCCGGCGGATAGTAAATTAATTTATTAAAATTAAGGTCCGCCAGAAAATAATTAAGAATAAAATTTATTTTTAAAATATTTTGGTGGATTTCCGGTGGCTTCCGGGGGTCCGCTGGTAAAAGTTATTCAATATTTAAAAAAAAAATTTAATGATTTTCGGCGGATTTCCTACAGACTTCCAGTTTTTTGATCTTTCCCATTTTTCAAACTTTTTTTCTTTAAGGGATTGTATTGGGCTTTAAGGGATCGTATTGGGCTTTAATGGTTATATTGCGCTTTAGTGGATGTTAATTCGGTTATTGGGCTTTAATGGATGGTATTGGGCTTTAACGGATCGTATTGGGCTTTAATGGATCGTATAGGGCTTTAGTGGATTTAGTTTGGTTTAATGAATCGTATTGGGCTTTAATGGACCATATTGGGCTTTAATGCATCCTATTAGGCTTTAGTGGATGTTAGTTTTGGTTTACTGGATCGTATTGGCTTTAATGGATCGTATTGGGCTTTAAAGGTTCTATTGGGCTTTAGTGGATGTTAGTTGGGCATTAATGGATAGTATTGGGATTTAACGGATTGTATTGGGCTTTAGGATTTAGTTATGGTTTAATGGATCGTATTGGGCTTTAGGATTTAGTTGTGGTTTAATGGATCGTATTGGGCTTTAATGCATCCTATTGGGCTTTAGTGGATGTTAGTTGTGGTTTAATAGATCGTATTGGGCTTTAATGGATCGTATTGGGCTTTAACGATTCTATTAGGCTTTAATGGATGTTCGTTGGGTTACTTGGGCTTTAATGGATGGTATTGGGCTTTAACAGATCATATTGGGCTTTAACGGATCGTATTGGGCTTTAGTGGATTTAGTTATGGTTTAATGAATCGTTTGGGCTTTAATGGACCGTAATGAGCTTTAACTTATTATATTGGGCTTTAGTGGATGTTAATTATGGTTTAATGGATCGTATTGAGTTTTAACGGTTTCATTAAGCTTTAATGGATGTTAGTTGGGTTGGTTGCCCTTTTATGGATGATATTGGGCTTTAACGGATCGTAATGGGTTTTAATGGATCGTATTGGGCTTTAACATATTGTATTGGGCTTTAGTGGATTTAGTTATGGTTTAATGGATCGTATTGGGCTTTAATGCACCGTATTGGGCTTTAATGCATCCTAGTGGGCTTTAGTAGATGTAAGTTGTAGTATAATAGATCGTATTTGGCTTTAATGGATCGTATTGGGCTTTAACGATTATATTAGGCTTTAGTGGATGTAGTTGGGTTAGTTGGGCTTTAATGGATGGTATTGGGCTTTAACGGATTATATTGGGATTTAATGCATCATATTGGGTTTAGTGGATGTTAGTTGTGGTTTAGTGGATCGTATCAGGCTTTAATGGATTGCATTGGGCTTTAACGGTTCTATTCGGCTTTAATGGATGTTAGTTGGGTTAGTTGCACTTTTATGGATGGTATTGGGCTTTAACGGATCATATTGAGCTTTAATGAATTGTATTGGGCTTTAACGGATCACATTGGGCTTTAATGCATCCTATTGGGCTTTAATGGATGTTAGTTGTGGTTTAATAGATCGTTTAGGCTTTAACAGTTTTTATTGGTCTTTAGTGGATGTTAGTTGGTTTAGTTGGGCTTTTATGGATGGTATTAGGCTTTAACAGATTGTATTGGGCTTTAACGAATCGTATTGGGCTTTAGTAGATTTTGTTATGGTTTAATGGATAGTATTGGGCTTTAATGGACCGTATTAGGCTTTAATGCATCCTATTGAGCTTTAGTGAATGTTAGTTGTGGTTTAGTGGATCGTATTGGGCTTTATTAGATCGTATTGAGCTTTAACGGTTCTATTGGGCTTTAATGGATGTTAGTTGGGTTACTTGGGCTTTAATGGATTGTATTGAACTTTAACGGTTCTATTGGGCTTTAATAGATGTTAGTTGGGTTACTTGGGCTTTAATGGATAGTATTGGGCTTTAACGGATCGTATTGGGCTTTAGGATTTAGTTATGGTTTAATAGATCGTATTGGGCTTTAATGGACCGTATTTGGCTTTAATGCATCCTATTGGGTTTTAGTGGATGTTAGTTGTGGTTTAATGGATCGTATTGGTCTTTATTAGATCGTATTGGGCTTTAACGGTTCTATTGGGCTTTAATGGATGTTAGTTGGGTTACTTGGGCTTTAATGGATCGTATTGGACTTTAACGGTTCTATTGGGCTTTAATGGATGTTAGTTGGGTTACTTGGGCTTTAATGGATGGTATTTGGCTTTGACGGATCATATTAGGCTTTAATGGATTTAGTTATGGTTTAATGGATCGTATTGGGCTTTAATGTATCCTATTGAGCTTTAGTGGATGTTAGTTGTGGTTTAATAGATCGTTTTGGGCTTTAACGGTTCTATTGGCCTTTAGTGGATGTTAGTTGGGTTTTTATGGTTGGTATTGGGCTTAACCGGATCGTATTGGGCTTTAATAGATCATATTGGGTTTTAACGGATCTTATTAGGCTTTATTGGATTTAGTTATGATCTAATGGATCGTATTGGGCTTTAATGGACCGTATTGGGCTTTAATGCATCATAGTAGACTTTAGTGGATGTTAGTTGTGGTTTAATGGATCGTATTATGCTCTAACGGTTCTTTTGGGCTTTAGTGCATCTTATTAGGCTTAGTGGATGTTATTTGTGGTTTAATGGATGGTATTGGGTTTTAATGGACCGTATTGAGTTTTAATGGATTGTATTAGGCTTTAATGGATCGTATTGGGCTTTAATGGATAGCATTGGGCTTTATAGGTTCTATAGGGCTTTTATGGATCATATTGGGCTTTATTGCATCGTATTGGGATTTCATGGATAGTGTTGGCTTTAATGGATTATGTTGGGCTTTTACGGATGTTGGTTGGGCTTTACCGTTTATATTGGGCTTTAATGGATCATATTGGGCTTTAAAGGATCGTATTGGTTTTAATGGATCATCTTGGGCTTTAATGGGTCATATGGGGATTTAATCAATCATATTGAGCTTTAATGGATCATATCCGACTTTAATGGATCGTTTTGGGTTTTAATGCATTGTATTGGCTCTTAGTGGATATTAGTTGTGGTTTAATGGACCGTATTAGGTTTTAGAGGACCGATTGGGCTTTAATTGGTCGTATTGACTTTAATGGATCGTAATGGGCTTTAATTGATCGTATTGGGCTTTAGTGAATCGTAATGGACTTTAATGAATCCTATTGAGTTTTAATGGAAGTTAGAGGGGCTTTAACAGTTCTGTTGGTCTTTAATGAATTTTATTGGATTTTAATTGATTATATTGGACTTTAATGAATCGTATTGGGTTTTAACGAATCGTGTTGGGCTTTAACAATTCAATAATAATAGTTTACAAAATATATAATAATAATAATAATAATAATAATAATAATAGTTTAAAATATTTATAATAATAATAATAATTTTAGTGTTACTACTAATAATAATAATAATTAAAAAAAAACAATTTTCGGCGGATGTATCCATCGGTAATCAAAAATTTCAAGAAACTGGTTAATTTTTAAAATATCTAAAGTTTTTAAAAAACTTCTGGCGGACACATCCGCCGGTAATATCAAAAAGATTAAAACCCTATTCCCTTAGTTCGACAGCCGCCTGTGAAACCAAACTCCCCAAAAAACCGATCAACAACAGCGAGCTCAAGAAACCGGGACGGGTACCTGTCGTCGACAACCTCCTTCCTGCCGCCGACCACCTCCCTTCTTGCCGTCGATAACCTCCTTCCTGTTGCCGGTATGTATATAAATATATATGCATGTATGTATAGTGTATATATGTATATGTATGTATGTATGTATATGTAATATATATATATATATATATATATTTCTGTGTGTGTATGTTCAAATACTAACCCAAACTATTGTGCAAACTATGCTAACCGATCTTGATCGTTCATTTTCTCATCAAACGGTCCTTATTAAATGAGACTACAAAAATAATCATTTAATTAATGCATTAAATGAGATGTCTATGAAAAACTATTCAAAGGGTAATTTTGTAAAAAAATGCATCACATCGTGAACCTATATTATTCAGACGATTTCGTAACCTCCAATCAACTACGAAACTGCCAATCTATACGATCAATAGTGTATATCATTAGCGAAAAATCCGGTTCATAATATTCATCAAAACGATGGATGATTTTGGCGAAATGCATACAAGTTTGGATATGTGAACCTAATGAACATCACACACATGCAACACTTCACAAATACATACAAGTTTGGATTTGTGAACCTAATGAACATCACACACATGCAACACTTCACAAATACATACAAGTTTGGATTTGTGAACCTAATGAACATCAGCAATATGACATAAAACAGTAACGAATCCCAACGTGTACGTCTGTGTTATTTGTGTTGATTTGAAATCTGTTAATACATGTGTGTCTGTGCACAAATGTCTTAATACATCCTAGTATGAAAACTGTAATCGCTATGTGTGTGATCAAGTAATATAGCACAGTGAACATAATGAACAACCCCTATATAAGCATGATATGATTTGTGCTATATGACATAAAACAGTAACAAAAGTAAAACTATTATTACACAAAGTAGATAATTAAAAAGAGCAACAAGGATGTGAATTTACAGAAATTGAAAACTTAATGAAGAATGTATATTGTTTGCCATCCCGAAGTCAAATCTTTAATGAACATAATGAACAGCCCCTATGTAGTTAGTCTTCAAAACTAAAACTATTATTACACAAAGTAGATAATTAAAAAGAGCAACAAGGATGTGGATTTACTAAAATTCAAAACTTAGTGAAGAATGTATATTGTTTGTCATCCCGAACTCAAATCTTTAATGTAGGCGTGTTCACATTAGCGTGTTCATAACTATCGTATGTTCATATTGGGACACTTATTGATTATTTTCTTCACTTTCGGAATTTGAATTCCAAATGTATTCGTAGACGCTTTTAGCTTTTTCATTCTCATTGTCGTCGATCCGTTTTACTCTATGATATCCATATTACTCGAACTATAACGGAATCTTTACAAAAGAGACTTTTTTCAAATTTACAATATCAAAACCATTATAGGAAGAATAAATATAAAATTCAGTAAGATGAACATATGTGAAACTTAATGTCATTATTACATGAAAGATCAATTAGTGATATTTTAAGATTTGTAACTCCCAATTAAAATATTTGGGAGTTACATAAGAATGATAAATTACCTAAATACTCTTACAATTAATATGTGAGTTACAGTTGAACCTAACTAAAAGATGGAACATGATTGGTTGATGTTGGTTAGCATAGTTTGCACAATAGTTTTGGTTAGTATTTGAACCA
>NC_037529.1:28408578-28412895 GCF_001531365.2 Cynara cardunculus var. scolymus
TATGTATATATATATATATATATATTTTCTGTATGAATGTATATATGAATCATGTATATGTGTGTGTATATATATATATATATATAAATTTATGTTTGTATATTTCAGTAGCATGGCTTTTGATTAAAGCATCTTATATTTCCACTTTGTTTTTGTTATCTTTAAGTAAACGTTAGGACTTGTATTTATAAACGAAATTGAGGTATATTTTATGTTATAAACGGCGTCCGAGTTGACCCAAAACATAATCTCGTGGACGTTAAACATAGATCAAGACTTTGTTCAGACGACCCGTTCATCCTAGCATTACAAGTCTATTATGTACCACATCCGTTGAATTCATTACAAGATTGGTGGTCTGTGGTGAAGACAAAGGCAAGAAGGGTCTATGACTTAGCATCTAGTACCCCTGAAGTACGGTCAGATGAAAAAATGGACGAGGAACAATTTTTACAGAAAAATGATAGAATAAACCAACATGGGGGAAATGAAGATGTTCAATAACTCATCCATCTTGTCACAAGGGAAGACGACATCAAAGTTGCCAATGATCGTCGCGACAACTGCTATGTTGATGAGAGTAATGACGAACTCGAATATTGACTCTGATGACGAAGAACTTGACTTGTCTGATCACTCCTCATATGATTAGTAAACTTTGTCTAGTTGTTTTAAATCTTTTTTATTTCCATTTTTAGATCTTGCTAAACCATTGTTCGACATTTGTTATTGTATGGAATCTTTATTGTATACTTGAATTATTGTTGTATGTTTTCTAACGTTTCTTTGTAGAAAAATCAACAATGCCGCGTAGTCGAATTACTGGTCGAGATAATAGCAATACACCTAGCCGAGGTACACGTAGAGTCTCTAGTAGTGCTTTGGCACACTCAAAGGAGATAGAGTCTGGTCGTGGTAGTGCTGCTCCAGAGCCGCTTCCACAACAGCGGATGGTTATTGGCATTCGCGACAAAGAGTAAATATATTTATATCTTTTAATTGATACAAATAACTGTGTATTGGTACTAATTCAAATTATTATTTATATAGTTTTAATGACACCAGAGTGATCCAAAGGATCACCAAGATCAACCGAGAGCTGCTTGACGGCCCATGGTTCACTTGAGAAAAAAATCCCATGGGACGTGAGACGCTAAATGTGGGAGCGTTTCCAGGTTCATGGTATATTTTCAACTTGTTATGTTTTTGCTATTTTTATAAACATAAGAAGCAACTAAACTTTTACGTACATAGCTTCTACACTTGGGATTCAGCTTTGGATGCCCATATCCTAGAGACATGGGAAAGAAAGACATCCTAGCCATATAATGACAACTTGAGTGCCGCGAGGAAAAAAGTTGGATAAAAAGTAAAGAGGAATGAGTATCCTCAATACAATGAAATCGACCTACACCGGGATATGAGTGAAGAACTTCCCCTCTAATTGGATATCTTCAGATGTGTGGAGCCAGATGGTCGATTGTTGGAACAATGACAATTGGAGGACTGTTTCTGGGGTGTGACGCCTGGGAACAGTGATAGCCAAGTTGCGCTACACAGTGGTGGATCGATCCCATTTTCAGAGCATGGTGCTTGTCTGGTAGAACCTAAAACTCATTACTTTAGTAGCTTGATTTTTAATATATTATAATTAACACATGTTCATATTATTTGACCTTTGTAGACACAAGCAAAAGACAGCGTGCCACCGACCGTTGTGGAATTGTTTGATTATACGCATAAGAAGTCGAGTGGAGATGTCGCATCTACGAATTTTGGGGGGGTACGTGACTTCTAAGTGTATCCAAGTCATGGTAAGTATATCTGTCTATTTTAATGTATATAATTGGATACCTAACTCTATATCTAGGTTGGGCAAACGTTCGAGACGTTTAAATTAAAATCTGGTTTGGGTTGCCATTTGGTGGGCAAACATTAGGATTGTTTAAGTTAAAAATTTCGTATGTATCAATATTTAGTTTGGATTGTCATTTGTTGGACAAACGTTAGAATTGTTTTGTATACAATTTTCGTATGTACACACTATTGTTTTGTCTGGAAACGTTCAATTTACAGCCGTCATGCTGTCAAAATTGACTTGTAATCTTTTTTAAATCATATATAGGATGACTATTCAACGGGTCTCACCCAAAGATACGATGATGATCGCTCCACCTATCCCTTAGTTGATAAAGAGTTGTGGGAGTAGGCAGTTGAGGGAAGCAAGAAAGACCGTCTATTTGGGTTTGGGTACAACCAGGATCCTAATTGGGTCTTGACTGGGAACTATACACAAGGTGATCCATCGTTTCAGAGAGTCGGGTATGTGCCTCTTTTCCTTTAATGATGTTTATCGATTTAGTTTATAATTCATATTAAATATTATAACGTTTTACTTATTTTTATAGGAAATTGAAGCCTTAAGGACCCAACTTAGAGATTTACAGGAAGAAAATTAGCGCCAACAAATGGTGGAAGATCGACGGCGGGCGGAGGATTGATGGCGGCGGAGGAGGAGCGATGGCGGGCGGCGGAGATTTGTCTAAGCCACTTCGTTTCTTTTTGTCCAAGTTGCTTCTTTTTTTGTCTAACTCACTTCCTTTTTTGTTTGTCAGTTTCGGGAATTTCTGTCTTTTGTTGAATCTTTTTCACGGCTCGATAGATAATTTGATAAGTCAATGATTTTGGATCGACGAGATAAACAACTTGAAGGTATGAGTGCTTTGGTTAGACAGCTCAGTCAATCTCAACATTTCCCCTGGCCACCGAATTGAATATTTTCTGTTTGTTTGAAACAATTAAGTTTTTGTTTGGTTGAGATAATTTTGTTTAGTTTAATGTATGATATTTAGTTGCATTTCGTCTTTTTAATTTTTTTTTAATATTTTACAAATTTACAGATTTTAAATATTAACTGTAAAAATATTCTAAAATTAATAATTTAATATATTTCTAGCGAATTACCGGCATATATATATCCGCCGGTAATATTTAAAGAAATAATTTTTTTTTCCGGCGGATAAGGTTACCGCCGGATTTCCGCCGGATATTTCGCAGGTAATTTAATCCAATTTAAAAAAAAAACTTAATATTTTCTTAATTTAATTACGAATTTTTAAATAAACCGGTGGAAAATTTCCGACGGCCGGTATCCGCTGGAAAATGGTAAATCTGCCGGGAAGTTAATCACCGACGCTAATATTTCCAACGGATATAGCCGCCGAAAATCTTGCCCACTTTGGTAGTGATGGTGAACACGACTAGAGAAAGAGTACCTAATATATGATGATTAATGCAACATATATTTAATCATTTATGATTATATACGTTATTTTAATTTAGATGTGGATGATATTTTATACAATAATTGCTAACAGTTTATTGCTAGACCAAAACAATTTCCAAAAGAAGTAAAAGACTAGTTACACTGAAATGGCTAGTGGGTAGCTTAACCTACCACCATGGTTGTGTTCCCCACTTTTCTCTTAATAAATGGAAGGGTGCCACCTCATTAATCACCTTTGTAAAATTTATTTAATTAATATGTTGTTTTTTATTAATTAACTTAGATATCCAACCTGTTATGCGAGCTGATTAATCTCAGGACGACCATCTGCTTTGCAGATAGCTTGAAATCACCGCATTTGAACCTCTGTGGTCACAAGAGAATTTTTATTCCTCTTTGAATTTAAACCTGAAACCTCCTAATACTTTTGATCCTTAGAGCCAAACTCAAACAATCATACAACATCCTTATGGTTAATATGTTGTTTTTTTATTATTATATCTTCAGTGGTTTACAAATGGACAACTATGATTGAATTGATTAACATTTTATTATAAAGTCTAGACATTCTAAAATTGTCTTCTTTTTAGGTTCTACGTCTTATTTGTTGGCTGTATCATTGCTTGCTGATTAATTCATATCTTTTGAGTGGAAAAACTCATCACAAAAATGACATCTACAAAATATAAAGAAATTAAACATATTATACTTTTAACTTTTCATTTCACATTTTCTGAATATCTTTTGTGGATTTTATTTTATTAATATTAAAAGGATGCTCGTATAATATAGCTAAATATATTTCAATTTCAATATTTTATTTTATAATTTATGTATGTTAATATAATACAGTTTTTAGTGGTTTTGAGAAAATGATAATTCTTTTATTTTTGAACAAAATATAAAATTATATATATCATAAAAATTTGAAAAAATATATATATATCGATGTTAATATCAAATTTACTATTTAAAGTTCTGGTTTTTTGTGTAATTTATTTAATTCAATATTTTATTTATGATTTAATTTA
>NC_037529.1:28414035-28417471 GCF_001531365.2 Cynara cardunculus var. scolymus
TATATATATATATATATATATACACACACACACATACATACACTACTAGAAACCAGGGGCAACGACGAACATCACGGACGGTATACTGAAAATCCAAAATTCCTTATGAGTTTCCCGACGAAAAGAGAAAAACATCGATAATTTATCATTAATGTAAACTTTATAAAAGGGTCACCAACGATAAAAAAATTTAAATTTAGATTTAAAAAACAAAAATAAAAAAATAGGGTTCATCAAAGGCTTTCTTTTTTTTTTTTCTTTCAAATTGTCTTTAGCAAAATCTTTCACATCCATTAGTGATCCGTCGATTATTTTATGTATCGTCCAATTTTAAAACCATATAAGGAAAAAACAATTTTCGAATTATTTTATACACAATCATTTAAAAATAGAAAAAAGACGAGCTCCAGTAACCTTTTGCATTCCATCGCTGGTCATAGAAGGCTCTTACGACGGAGTACCAAAGCTGTCCATGATCCTTCAATGTTCATGTATATATTTATGTATGTGTTTCTATTTTTATGCGTGCATATATGACGTAGGTATGTATGTTTTAATAAAGGAAAGATTGTGTGAAATTCATATGTAAAAATGTAAATTCTAACATAGATTCATATGTGAACTATAATATAGATGCACATATGTAAACAAGTGAATTCTAACATGTGAACTATAATATAGATGCACATATATAAACCTGTAAATTCTAACTTATAACTAATATTTAAAATCAATTTAAGAATATATTATATTATATATGATATATATCACAAATCTTAAATTAACGATGATAAAAATTTTGTTTTTTTATATGATTTATTTAAATAAAGCATTGATTATAGTATATAATGTTTGATTTAAAAGAAAATAGGTCATATAATTTCTATTTAAAAAAGAAAATAAATATTTTTTTCGAAAAATAAGCGGACTAATGATTTAACTATATAAATGTTATAAAATATCTCCTTCAACTTTCTTAGTTTTTTAACTTAGTCACAATTTTATCTATATTTATATATTTTACCTTTAAGATCTTGGTCACTGAAAAATCCCATTATATTTAGGCTTCTCGATTTAATCCTCATATACATGTATGTATGCAGGCCATGATGCATATTTTTACATGTCAACACATTATACAATATTGTTTCATCTATACATTCCATCAATTTCACATATGAAATTAATACATGTAAAACATAAAATATTGTTTCTACATTTGAACAAATAATACCACCTTGACTTCTATGCATTAAGTAAAACTCATTGATATAATTAAGATTAACTAGTTGTGTATCGGCGCAATGCGGCGGGAGTCATGAATTTTAACGATTTTGAAGTTTCACTGGTTTTATAAGATAAGATTTAACGATGATATAAGTTACACTTGGTCTTTACATATTAATACAATTTGAATAAATAAGAGTTATGTTTTCAATTACAGACTATCGATAAAAAAATTGTATGACGATTTAATATCCAATATATTTAAAATCCAACATATTTAAACGACTCCACAAATGTATTCGTTTTACATCAAGAGCAAAAAACCAAGAAACTTGAGTTTTAAGATAACACTCAAAACCAATAAAGAAAACTACAAATTTGACAGATCATAAGCTATGAAAAGACAAAAAAAGATGGGGTTTAGAATGAAATTTCAATTGCTTACCCTCTTTCTTGTCCAGAAACTCAGATTAAGGTTGAATTAATACATGTATATATATATTTCAAAAAACCCATGAACATATTAATTCAAAACATATTATACAGTGCAATTTGGACATCCTAATCCCAAAATATATAGTATATATATAAATAAATAACTATAAAAGTATAAATCGTAAATATTAAAAATATTTTGTCACAGTATATATAATATATAATAATATAATTAAGTCAAAAACTATTYAATATTGGACTCATTTCGAAGGTATTAACGAGACGATTATAATAGTGTAACTTGTTAAAATAAACATGTATTTTTTAAACATGCTTTAATTGATATACGATTATGTATGTTAATTTGATAAATGTTTAAAATGAAACATTTAAAAGTAAAAAAAGTAAAGTAAATTAATTAATTAATTATAGGAGTATAAAATGTAAATTTAAAATTATAATATAAAAAAAATCGGTTATGAGAGTGTGAGTATGTAAGGAGAAGAGGTGGTGAAAAGTGAAAAAGTAAGTATAAAGGGTATTTTGGTCATTTAGAATTTTAAGACTTTAAGACTTTTACTAAATTTGCTTTATAAAATAGTATAGATACATGTTCATATCTCTCAACATTTGTTAGGTTCTTATTTAATATCTTTATATATTTCTATCTGTTTTTTTTTTCCTTTTTTCAATCTTTATTTATCATTTAAAAGTTAAGTATCAAGAATAACTACTAGACATAAAGCCTCTCGTATGTTTGGTGAATCTAGGTCACAAGATATGAGCATAGACCCATTTTTTAGTACTACTCGTTGTCACACGTTATCTTAAATCTACAATCCGTTTACCATATACATGCATGTTACATTTAAGATAGCACGTACAATATATAATGATCACATATTTCTAAACACGACATCTAGACCCGTTTGGTGAATGTACAAATGTCTTATTTGTGAAACATCAATTTTTTGGATCCAATCAAACGTTATAATTCACATGTAATGGTTAACAACTGCATATTGAATTGTAGTGAATAGATTATATGTAAACAATGAACATATATATAAAAAAAATAGATCATTTTAGTTGCCATTTATTTTTTTTATTTTCAACCAAGTAATAAGCTCCCTTGTGCTCTATGATACTATCGATCACCTTAAATAATAATAACCATATTTCTTTGTTTATATATATATAGGTTGGTTCAAATAGAAACCAACCATATGGTGCAAACTAAGCTAACCAACCTTAACCAATCACATTCTTTCTTCACTTTAGGTTCAAATCTAAATTTTAAATTAATGATAAGTGTAATTTTGTAATTTAACCTTTTTGTAACCCCCTAATAATTAATTGAGAGTTACAAATCTTAAAAGATACCTCTAATTGATCATGAGATTTTTCTGATTTCTTTATTATTTCATGTTCATGTTCTTCTTTTCAAGTTATGTTCTACATATATTGAAATTGGTTGTCTAAGTGTACAAGATTTTCGTTTCGTCCAAGATACATGGAGAATCCTATTGTAAAAGAATATCAGAATAATGAAAACGATAAACGCTTGCAGTCTATGTTCATATCTGCACACATGCACAACGATCATTGATTTTGAAAATGTTCATATATGTGCATHTCTTGCAGTCTATGTTCATATATGTTCACCATATGAACAACTTGTTTTCATTAAAAGACACAATCGTTGTTCACACGAACCCGTGACGATGTCATACGGTATGACATTGAAAAACATCACACCATATGAACATAGTGT
>NC_037529.1:28417761-28423315 GCF_001531365.2 Cynara cardunculus var. scolymus
CAATTGTTCATACACATATCAATTAATACATTAATTAAATTATTGTTTATTTAATCTCATTTAATAATAACCGTTTGATGATAAAATGAACGATCAAGATCGGTTCAGATAGTTTGTACCATATGGTTGGTTTCTATTTGAACCAGCCCCTATATATATATATATATATATATATATATATATATATATATGCGTGTGTCTTTTTACGTTCGTGCATATATATATATATATATATATATGTGTGTGTGTGTGTGTGTGTGTGTGTGCGCGCGCCTTTTTACGTTCGTACATATATAAGAACGAGTTCAAACGAGAAAACCATCAACATACGAGAATTACAAGAAGGGCCAAATCACGTGATTTACAACACGAAGAAAGGTCGCATTGACCAACTATTGCATGTGCCAGTTTTCACACGAGCTTGGTCGTGTTGACTAATCGTCCGTGTCTTTATAGACACTTTTCGTAAGTTTATTGACTTCTCATTTGAACCTACTTTATACACACACACACACACACACTAGAAGGGTACTCGCGCAATGCAACGTGATAAATCTTAATTTTAATTTTTATTCTTCGTCTCTATCAATATAATACGATTTTATGTGATTTTGAGAAAGTGATAATATTTTATTTTTGAATGAAATATAAATTTGAAGATCGCATAAAAATCTGAAAAAAATAAATAAATCGATATTAATATCAGATTAACTATTTAATAGTTCTCGTTTTTTTGGTGTAACTTCTTTAGTTCAATTTTTTATTATAATTTAATTTAGATTTAATAACAAAGTAATTTATTTTTGGTTTAACAATATAATTTTTTATAAAGATAATAATTAAACATTCTGTTAGAACTTAATGATTATCTTAATTCTATTTTAGATTTTCTATATTTAAAATGAACAATTTGATTATATTTTATCTGCAGTTAGTTACACAAATTTAAAAATGAAGCTTTAATAAGTTGTACATACGCAAAATTACTTGTAATCTTGAATTTTTAGTAATATGCATCAATAAACAATACTTCATGCATAAAAAATGTTTTTTAAGAGTTTTTGTTAAATATTTTATAATATAGTATATATATATATATGTTGATCATCTCTCTCAGTGATTTGATGATAATCCCTTTTACCGTGTACGAAATATTTATGTTTCTATCTTTCAGTTCCAACGATCATCACTGAGTCTGTTCAGTGATCGCTGAGAACATGTAATGTAAATCTATCAACAACAACGATACCACCAAAAAACCTTCAGCGAAAGTTGAAAATTGAAACTGAAGATTAGAGACTGACGAGTACGTGATCTGAAGCGGTATTCAATGATTACAACCTCGTCTACACATGTGTGATGACTGCCCAAGCCTCAACGAATGCTGAAGAGACCTTCAGGTTATTCCAGCATTCAGCGATCAAAAGAAGCTTGTTGAGTACGATTGCTTTTGTCTTGTCCTTATACACACAAATAACAAACTCATACCCCTTCTAAATTATAGTACGATATGGAGCTGATTAGTTGACTCTACTACCCATCAACTTTATGAAAGGATGTCTGCTCATGAATAGACTTTTGTACTATTCACTGTCTCAAAGGACAAGTCTTTTTCTAAAGACTTGACACGTGTTCAAACCCTACTACGTTGCATTAAATGTGCATTTAATGCAATGGGTATAAGTAGATGTGTTCTATCTCTATGTAGAGATACTCTAATACTTACTCTTGAACCCTAACTTACATTCATAAGTAAAAGAATACACATCTAAGAACACAAATCACTTATCTTCAAAAGCAAGTTATAACCCCTTTTTAGTATTCTAAATAGTTCTTACCCAGAAAAAACTAACTTCCTTCTAAGTGTTTTACATCAAATCATTTCTCTTTGAAAAGAACTAGTGTGTAACTTAGATTGTTTAGATAGGTTATTTTTACCTTATCTTTCCACAAACAATCTTGTAAAATCTGTATTGATCGTTTTTTATCAATATATATTTTAAATTTGGAAAGTTTATTGTGTTTGTATTCATCCCCTCCCTTCTACAAACTATTATACACATCTTGTAGACTCTAACGGGACCAACAAGTGGTATCAGAGCAGTGTATTTTCTATTCTTGTTGTTTAGTTGTTTTTCTACATTATATTATCTTTTTCTCTAGATTATCTTACTGCTTTCTAATGGATTTACAAAATACAAGCACACATTTTCAAGATAATGACTCTCTTGTCAAACCACCCTTTTTATCCAAGACGACTTTAGTCTTTGGAAAAATCGGAAGTCCTTCTTTCTGGAAGGTGTGGATCCTGAAATTCCGCACTATACAGAAAATGGACTATATCTTCCATAAGCTCGTTCTCCGGCTGTTCCTGAAACAGCTACGACTGCCGCGATTCCTGAACGGAAGATTCCAAAGCTCCTTCATCAATGGAGCGATTAAGACAAGAAGAAAATAGCTATAGACACTCGTGCTAGTTCTATAATAGCTATGTCTCTTCCTGAAGAGGTTTATCATTCTATTATGAAACTTAGAACCTTGAAAGCCATGTGGGACACTTTATGTGTTCAATATGAAGGAATCTCTCAGGTTCAAGGATCAAGGAAGATTAATTTAGTAAGACAATATGAAATCTTTCTCTGTGGAAAGACTGAAACATTGTCTGAAGTACATACACGTTTTAATTGTCTTCCTATAGATTTGAGGACTGTAGGCAGGGAATATTCTAATTCAGAAACTTTAACGAAGTTTCTAGAATATTTGCCTGTGTAATATTCGGGTTTCAAGTTTTGATTTAAGATTTTCTTTAACATATATATATATATATATATATATGTGTGTGTGTGTGTGTTATGATTATGTGAAGATTTTGAGATGTAATTTTAAAAAGAAAGGGGGGGAGGTCGGCTGGATGTGCCGTCCACCACATTCCCTTAACACTATATATATAGAAAGTTTGAGTTAGATGAAAGGTTTTTACACACTTTCTATAATAGGAAATATTTCCTTTTGAATCATACGAATTGGCAGAGAAGAAGAAGAAGAGAATTCAGAATCAGGATTCTTTGTTTAAGGTGAGTGTATATTGCTTTAAAGTATTGGTTATTACATCTTTTATTGTTAGAATCTGCTATTTATGAACTATATTTCATAAATATTTAGTTAAGTGTTAAACCGGACAAAGAGTGTCCAGAGTTTTTCTTAAACCGGTCAAGAGGTGACCGGATCTCATCTAAATCTGTCAAAGGTTGGGCGATGTATTGTCCGGATTGTTTTAAATCGGTCAAAGGTTGGGCGATGTATTGNCCGGATTGTTTTAAATCGGTCAAAGGTTGGGCGATGTATTGTCCAAATTGTTTTAAATCGGTTAAGTTGTGAGCGGAGTATTGTCCAGACTTGTTATCCGGACAAAGATATTGACTTAATTCTAAGTGTTCCGGATTGTTGACCGGAGATGATATAACCCTCTTGATATTCCAAGTGTTTGTCCGGATTTCATATCCGGACAAGGTTGACCGGACTTCAAATCCGGCTAATGTATTAAACTAGAGAGATGTAATGGCGGTGTAACTGCGAGAGAGATGTAATGGCAGTGTAACCGTGAGAGAGATGTAATGGCAGTGTAACCGTGAGAGAGATGTAATGGCGGTGTAACCGCGAGAGAGATGTAATGGCAGTGTAACCGCGAGAGAGAGATGTAATGGCGATGTAACCGCGAGAGAGATGTAATGACGGTGTAACTGCGAGAGAGATGTAATGGCGGTGTAATCGCGAGAGAAATGTAATAGAGATGTAATGGCGGTGTAACCGCGAGAGAGATGTATTGGCATTGTAACCGCGAGAGAGATGAAATGGCGGTGTAACCGCGAGAGAGATAAATAAGTATATGTATCTGATCAGGTTTGATTTTGAACTGATTATTTAGAAAGTGTGATATTTGTTTGAGATTTATGCACTCACTAGACCTTTTGGGTCTAACGCTYAGTTGTTGGACTAACTTRTTTTGCAGGTCATCATACTTCGCAGGATAGAGGCARGGGAAAAGTTTAGAATTGATGACTTTTAGTTACTCATAAATGTATCAAGAAAGTTTTTGTTAATCTGTATTTTATAAACGATGTTACATTTTGTGTTATGAGTAATATCATGTGGATTATCTGTCTGGTGGAAATTTGTGGGATGTTTCAGTTGGTATCAGAGATTTAGTTTAAGGGATCTGGGTATTTGTGAAATACTTAGACTTAAACTAGAGGTGTGAAAAGTTATGATAATAGGTTTCACTGGGTCTATGAACATGGAAATATGTTATAGCTGAACCTATTATGAGAAAGATAGATTATATATGATTGATATAATCTGAGTCATGGATAGACTTGAGGATGAATGTGTTATTATGTTTTGATTATGAAAATAATCATGTGTGTTTAAATGTGACAAAAAGAGTTATATACTGAGAAATGGCAAATCCCAATCAATTAGGAAGGACCTCTACTGGTAATGGAAGAGGTCGGGGAAGAAGAAACGTAACACAAGGAGAGGACCCGAAAAATGTGATGACGATAGAAACGCGAAGTCGTAGCAGGGGTCGAGGAAGAGGTAGAGGTACTAGACAAGAATAGGAACTGTCGGCTGAAGAAAGTTTAATGTCTGGTCATGAAAGAGGAAGGGCAAGGGATGGACACAATGTTCCTGATCCCGGATTTATTACCCAAGAAATGTTGGCAGCTGAGTTGGGAAAATTCCAAGAAAGTTTGGTGAATTTGTTGGGGCGTACAACCCAAAATAATCCAGAAATGGTAAGAAATTCCGATTATCAGGAGGAAGCCGAAGCTAGTACACCGGTAACTGGTACATCTGTACCCCTTACTTCATCCTCAGTACAAAAAGGAGGAGATATCAAAATGTTTCTTGCTTGTAAACCTCCTAAGTTTTCTGGTGGGCGTGATCCTGTTAAAGTTATGTGTTGGCTTAAGGAGATAGAGCTGAGTCTGCAAATTAGTAAAAGTGCAGAAGAGGATAAAGTTATGTTTGCTGTGTCACGTTTGAGATCAAATGCTTTGTACTGGTGGGAAGTCCTGTCCAGTTCAGATCCGAACATTTTGAAGACCATGTTGTGGGAAGAATTCGTGGTTAAGTTTAAAATGTAGTATTGTCCTGAAGCTGCAGTACGAAAATTGAAAGATGATTTCCTTCGTCTTGAGCAAGGAAACATGTCAGTCCGCCAGCATACAAAAGTTTTCATGGAACAATCTAGGTTTGTTGAAGCCTATATAATATCTGAAATAGTAAAGTGAGAAAGTATATATGGGGATTGGAGTCGAATCTTCGGAAGTATGTGATATCCAGGAATCCGACAACATTTCAGGCAGCAGTTGATGCTGCTGAAATACTGGAACAAGATATTAACCGGCAACCATAAGAAAGGGTTGGAGAGAAAAGAAAAGGGGAAACTACAGTAACTGATTTCCGTAGATCAAGGTTTATGGAAAATTTGAATCGACCAATTTCAAGGTTTGCATATAAAGCATGTAACCGATGTCATAAGATACATCAG
>NC_037529.1:28425477-28427602 GCF_001531365.2 Cynara cardunculus var. scolymus
GTAAGTGATTATGATTGTGAAATTTTGTATCATCCAGGAAAAACAAACATAGTGGCCGATGCGTTAAGTCGACTAGAGAAAAGTGGAACTATCAAAGCTATAGCTTTACGAGTTGAGTTATTACCCAATATTCAAGAAGAGTTACGAGAATTTCAACATGAGGCAATGAAGGAGGATAAGATCAAACGGGAAAGATTGGGTGGATTAATATCTAATTTGGTGGAAGATGACAAAGAATTCTGGAAATTCCAGAACATAATTTGGGTACCATGCTATGGTAATCTCAGAAAACGTATTTTGGGTGAGGCTCATAAGTCACGTTTTGCAATACATCCAGGTACAAATAAAATGTATCGGGATTTAAAGCAACACTATTGGTGGCCAAGTATGAAGAAAGATATTGCTAAACATGTTGAGCAATGCCTGACATGTCTTCAGGTAAAGATTGATCATCAACACCCTTATGGTAAGTTGCAATCTTTAGAAGTTCCAATGTGGAAGTGGGATCATATTACTATGGATTTCATAACCAAATTACCGAGAACATCAAAAGGTTATGATGCTATATGGGTAATAGTAGATCGGTTGTCTAAATCTGCTCACTTCTTACCTATGAAAGAGTCATATTCAATGGAGAGATTGGCAAAACTATACATTGATGAGGTAGTGACACGATATGGTGTTCCTTTGTCAATTGTTTCTGATAGGGATAGTCGCTTCACATCCATGTTTTAGAAGAGTTTCCAAAGAGAAATGGGTTCTCAGATTAAGTTAAGTACAACTTATCACCCTCAGACTGATGGACAAAGTGAACGAACTATCCAAACTTTAGAAGATATGCTTAGAGCATGTGTAATTGATTTCGGAGGATCATGGGATAGACATTTGGCTCTGGTAGAATTTGCGTACAACAATAGTTACCATTCGAGTATTCAGGCAGCACCTTTCGAGGTTCTGTATGGACGCAAATGTCGAACTCCTTTGTGTTGGAATGAAATAGGTGAAAAACAGTTGGCTGGACCTGAGTTAGTTCAACAAACTGCAGATAAAATTGGAGTAATAAGGGAATGGATGAAAGCAGCACAAGATAGACAAAGAAGTTATGCAGATAACCGTCAGAGGCCGATTGAATTCCAAGAAGGTGATAGAGTGATGTTAAAGGTATCACCTTGGAAAGGAGTGGTACGTTTTGGAAAAAGAGGAAAATTAAGTCCAAGATATGTTGGACCATTCCCTATTATTGGAAGGATTGGGGAAGTGGCTTACAAATTAGAACTTCCATTGGAATTAAGTGGGATTCATGACATGTTTCATGTGTCGAATTTGACGAAATGTCTAATCAGTCCAGATGTGGCAATATCATTACCTGAAATTAAGGTAGATGAAAAATTATGCTATAAAGAAACCCTGAACAGATTACTGACTTCAAAGTAAAGAAGTTGCAAAACAAAGAGATTGGGTTAGTAAAGGTTCAGTGGCGTTATCGTAAGGGACCAGATGCCACTTGGGAATCAGAATCAGATATGCGGATGAAGTATTCTTACCTTTTTGTTTAAATGGAATTCCGGGACGAAATTCTTTTAAGGAGGGAATGTTGTAATATTCGGGTTTCAAGTTTTGATTTAAGATTTTCTTTAACATATATATATATATATATGTGTGTGTGTGTGTGTGTGTGTGTGTTATGATTATGTGAAGATTTTGAGATGTAATTTTAAAAAGAAAGGGGGGGGAGGTCGGCTCGATGTGCCGTCCACCACTTTCCCTTAACACTATATATATAGAAAGTTTGAGTTAGATGAAAGGTTTTTACACACTTTCTATAATAGGAAAGATTTCCTTTTGAATCATACGAATTGGCAGAGAAGAAGAAGAGAATTCAGAATCAGGATTCTTTGTTTAAGGTGAGTGTATATTGCTTTAAAGTATTGGTTATTACATCTTTTATTGTTAGAATCTGCTATTTATGAACTGTATTTCATAAATATTTAGTTAAGTGTTAAACCGGACAAAGAGTGTCCGGAGTTTTTCTTAAACTGGTCAAGAGGTGATCGGATCTCATCTAAATCTGTCAAAGGTTGGGCGATGTATTGTCCGGATTGTTTTAAATCGGTCAAAGGTTGGG
>NC_037529.1:28428567-28437549 GCF_001531365.2 Cynara cardunculus var. scolymus
AGAGATGTAATGGCGGTGTAACCGCGAGAGAGATGAAATGGCGATGTAACCGCGAGAGAGATAAATAAGTATATGTATTTGATCAGGTTTGATTTTGAACTGATTATTTAGAAAGTGTGATATTTGTTTGAGATTTATGCACTCACTAGACCTTTTGGGTCTAACGCTCAGTTGTTGGACTAACTTGTTTTGCAGGTCATCATACTTCGCAGGATAGAGGCAGGGGAAAAGTTTAGAATTGATGACTTTTAGTTACTCATAAATGTATCAAGAAAGTTTTTGTTAATCTGTATTTTATAAACGATGTTACATTTTGTGTTATGAGTAATATCATGTGGATTATCTGTATGGTGGAAATTTGTGGGATGTTTCAGCCTGAGTTTTGGGATATTTATTCCATGTGTCTCAAGATATCCAATGACATGTCCTCTCTCTCTCTCTTATCACTCTTTATGGGATACTGCTTAATCATGAGCAGTCTCGTCAGCTGAAAAGTAATATAATCAAGGATTCCAGAGAAATGAAGAGCTCTCTGTTAGCTCTAATCTTTGAAGATGCTTCAGCTGAAATCCCATCATCTTCTTCTTCTATTCCTCCTGTTGTTATCACTAAGTTAGATTCTACTAACTCTGAGGATCTATCAAAATCTGATCTTGCTGATTTTGATGAATCACTAGCATTATTAACTAAATCTTTTAGGATATTCGCCAAGAAAAGTAATTTCTGCAGATCTCCTTCGCTGACCATCAAGGAAAAGCCAAAGTCTGATAATATAGACAAGGCTTCAGCGATCTGCTACAACTGTCACCGTAAGTGTCACTTTGCTGGTGAATGCAGGACTAAGAAGGCTGCGATGCCATCTTCTAAAACCCCATACTCCTTTAGATCTAAGGATGACAAATACCAGAAGCTGAAGGAGAAGTACAAGAAGATGAAGAACTTCCAGCAAAAGGCCAAAGGTCTTGTCAGTGAAGAGCACGACTGGGCTGATTCATTTGATGAATCATCATCTGATGAGAAAGATACAGCCTATCTCTGCTTAATAGCTAAAGATATCAAAGAAGAAGCCCTGAATGGCAAGTCTAAAGTAGAAATGCTTAATCTTGATCTTCAAGAACAGTTGAAGATTTGTCATTCAAAGATCAAAGAACTGACTAATGTTGAAGAAAATTTTAAGGATTAGGATATTGTGAACCAAACCATCACTGTCGAACATGAACAGGCTATAGTTGAGCATGAGCAAGCAATTAACTCAAGGCTGAGAAGGCTACCATAGAAGGATGGTGCAAAGCATCTGTCAAGGCATCAAAGATCATTAACGCTCAGATCCCTGCCAATATAAATACTAGTATAGGATTCTCCTATGATCAGGAAGACAGTGTCACTGACAGGTCCATGCTCAAGTTTGGTACCTTTGTCTCTTCTATTCCTGACACTTCTTCCTCTCAGTCTTCTTTCGCTGAGAGTTATCTTGATGTAACTCCTTCGAATTCAGGTTGCAAAGACAAGGGTAAATCCATTGTCAAAACACCTCTTCCCAAGAAAACTAACAAGTCAAATAGATCTAAATCTATTCCTTCATCTTGTAAACCTTCTTCTTCTTCAGGGACTAAAAAATCTGAACCTTATCAGAAATCTAAGTCTCAGCTCAAGGTGAATGTTTCACCTAACGACTCCAAATCCTCAAAAGTTCCTCCTAGAACTAATGAGAAGGGAATCCTTGGAGCTGGTCCCTCTTCAAATCTGGTACTTCCTGGCCCTAAAGCTACCTTCAGCTATAGGAAGTGTAAGTACTGTGTTGAAACTACACACATTGCTAGTAAGTGTCATTCTGCCGCCAAGGCTGGTCCACCAGTCAAGGGTAAGAAATTAGCTAAGGCTGAGAAATCAACCAAAGCGAAATCAACCACTAAGGCTGTTAAAGCAACCAAGGTGAAGAAAACCACTGGAGCCTCTTCTTCAAGCTTAGTGAAGACAACTACTGATGCTAAGCCTTTAGTATCAAATGTTGTAGTTCCCACCACTGAAGCCTCTTCATCAGGCTCAGTGAAGACACCCACTGACTTTATCTCACTAGCTTCAGAAGTTGTTCCCATTTCCACTAAAACCTCTCTAGGTTCAGTGAAGCCGTTTGCTGTCGTTGGTTATTTAGCCTCAGTAGATAAAGCCTCTAACATTGGTAGACCCAAATACATGGGTACCAAAAGCATTTTTAAGCTGTTCCCTTATGCAGGAAGCCAAAGACATATGGTATCTAGATAGTGGATGCTCAAGGCACATGACCAGAGACAAATCCCTGTTCATTAACTACAAGGAAGAAAGAGGACCTTCCGTAACCTTTGGAGGTAATGGAAAAGGATATACCAGAGGTTTTGGTATATTAACCAATGGCGCAACCACATTCAGGCGTGTTGCATACGTTAAAGGACTGAAGCACAACCTCCTCAGCATCAGTCAACTGTGTGATAAAGACTACACAATGAAATTCTCCAAGAATGCATGCTATGTCTATGACAAAGATGATAAGGTTGCCTTGATCGGTTCTCGTCTAGAGAATATCTATATCATCAATATGGATTCTTCTATCACTGAGAATAGTTGTTTCTTCTCTAAAGCCTCGTCAGACATCAACTGGCTGTGGCACAAACAGCTTTCTCACCTTAACTTCAAGACACCTAGTAAATTGTCTAGAAATGATCTTATCACTGGTCTTCCTCAACACTCCTTTGCAAAGGAATCTCTTTGCTCAACGTGTGAGAAAGGAAAACAAACAAGAACTAGCTTTAAGTCAAAGCAAATCTCTGTAGTGACATCGCCTCTTCAACTACTGCACATGGATCTCTTTGGTCTTGTTAATGTGCAATCTATTGTTGGAAATAAGTATACACTTGTCATTGTTGATGAGTATTCTAGGTACACATGGGTCTTCTTTCTTAGATCCAAAAATGAAGCACCTGAAGACATCATATCGTTCATCAAGAAAATAGAAGTGCTTAACAACATTAAAGTACGATCTATTAGAAGTGACCATGGTACTGAATTTATAAACAGTACTATGGATAACTTCTTTGAGGACAAGGGAATTTCTCACAACTTTTCTTTAGGGGGAAATCCTTAGCAAAATGAGGTCGCTGAAAGAAGAAATCGAACAATTATTGAGGCTGCTCGATCAATGCTCAGCGAGTCCCATCTCCCTACCAATTTTTGGGCTGAAGCTGTAAACACTGCTTGTTTCACTCAAAATCGATCGTTGATCGTTAAGAGGTTCAAGAAGACAACTTATGGACTTTCCACGATAGAAATCCTTCTATTAGCTTTCTATATATCTTTGGTTGCATTAGTTTTATTCTCAACAACCATGATCAACTAGAAAATTCGATCCAAAGTTGATGAAGGAATCTTTCTTGGATATTCTTCAGTATCCAAAGCCTTCAGAGTATTCAACAAACGACGATAGACGATAGAAGAAACTATTCATGCCACTTTTGATGAATCTCAAACAGGTAATTCAAAACCCATCTTAAATGATGAAGATGAATTTGAAAACTGGATGTTCTCTCATTATGGACAACCTGAAGCTTCCTTCAGTGTACCTCTCAATGCTGAAGCCCCAGAAGCTGAAGATGAACCATTAATCATTCTAGTTGCACCTAGTCACACCAACGTATCTTCTTCAAAGATCGCTGATGTGCTCATTAGCTGTGTTCCTTCTTCTACTTTAAACACTGATCAATTGTGAATGAAATGCCTTCAGCATCTGAACCTATTTCAGTCGCTAAATCTGAGGCTCCTTTAGCAATTGTTCTAATCGCTGAAGATACTTCAACTGAAGCCTCATCTACTGTTCTTGAACTTTTCTACTCAGATGATAATCCTCTACCAGCTCAGCAATGAACTAAAGACCATCCAATTCATCAAATTCTTGGTGATCCAGGTGCAGGTATTAAGACTCGTTGTGGTATAGGTAATATCTTTCTCTTTGTCAACTTTCTTTCTTTAGTTGAACCCAAGAAAATTAGTGTTGCTATCTCAGACTCGAGTTGGGTCATTGCCATACAAGAGGAGCTCATTGAGTTTGATAGGAACAAAGTCTGGTACCTTGTCCCACGTCCATCTGACAAGATTGTGATAGGAACCAAATGGGTCTATTGCAACAAGTTAGATGAAGAAGGTGTGGTAACCCGTAACAAGGCTAGACTTGTTGCTCAGGTTTATTGACAAGAAGAAGGAATTGACTATGACGAAACCTTCGCACCAGTGGCTAGACTCGAAGCAATTCGACTCTTCCTAGCCTTTGCTGCCCATAGAGACTTCAAAGTCTACCACATAGATGTAAAGAGCGCTTTCTTCAATGGAAAACTTCAAGAGGAAGTTTATGTTGAACAACCTCCAGGGTTTCTTGACCCTAAGTATCCAAATCATGTCTATAGTTTGGATAAAGCTCTTTATGGGTTGAAATAGCCTCCCCGTGCCTGGTGTGATACCCTATCCTCATTTCTCATCTCTGAGAAATTTGTTCGTGAAAATATTGACCAGACCTTATTTCTTAGGAAAGTTAAAGATCATATCATTCTAGTCCAAATGATTGTCGATGATATTATTTTTGGCTCCACTAATCCCTCTTTATGTTTTCGATTAGCTGATCACATGAAGAAAGAATACCAGATGAGTATGATGGGATAACTAACCTTCTTTTTAGGTCTCCAGATCAAGCAATCAGATAAAGGCATCTTCATCAGTCAAAGTAAGTATGTCCGTGACATGCTGAAGAAGTTTGATCTATCTAATAGCTCATTTATGAAGACTCCAATGGCTCCTCCACTCACTCTCAACAAGGATCCAAATGAAAATTCTGTAAATAACTGTTTTATAGAGGAATGATAGGCTCCTTGCTGTATCTCATAACTAGTCGACCAGATATCATGTATTCTAGTTGTTTATGTGAACAATATCAATCTGAACCTAAGGAATCTCATCTGATAGCTATAAAACGCATCTTCAGATACCTGAACGTAACTCCTAACTTGGGTCTCTGGTACCCTAAGGGTTCAGGTTTTGACCTAATAGGTTATTCGGATAGTGATTTTGCAGGTTGCCAGATCGATAGGAAAATCCCCACTGGAGGCTGTCAGCTTCTAGGTCGAAAGTTGGTGAGTTGGACAAGTAAGAAGCAAAACTCAGTGTCCACATCAACCGCTGAAGCTGAATATGTAGCCGCTGGAATTTTTTGTGCCCAAGTTCTTTGGATGAAAAACCAGCTGAAGGACTACAATCTTCAGTTCTCAAAGATTCCTATCTATTGTGATAACACCAGTGCTATTGCAATCGCAAACAACCTTGTAATTCACTCCAAGACCAAACACATAGAGATTAAATATCATTTTATCAGAGATCATGTTATGAATGGTGATATTGAACTTCCCTTTGTTTCAACTGATTATCAGCTCGCTGACCTTTTCACCAAGCCTCTTGATGAAACAAAATTTAACATATTGATTAGCGAACTGGGATGCTAAATGCTGAAGAATAACTTTCTTCAGCTATACACATCAATCAGTAAGTGAAATGATTCAGTGCTCTATCTATATTACTGAACTCTTGATTAAATGTATGTACTCTCTCTAAGGTATATATACTTATTCTTTATCTAAAAACTTAAAACTATCACTAAAGCTTTCTTTCTTTTTTCAGTGATCAAAATGTTTTAAAAATTTGTTTCAGTGATTCTTTCATTTGTTGAACATTTTTATGTAATTATATCTCTTTTATACTTATCTTTTCTTAAAATCGAAATGATCACTGAACTTTTCTACCTTCAGTGATTAAAATGTTTTTAAATGTTAGTTTAAGTGATTCTCTTAATCACTGACACTGAAGTCTTTATGAAAATATACTCTTCTAAGTTATTTTTTAGTTCTTAAAATAAAACCATCACTGAAAATTTTCTTCTTCAGTGATAAAAATGTTTTAAAAGGTTTTTTATTCAGTGATTATCTTATCACTGAATACGACTCTTCAAATTTCTTAAAACCTGTTGATCCTCTCTCTCAGTGATTTGATGATAATCTCTTTTTCCTTTCACATTGTATTTGTGTCTCTGTATTTTCAATTCCAGCGATCATCACTGAGTATGTTCAGTGATCGCTGAAGAACTTGCATTGTAAATTCATCAGAGACAAACAATACTTCAAGAAGACAACACTCACACCAAAGATCCTTCAGCAAACGTCGAAGACTGAAACTGAAGATTAGAGACTGGCGAGTACATGATTTGAAGCAGTATTCAGTGATTACAAACCTGTCTACATATGTGTGAAGACTGCTCTAGCTTCAGCGAATGATGATGAGACCTCTAGGTCATCCCAACATTCAGTGATCAAAAGAAGCTTGCTTAGCACGATTGTTGTTGTCTTGTCCTTTTGCACACAAATGTCAAACCCATACCATTGCAAAAGTTAGTACGGTACGGAGCCGATTAGTCGACTCTTTGTCCACCAACTTTAGGCAAGGATGTTTGCTCAAGAATATTGCTTTTGTACTATTCACTGTGGCAAAGGACAAGCCTTCCTCTTAAGGCTTGCCACGCATTCTAAACCTACCATATTGCATTAAATGTTCATTTAATGCACTGGGTATAAATAGAAGTGTTTCTTCTCTTTGTAGAGTGCGCGCATCTCTCTGCAATCCTCTTCTTACTTCAAGCATCTTCTAGCTTAAGTAAAAGATCTTCTTTTTAGCAATCTCTTTTCTTGTAATTGCTAAAGATCTGTGTGTAAGCAAAGATTGTTTAGATAGGTTTTCTTTACCTTATCTTTCCGTAAACAGTCTTGTAAAATCTGTATTGATCTTCTCTATCAATATATATTTTAAATTTGAAAATACTGTGTTTGTATTCATCCCCCCCTTCTACAAACTGTTCTATTCTTGTAGACCCTTACGGGACCAACAAGTGGTATCAGAGCAGTGTTTTCTTTCTTTCTTTTCTTGTGTTTTGTTATTTCTCTGTATTAATTTATCTCTCCTTAGATAACTTATTGCTTTCAAATGGCTTTACATATTACAAAMACACACACACAAGATAATGGCTCTCTTGCCAAACCTCCTCGGTTTGTCCGTGAAAATTTTTGTCTCTGGAAGAATCGGATGTCCCTCTTTTTGGAAGGTGTGGATCCTGAAATTCCAYATTATATAGAAAATGGACCATATATTTCATTTGCTATTGTTCCGGCTGTTCCAGCAACAGCTACGACTACCGCGATTCCTGAACGACAGATTCCAAAGCTCCCACATTAATGGAGCGATGAGGACAAGAAGAAAATAGCTATAGACACGCGTGCTCAGTCTATAATAGCTATGTCTCTTCCTGATGAGATTTATCACTCAGTGATGAAACTCAAAACTTCTAAATCCATATGGGATACTTTATGTATCCAATATGAAGGAACCTCTCAGGTTCAGGAGACTAGAAAGATCAATTTAGTAAGACAGTATGAAAGCTTTCTCTATGGAAAGTCGGAGATGCTGTCTGAAGTACATCAAAGATTTAATTGCCTTCTTATTGATCTAAGGGCTGTCGGCAGGGAATATTCTAATTCTGAAACCTTGAGTAAGTTTCTAGAATGCCTTCCTGATTCTTGGGACACCTTTTCCATGTGTATCAAGATGTCAAATGACATGTCCACTCTTTCTCTTTCATCTTTATACGGGATTCTGCTTAACCATGAGCAATCTCGTCAACTGAAAAGAAATCTTGTAAGAGATTCCAGGGAAATAAAAAGCTCTCCTTTAGCTTTGATCTCTGAGTCTTCTTCAGTTGAAAAATCTACTCCTTTTGTCTCTTCTCTACCTCCCGTGGTCATCACGGAGATTGACTCTTCTAAGGACATTCCAGAATCTAATTTAACAGATTTTGATGAGTCCCTGGCACTCCTGACTAAGTCATTCAGGAGGTTCGCCAGTAAGAGCAAATTCCGTATATCTCCTCAGCTATCCCTAAGGGAGAAGCCAAAGTTTGAAAGAATAGACAAGGCTTCAGCTGTCTGCTACAACTGTCATCGGCCTGGACACTTTGCAGGTGAATGCAGATCGAAGAAGACTGTGACGCCATCTTCTAAAGCTCCTTCCTCCTTCAGGACCACAGATGATAAATACTTAAAACTGAAGGAGAAATACAAGAAGATGAAGAAAAACCAGCAAAAGGCTAAAGGTCTTGTTACTGAAGAGCATGACTGGGCTGAATCATCTGATGAATCATCTTCTGACGAGGAAGATAAAACTTATGTCTGCTTGATGGCTATTGATGCTGACGAAGGTTCTTCTAAAGCATCTACCTCTTTTGAGCCATCTTCTGTTACTCAGGTATATATCCTGAATGAACCTTCTTCTAGTCTTTCTGCACTAGATACGCTGACGGTTGACCTTTACAATGCCCTCAATGGAAAATCTAAAGCTGAAATGCTTAACGTTGATCTTCATGAGTAATTAAAGATTTGTCATTCTAAGATCAAAGAATAGACCTCAGTTGAGGAAAATCTTAAGGATCAGGTTATTGTAAACCAAGCCATCACTGTTGAACGTGAGAAAGCTGTCGCTGAGCGTGAGTGAGCAATCGCTGAACTCAAGGCTGAGAAAGCTACCATTGAAGGATGGTGTAAAGCTTCTCTCAAAGCCTCTGAGATCATTAACGCTCAGATCCCTGCCAAGAAAACGACTAGTCTAGGATTCTTCTATGATTAGGAAGAATGTGTTAAAGACAAGTCCATGCTTAAATTTGGTACTTTTGTCTCTTCTATTCCCAACACTTCTTCCTTTACTGAGAGTCATCTTGAAGGAACTCCTTTGAGTTTTGGATGCAAAGACAAAGGTAAATCCACTRTCATAACATCCCTTCCTAAGAAGTCTAACAAGACAAATAGATCTAAATCTATTCCTTCAACTTGTAAAACTTCTTCCTCTTCAGGGACTAGGAAATCTGAATCGCTT
>NC_037529.1:28437649-28439730 GCF_001531365.2 Cynara cardunculus var. scolymus
TAAGTGAGTGGTTTGGATTTTAAGGGAGCATACTTGAGCCAAGATCGATTAAGTCAAGTTTTTGATGTATTTGTGAACGTTGTGTAAATTCTAACTCCTGTCATGTCGATGAATCATTTTATTTTGAACAACTTGAAATAGTGTTATTTATGAACTGTTGCTATGACTCGCTTGTCTGTTAGCATCCTATGTTTCCGCTTTAGCGGGGTGTGACAGATCTACTACTGATTTGATTCATCTTAGCAAGAGAAGAATCATGTGCTCCACATGCAAAACAACAGATTTTGTGAACAAGAAGACATACAAGAGATGGAGTACAGACAACAGATATCCGAATGATTGGAAAGGTAAGAATATGTATGATTACAATAACTGGTATGGATCATATTTTGTATCTGATCATCTTGTTAAAAGTGCTAAAAAGAAAACATTTAATAGAAATAGATGGTTTGGAAGTTACAACATACCCCAGCCCCATACTAACAAAATAGGACCAAAGTTCATTTGGGTACCAAAATCTATTTGATCTGATTTTGCAGGTGTGTCAATTTTGCGCTGATCAGAATATCATACCATTGATGCACTAATTCAGGGGGAGTTGTAAGTTGTCCAAATATAAGGCTTCTGAACAATTCAGTTCAGGACCCGTGCTTTACCGAGTGTGGTTTCTAAACACCTAGTTTAGGACCCGTGCTAAACATGTTTCCAAATTTTTTTTTTAGCTGAATCGATATATTTCTTAAATCTACTTTCTAGGGGGAGTCTGTAGAAAGTTCAACAAATGTTTTTCGGAAAATGATTTTTTTTTAAACGAGTACATTTTCTGAACAGGTATTTCCTGAGATTTTACTTGAGTAATTTCTCATCAATCATAATTCCAATACCTGTTTCAACTATTCTTCAAACTGTTATTATCACGTCTCTTATAAGAAAATCATTTTCGGTGATAATATGCTCGTTTGTATTAAAAGAAAGTTTTTTTCCGATATTTTTTTTACTTTGATTGATATACATTAGATATTTTTTTAATATCATAATATGTAAACTTTTTCTTACAGATCTTCATTCATTTCTCTTGCATATCGAATAATCTGATCGTTGCCGCATCATTCCCTTATTAATTGTGCTTAAAAGCCAAATATCTTGATCAAATTTTATATGATCATTGTGCTTTATTTGCAATAACATTTTGATCAACCATTGTGATCAACTGTGCATAATGCTAAATTTTAGGAGAGACTGAGTGCTTATCATAAATACTTCGATGGAATGTCAGAATCGACAGACCTACCCAAGAGGACAACCATATCTGAGTGAGATTAAATACAAAAGGGTTTGTGTGCGGAGATTAAAATGAAAAAGAGTGGGGTAGTTGCTGTGAGACAAAACAATTGATGAGAGTTGTGTCAGGATCAAAAGTGTTAGCTCTCATTTCACTTAATGKAAAAGTATGGAAAAAGTAAATATTGCAAGTGTTGCAAAAGAGGTTCCACCATAGAAGACCACAGAGGATCAACTACAGAAGATGTTCTATCGTACAAGTGAGGTGTGATAGAACCTCTGTTGTCTATCACAGAGGTTCTGGAAACTGGTCCTCTGTAATCAAAGCTTACAAGTCAAAGATGACAGAACCTCTGTTGTCTATCACAGAAGTTCTGGAAGATGATCCTCGGGAATCAAGTCTCTCAAGTCACATCCAGCAGAGCCTCTGGGATGGCTCACAGAGGCTCTGCAGTTTTATCTTCTGTGAAGAACTTCTTTACTGTTTTACTTAGGTTAGTTAGTTGCTCGTGCAATTTCCATTAAACGGACTTTAAACTCAAGGTATAAAGATCGTCTCCTGAATCATCCTTTTAATACCGTTACTGAAGTGGCCGACGCAGCAAAGAATATTGATCGGTCACAACAATAATGGTTAACTTCACGCGTTGACAATAAGAAATGTGGATCTGAATCTTTCCGAAGCAACCCTCGTTTTGTAAAATCAAAGTCGAGCAGTGATACTTAAAAAAAGCTCGAATCTATTCACGCCACGACTTCCAGTGTTGTCTAGCAGTGGGAGTCAAAATGTTTCTAGCCCT
>NC_037529.1:28440110-28464593 GCF_001531365.2 Cynara cardunculus var. scolymus
ACCGAATTTCCAGTGGTAATATCTACTCCAATGGGTGGTTCAATTTGTGTGCTAACTCGTTTTTCCAACTGTCCGTTGCTTATTGGGGACTGCATACGAGAGGTCACTCTGCTTCCAATGCATATGTCCTACTTCGATTTAATATTGGGTATGGACTGGTTGTCACACCACCGGGCAACAATAGACTGTAACGCCAAACAAATTCTCTTTGGGGATATAGACAACCCGGAGGCAATCTTCCAAGGAGGTACTCGAAAATAAAATGTTAGTGCAGTAGTCTCTATTACTGTTAAGCAATATACGTGGCAAAACAATGAAAGTTTTCTTGCTGCTCTACAAGATCCCGAACAGGTATTTCGTGCTTCAACATCCATACCTGTTGTTTCTGAATATCTTGATGTGTTTCCCGATGATTTACCGGGTATACCACCGGTACGAGAAGTCGAATTTACTATCGACCTTGTCCCGGGAGCTTCTCCTATATCCAAGGCTCCCTACCGAATGGCTCCAGCTGAAATGAAAGAGCTTAAAACTCAACTCGATGATCTATTGAAGAAAGGTTTCATTCGACCCAGTGTTTCACCCTGGGGAGCTCCAGTTCTTTTTGTTAAAAAGAAAGACGGTATGATGCGTCTTTGTATCGATTATCGGGAACTTAATAAAGTAACGATCCGTAACAAGTATCCGTTGCCGAGAATCGATGATCTATTCGATCAATTACAAGGGGCACGATACTTTTCCAAAATTGATCTTCGGTCCGGGTACCATAAACTTCGTATCCGAGATTTTGATATTTGGAAAACCACATTTAGAACTCGCAATGGGCACTACGAATTCTTAGTAATGCCTTTTGGGCTAACTAATGCTCCAGCGGTCTTTATGGATCTTATGAATCGGGTTTTCAAGGATTATCTCGATGAAATTGTTATCGTGTTTATTGACGACATCTTGATTTACTCGAAGTCAAGAAAGCAACATGATCAACATCTTCAAATTGTTTTGGAGACTCTTCGAACAAAAAGTTTGTACGCAAAACTTTCCAAATGTGAATTTTKGCTCGATCAAGTGTCTTTTCTCGGACACGTAATCTCTGCCGTTAACCCGATTACTTCGAAAAGGAGTCAAATTCAATTGGGGTTCCGAACAAGAATATAGTTTTGAGGAATTGAAGCATCGATTGGTTACCGTACCTATTCTTGTATTGTCGTCTGGCACTGGTGGATTTCAAGTTTACAGTGATGCTTCAAAGAAAGGTCTCGGTTGTGCTCTTATGCAACACGGAAAACTGATTGCATGTGCTTCTCGTCAATTAAAGCSTTATGAGGTCAATTATCCAACTCATGATCTTGAATTGGCTGCAGTGATCTTCGCACTCAAGATCTGGCGTCACTATTTGTATGGTGAGACCTGTGAAGTTTTCACTGGCCATAAAAGCCTCAAATACATCTTTACTCAAAAAGAGTTAAATATGCGTCAACGAAGGTGGCTCGAACTTCTGAAAGATTACGATGTTCGGATACAGTATCATCCGGGCAAAGACGGATCTGTTCAATCTTTTCAGAAGTTTCTTGGATAATTTTAGGACTCGTCAGCTGTTTTTCACCTACCTCGTTCCAACACAATTGCGTTCAGCATTTACGTCCATACAACACTTCATACGGTGTCGCTTGGATGCTGGAATGGTAACTATTGTTAAACGCAAACTCTATCAATGGCAAGTGATCTTCCCATGATCCCCCGAAATCAATGATACAGCTTCTCAACATATCTTCGAGAGTTTGGATAGTTCTATCACTTTGCCTATCTCTTTGCAGATGATATGTTGTACTTAACCGAATTTCAGACCCTAGAGTTTTCTGCAAATTTTCCCAAAACTTTGAGGTGAAACGGCTATCTCTATCAGAAGCAATAGACAGTGGAACAACATGCCTAGTTATAATTTCTTTGATGTAAACCTGAGCCAGTTTCTCTAAAGAGAAATTTTCTTTTATAGGTAGAAAATGTGCTGACTTAGATAGACGATCAACAATTACCCAGATCGCGTCATACCATTTTGGAGTTCGAGGTAACTTCATGACGAAATCCATTGGAATGTGATCCCATTTTCACACAGGAATCTCTAAAGATTGAAGACTTCCATACGGTTTCTGATGCTCGATTTTAACCTGTAGGCACGTTAAACACTGTTCCACATATTTAGCTATATATTTCTTCAATCCGGGCCACCAATAAAAAGATTTTAGATCGCGATACATCTTATTGGTACCTGGATGAATAGTGTATCGGGACTTATGGCTTTCAAGATTGAAATCATCTTACCCAACCTTTCTGATTTGATAAGATCTTCTTTCACAGCTTCCTTCTGACATCTCAGAATTTCTTTATGGATATCAGGGACTAAACTTATTCTCATTGCCACAGTTTTAATAGTCCCGCTCCTTTCTTTTCTACTTAAAGCGTCAGCTACCACGTTGGCTTTTTCTAGGTGGTAAAGGATTTCACAGTCATAATCATTAACAAGTTCAATCCACCGACATTGTCGCATATTTAAATCTTTCTGGCTGAATAGATGCTGTAGACTCTTGTGATCTGTGTAAATCTGGCACTTTGTTCCCAAAAGATAATGCCTACAGATTTTTAGAGCAAATACTACCGCGGCTAATTCCATATCATGAGTCGGATACTGCTTCTCATGATCATTCATTTGTCTTGATGCATAAGAAATCAATTTTCCTCTCTGCATCATAACGCATCCTAATCCTAACTTTGAAGCATCGCTGTATACCACAAAGTCTTCGGATCCATCTGGTAGAGTTAATACCGGCACACTACAGAGATGATCCTTTAATAATTGGAAAGCTTCTTGGTGTTCTTTTTCCCACTGAAACTTGGTATTCTTTCGAGTCTATTTGGTTAATGGCACGGCTATATTAGAAAAGTCCTGAATAAACTTACGGTAGTAACCTGCTAAACCCAAAAAGCTACGGACTTCAGACGGAGTCTTTGGAGCTTCCCATTTTTCAACTGCTTCTATTTTTACTGGATCTACTTGTACTACGGCTTCTAAGATAATGTGACCCAAGAATTGAACTTTTCTTAACCAGAACTCACACTTGGACAATTTGGCATACAACTTTTCTTTCTTCAATAATTCCAGTATCAAACGAAGATGTTCTGCATGTTCTTCTTTGGTTTTAGAGTATATAAGAATATCATCGATAAATACAATGACGAATTTATCAAGGTATTATTTACCTACTCTATTCATTAAATCCATAAAAGCTACGGGCACAGTAGTTAAGCCGAATGACATAACTAGAAATTCATGATGCCCATATCTGGTTCGAAAAGCTGTTGTAGCAACGTCTTCCTCTCTGATTTTAAGTTGATAATACCCTGACCTCAAATCGATTTTGGAGAAATAACTTGCTCCTACTAGTTGATCAAACAAGTCATCAATCCTTGGCAGAGGATATTTGTTATTGATGGTCAATTTATTCAATTCTCGATAGTCTATACACATTCGCATAGATCCATCTTTCTTTTTGACAAACAGGACCGGAGCACCCCAAGGTGAAGTGTTGGGTCTAATGAATCCTTTATCAGTCAGATCCTTCAACTGAGTAACCAACTCTTTCAATTCTGAAGGAGCCAATCTATACGGTGCCTTGGCCACTGGTGCTGCTCCAGGTATAAGATCAATTCGGAATTCAATGACTCGATCTGGCGGTAACCCAAGCAAACCTCTGGAAAAACTTTCGGGTATTCATTAATGATTGGAATCAATTTATGTTTCCCTTTTTCTTTCTTTGCAACAATAACATATGCTAAACACCCCTGACATCCCTTCCAAATAGATCTTTGGGCTTTCAACAGAGATAATAAACTAGTATGATGATCCTGCCGATCACCATAAATAATAACTGTTCCTTGATTTGGCAGAGTAATTCTGATCATCTTTTTATTACAAACAATACTGGCCTGATACTCTGCTAACCAATCCACACCCACCACTACATCAAACTCTTTCATTCGCATACGAAACAGTCGAATCGGTAACTCACACCCCTCAATAATAATAGTACAATTATTGAATACTTTAGTAACAGATTCATGACTATTAGCAGTGTCAACTACTAATTTGTCATCAAGTAGCACAGAATTCAGACATGCAGATTGAGCAAATGATGGTGATACAAATGAAAATTTTGCACCAGAATCAAACAACACCTTAGCACGTATAGAATTCAGAAGAAAAGTACCTGTTACTACATTTGGGGTTGTTTCTGCCTCGTTCTTTGTCATTTGGAATGATCTACCCCGGGCTCCACTGTGGCCTCCCCTCGGTGCACTAGGCCTTCCACGGTTACTGCGAGTATTTCCTCCCATTGTCAGACGATGAGCTCTCAATTG
Organism: Cynara cardunculus var. scolymus; assembly: GCF_001531365.2. Classification (NCBI taxonomy): domain Eukaryota; kingdom Viridiplantae; phylum Streptophyta; class Magnoliopsida; order Asterales; family Asteraceae; genus Cynara; species Cynara cardunculus. Next base: position 28,444,524 of record NC_037529.1, read on the forward strand.
TGGACAATTTGGTCAAATGTGGTCAGGTGAATTGTACTGAAAACATATTTTGGGTGTAGTGCAGTCCCTTGACAAATGCCTTGTCTCTCCATAACGATAACATCTCTTTGGTTCAAAGAGACAACTTCCCTGGGGTATCTGTTGACACTGCGGGCACGTTTTAACAGAAGGTGACTAAGAAATACGATTATCTGATTTAATAAATTTGGGTCTTCAAAAACTAACTGAAGACCCTTCCCACTTTCTTTTCTCAACAAATTTCTCTTCACCCTGCCGATTCTTATTTCTTTCAGTAACTTCAGCAGCATTAACGACTAAAGAGAAAGTTTCAGGGTTCATAGCAATCACGAACTCTCGAATAGAAGGTTTCAGACCCCAAATATATCTTTCTACTTTTCGGGATTCTAAAGATACATAATGCTCAGCAAATCGGGAAAACTCAATAAATTTCTCGGTATAATCCCGCACAGATCTGCTCCCTTACTCTAGCTTAAGAAAATCTTCCTCCATTTGTCTTACTGTTGTCGTAGGACAGAATTGTGTTTTAAATTTACTCACAAATTCTTCCCAAGACATTATTTGCAGTATATTCGGTTGTGCCGAGGACACCACATCCCACCAATATAAGGCATTAGATTTGAGCATAGATACTGCGAATCTAACCTTATTTTCTTCAGAACACCTACTAGTGTTAAATACTGGTTCAATCTCTTTTTTCCAGCACATTGCTTTAACTGGATCTCTCTCTCCTAAAAAGGTTGGAGGTTTACATGTCAGAAACATCTTTATATCTCCTCCCCGATTATTGTTGCCTGCTAAATAAGCTGGAGGATTAATTCCAACTCGCTCAGTTTCTATTCTAGCTAGCAGTCCCATAATAGATATTAGAGTTTCCCTCAGTTTTCCCATTTCTTCTACTAGATCATTTCTAGTTATAAACTTTGATTGTTGCCTCTGTTCCTGTTGAGCGTTCCCAGAAATAGATTCCCTTTGATCAGGGCGAATCTCAATCTGACTCCTCTTAGGAATCTGACTCCTCCCTTGACCCCTACCCCTACCCTTTCCACGACCTCTACTCGTTGAAGCATAGGTTGATGTATTAGCGGGAGATTCCTCCCTTTCTTCAGATACAGGGCGGGGAGTTCTCTCTGACCTTCGTGATCGACTAGACATCTACAAATATTTTAGTATTAAATATCACGTATTCACATTCCCAAATATAATATGGTGTCCGAGTATAGGTATGTACCTGTAAATTCATAGTTACATTGGCCATTTGTAATTCGAATTCACCTTACATACTGTTCTCTTTAACCCATTTTATTTTATTCCCAGTGATACTAATAATGTCCGGGACTCTTAACATGCAAATGACAGTTTAAGTCTAGGTATCATGCTTTGAATACCTAAATCTCTTAAGCTAAGGCTCGGATACCACTTCTGTAACACCCCCAAACACCACTTTTGCATATATTACATATTTCATTACATAGAAATATAGTTTACATCATAAGGTCCCACCAGTACAAGGATTACTATATGTACAAAATCTACATATAAAAATTTCCAAAACAAATCATGTACTATTACATGTAATGCAACATGTATCTTCAAAAGTAGACAACAGATTAGGAAAATAATCACATTTTCCCTTTCCTTTAATATCCCCGGACCCCACTATTCCTGCATTGCATAATTTAAAATAGAAAATGAGGGTTAGACCAGATGAGTCTAGTGAGTAAATCCCTTCCTTGCAAATGCAGGGTGATGAACACCAAAATATGATAATGTAATTCCGCTTAGAAATATTCTGCATTACAAATAAATGATGCAGTTCACAATATCATGCAGAATAGAGTATACCCAAGAACCTCAGTTCTATAAAATATCTCTGATTAGAGATCCAACGTTCTCAATATGAAACAAATATTGTAACCAAAACTTCTTGAATCAATAGACCATTCCTTTATAAATATTAACAGGAAAGATTTAAGGCAATACTTGCCTGATATGACAAACTATTTTCCCCTTCCCAATAACATCTAAATTATTATTTCTAAATATAAATAATATCTTTAATTCATCAGGTCACAAAGAAATGATGACTCAAAGTTATTAAATTCAATTAGTAATAATAATAAGAGTTATAATATTATCCACATATGACAATGCCACCCTTATTCCAAGTACACCTCTCCTTGATATGTCACCCTTATTGCTCCATCAAAACAGGGCTACTTATCAGAACAGACATAAGTCACCACGTCTGAAAGTACCCATTCCCAGTTCCAAACCAGAACAGACAAAAGTCACCACGTCTGGGGGAACTATTACTTAAAACAAGTTTCATACCAAAACAGACTTACGTCACCACGTTTGGTAGAAACAATTTACAAAATCCACTTCTATACCAAAACAGACTTATGTCACCATGCTTGGTAGGAAGGTTTCCCAAAAATATAGTTTGATACCAAAACTGTCACACCCTGCTAAAGCGGAAACACGAGATGTAACAGAGAAGCGAATCACAGCAACAATTAATAAATAACACTTTTTAATTTTTCAAAAATAAAATGAGTTCAACAACATAACCAAATTTTTGACAAATACTTCTTTTACAAAAGCTTCCAATGCGAACTTAATCAGTTTTCCACAAATATGCTCCCAAAATTCTTCATTTCTTACTTGTTACCTGAAAAGCATGGAACATAAAACAAGTCAACTACAAAGAGTTGGTGAGCTCACGGGTTTTCACATGCATAAAGCAATTTAATGCACAAACCAAATATTTGCAAATTTTTGCGAATCTTTTGCACTAAATAAATGTAAATCTTTCACGATGTAAAAACTTGAGACACTTTTGAGCCTTACCTAACCAACTTGCCCCATTATTTTACGAACGACCAAAAGTAGCTCGTACACTTACTTAGGTCCCACAGTTCGTAGATGTACTAATTTAGCGGTGGTCCAAATTCCATATGATTAGACAAGAAAACATAGGTAATGTACACCCCTTTCTGGGTGGGACTGTCAACACAATAGCGGCTATCCACAATACCACGGCCCGGGGACGTGTCCGAGTTAACAAGTAGCGTTTACAGACGGGGACTTTATTTGGAAAAATATACTCCCAAGCACATCAATTTAGCATTTATTTCAAAGTGCAATAACAGTCAATATTTCATGACACAATAAACTTGACTAAACAGTTTCTTAGTCCAATGGTTTCAAACAAAACTTGACTAAGCAGTTCCTTACCCCAATGGTTTCAAACAAAACTTGACTAAGCAGTTCCTTAGTCCAATGGTTTCAAACAAAACTTGACTAATTAGTTCCTTAGTCCAATGGTTTCAAACAAGTAACATCCATAGTTTGCTTAATCTCATGTTTTTCCCCCAAAACAATAACCAAAGCATTAAAAGTTGGGCCATGAGAACTCACAGGTTTGATGATGAATAATCCAGTAAATGAAGGTTGAAGCTTTCAACGTCTGCCCTGACTTCCTAAATAAACCAACATCCCACATTCAAATCTCCTATGAGCTCTAGACGAAAATAGAGTCAACTTGCACCCTATGTAATGCCAACGGATTTTAGGAAATAAAGTTGATATTTTATTAATAAACTAATAACAGTCCAAAATAAAAGAAATCAAAATCTATTACTCAAAAGCTGATTTTTGGACACATTATAAATTCTATTCCAAATATTTTTGGGTTCCTCGAAACTCTAAAAATAGGAACCTTCCAAAAGTCATTTTTTGTCCAACTTGTCACATTATTTACAATAATAACATCAGCCGACTAATCCAATTATCAAGAAATTTGAGTGGGTTTCAAATTCCTCATCATTACTCTTTAACCTTGAGTTTCACAGCCCCCGAAACAGATTGCACGCTCACCGAGTGGCAGTCATTTGGGGCCAAACTCATCCTTTTCCAAAGGTAAACACCATTTTCAAGCTAGCAAAAATAAATTTAAATCTCCAGGGAATAATTTTTCTCGATTCCATTGAGTTTTCGAAGAAAATAAGATAGATTAAAGATGCATGCAAGATTTAACACTTCAAAACATAGCTTTACATGCTTAAACTTCACATGCAATGGGTTTCCTTTACATACTTTGGAGTTCAAGGGACATGGATCATAGATTATTATCCTCTTTGAAAACATTTTCATGTTTTCGATGAATAATCCCCCTCTTTGGTCTCCAAAAAATTTCTACTATATGGCCGAGATGTGGAAGAAAGAAGATACAGTCTCATGATATTTTACAAAAATAAAATAACTAGTATCGTACCTCTTTCTTATATTCTTGAAGGATCTTCAAGATTGAGAGAGAGGGAATTTCAAAAGACTTGCTTGAAGGTAGATTCGGCTGGAGAGTGATTGAACTTAGAGAGAATTTAGAGAGAGATGAACGGCTTCAAGTTGGCGATAAAGAAAATGAGAGTTTTCAAAAGATGAGGGGTATTTATACAAAGATTTTTATGAAATAAATGGGCTGTCCTCTAATGGCCCAAACTAAATAAAACTTCTATTTTTCTTGATAAGAATAAGCCCACTAAAATATTTACCCAACATAAATAGAATGACATTAATAAACCCAAAACTCCATCTTTTGATAAATCAAGCGGACATTCAAATGGGACTTTTGTCTTTTAATTTTTAAAAGTTTATAATATCAACTTTGTTTTATTTGGAACGTTTCTAAAATATTTGGCATTACATTAGTTAACTTTATCATTTGCCTGCTGAGGCAGATCTTCCAAGCTAAGAATTCTGGGTACTAAGTAAGATGTACTCTAACCACCATGACTAGATCATAATAAATTTATAATTCTAAATATAGGATCTACAAAAATGCTAACCTGAAACTCCAAAATGACTGAATGTCACAGTCTCCCCATGTCAGAAAAATTTCGTCTCGAAATTTATTTGTCATCCTCAGATCATGACTTGCTTACGAACAAATGGGGATATTTGTTTTTCATGAAATCTTCTCTTTCCCACGTGAACTCTTGCCCATGCCTTGAAGTCCAACGAACTTTTACAATTGGGATCCTGCTACGCCTCAATTGCTTGTCTTTATGGTCGAGGATTTCAATCGGTTCTTCAATGAAGCGTAACCGTTCATTAATTTGAATGTCTTCCAAAGGTAGAACCAATGCTTCGTTGGTTAAACACCTCTGAAGGTTCGATACGTGAAATGTATCATGGATGGCACTCAGCTCTGGGGGTAAACTTAGTTTGTATGCAACCAGTCCTACTCTTTCAAGTATTTCAAATGGACTAACATACCTTGGGCTAATCTTTCCTTTCTTTCTGAAGCATACAATCCCTTTCCATGGAGATACCTTTAAAAGGACTTTATCACCCACTTGAAATTCCAATGGTTTCCTTCTGTTATCAGCATAGCTCTTCTGACGATCTCTCACGGATTTAAGCCTTTCTTGGATGATTAAGATTTTGTCGGTTGTCTCCTGGATAATGTCAGGCCGAGTTAGCCGTCTGTCACCAATCTCCAACCTGCTGAGTGGGGATATACACTTACGCACACTGGACACTAGTGTGATATCCATTGTTGTAGGAGTACTCGATCAATGGCAGATGAGTATCCCAACTGCCCCCAATGTCTATTACACAGGCTCGTAACATATCCTCTAGCATTTGGATTGTCCTTTCTGTTTGTCCATCCATCTGAGGATGATAGGAAGTGCTCAAGTCCAGCCTTGTGCCTAGTGCCTTTTGAACTGATTGCCATAATCTCTGTCTGATATGATGGAAATAGGTACTCCATGTCGTGATATGATTTCATTGATATACAACTGTGCAAGCCTTTCTGTACTAAAGTCTTCTCGAATAGGTAAAAAGTGTACGGATTTTGTAAGTCGATCCACTATGACCCAAATTGAGTCATATTCTTTCCTGGTTCTAGGTAACTTTGTAACAAAATCCATGGATATCTGATCCCACTTCCATTAGGGAATCTCAGGTTGCTGAAGGAGACCAGATGGTTTCTGATGTTTGGCTTTTACCCTTGCGCAGGTTAAACATCGACTTACATACAAAGCAACGTCCCTTTTCATTCCTGGCCACCAGTAATATTCTCTTAACCCTTTGTACATCTTATCGGATCCTGGGTGAATAGAGTATCTAGAGCGATGTGCTTCCTCCAGGATTGTTGACCGGAGACTGTCGTTCCTTGGAATCCAAACTCTATTTCTAAAGTAACACACCCCATCTTCTCTAACTTCAAATTCCTTTTCTAAGTGATGCAGGGTTTCGTTCTCCAGATTCTTCAGTTTCAACGCCTCTTCTTGTGCTTCAAGAATTTGCATTTTTAGGTTGGTTTAAACCAACATTCCCATGGCTCGTGCCCTTAACGGTTTCAACCTTTCTTTCCGGCTTAAGGCGTCTGCTACCACGTTAGCTTTTCCCGGGTGATACTATATTTCGCAATCATAATCGTTGAGAACTTCGACCCACCTCTTTTGCCTCATGTTCAGCATCTTTTGATCTAGTATATGTTGAAGGCTTTTATGATCAATGAAAATGATGCATTTGGTGCCGTAAAGATAGTGCCTCCAAATCTTAAGTGCGAATACTACTTCCCCTAATTCGAGGTCATGTGTAGTATAATTCTTCTCATGCATTTTAAGTTGCCTTGAGACATATGCAATGACCTTATCTTTTTGCATTAGCACGCATCCTAAGCCTTGATGCGATGCATCACAATAAACCACAAAGTTTTCCGAACCCTCTGGTAAGGATAAAATAGGTGCATTGCATAGTCTCTGCTTAAGAGTCTCAAACGCTTCTTCTTGTTTCTCACCCCAAACAAATTTCTTATCCTTCTGGGTTAAGGCTGTGAGTGGTTGTGCAATTTTCGAAAAGTTCGCGATGAATCGCCGATAATAACCTGCCAAACCAAGGAATTGACGGATTTTCGTAGGGGTTCTTGGGGCTTCCCACATTCGAAGCATAATCGCCTTCGGCAGTCCTTTGCTGTATGACCCAATAGGTGGCATCTTTGACAAATGATGCAATGCCCCCGGTGTGGATATTTGCATATATTACACATAGTCGTGCCTCCTTGAGTTACCTCCTGAGTTTGTGCCCCAAAATTTCCTATTACCCTCCTATTCTTGTCATACTTTCCCCCAGACCTTCGATTACCCTGCTCCTCCATCTTCCTTTTTTCCCCTAGGAAATTCTCCAGACCGAATCGCATTATTCGTGACTTTGGTGGCAATGTATATTGCCTCCTGAAGAGTCTTTGGATTTGCCGAGGTAATATTTCCTCTAATCTCTGGGGACAATCCCCAAATATACCTCTCGATGCGGACTTCCTCCAGTGTCACTTAATGAGGTACTAAGTTTGCCAACTCATGGAATCGAGCTGTATAAGCAGCTATATTTTCTCCTTTCATTTCATGATTCCATAACTCCATTTCTAACTTCTAGAGTTTGCTTCTTGGGCAGTATTCATCCTTTAGCAATTTCTTAAATTCTTCCCAAAAAAGCTGGTTAGCCGTTTCTCGGCCTCTGGTTTGCACTAATGTATTCCACCAGGTAAGTGCCCTTCCTTGCAACAGACACGCCACATACTCTACTTTATTTCCTTCCGTACACTTACTAATCTGAAGAACAGACTCCATGCTTTCGATCCATGAAAATAGTCCTACTGCTCCTTCGGTTCCATTGAATTATTTCGGGTTGCAAGATCTAAAGGATTTATAAGTGCATTCTCTACCCGCCCTTGGCTCTGGATTATTTGGTTGGTTAGCATTCATGCCAGTAGCCACTTGACTGACTATGTTGGGGAGTGCGGCCAGAAGTTGTTCTGACACTAGTCGTGCAATCTCAAGATTTTCTGTCCTTGGCGGCATCTTTTAAGCCTAAGTCAGAAGGGAATTCGTCATTTTTATGGCATAACAAGGGTGATAGCTTTCAGGCATTTAAATGACACCAAGAGTGTTCATCGCATGGATATTGTTCAAGCATTTACATAATCAGATGAAATTAATCTTATGCACACCATGACTTGACATAAATAAGCGTTTCCCAAAGAGACATTATGTATTCAAAGATGTTCACAATCACACAAAACAGGATAGTGAATTTCTACGCTAAAGAGTGGGCATCCTACCACTAATCCTTCTTCTAAAACAATATCCATCCTATCACTATTCCCAAAATTAGCATCATCACTCCACTAACTACCAACCATCTGTACAACCTCTTTATTTCCCGTTTTGCCACAGCGAAGGCGTCCGTGTTCCTCAACAGGTGCTGATGGTGTGCTTCCATCACATCGGACAGGTTGTTTAGGATTTTGGTGATGATATCCCAGCCGGGTCTGGTGCACTTGTGTATCGAAAGCAATTCTCCTTACCCAGTTTCTTTCAGCCGGATTCATGCCCTGGGTGGAGGACGCAGCTTGAGTTATCCTGCTCCCCAATTGTGGTCGGGATATCTCTCCTATGACCCTAACAGAATCTTCAAATGCCACACGTTGCGGCAGTGAAACGCTCTTCCTTGGTGTGTCTCTAATCCTTGAGCCATGGTAAGTTCGTGGTGGAACATCGGGTGCTGGCCCCGATGGGGGTAGGAAAGATGCTTGTGGAGAGGCAGATGCTCCACTGGTCGCAATGTCCTGCTCGTATGGGTCTATCTCTTCATTATAGGCCGAGTTTCTTCTAGAGTGGCCAACTACGTAACCGGATTCATCGACTGAGTACTCACTAGAGTCGGATGACGCCATAGTGATCTGCGACATTAATAATCTTAATTACTAAATACACCATCTTATAAATACTTAGAAATATAACCAATGCTTCTAAACAAGGCTAAGGATTGTAATCAAACTACTCTCAAAATATGAAACCTCTGGTTGTACTACCAGAGCCTCTGGTTTCATGACCAGAGCCTCTGGTCTTCATGATCAGAGCTTCTGGTTCAACTAAAATCTTTAGGAAAGGATTTCTCATCCATCGGTCCTATTGCAAACCAATGGAATTCTATTTTATCAACCGATGGTTTAACATCCACACTTAGAATAATAATGGATTTTCGTCCATCGATCCTCTGGTTTCTCATAATGCACTTACCAGAGCTTCTAGTTTCAAGACCAGAGCCTCTGGTTCAACTTCCGTACTTAGAAAAGCACTAAGTAACCTATCCATCGATCTCTGGTTTCCTTCTCATCAATGCTTCTGGTACATTCATGAACTCAAACAAATTTAAGGAATTCCTATTTCATCGCCTCTGGTCCTTCTAACCAGAGCTTCTAGTACATCCAGGAACTCAAGCAAATTTAAGGAATTCCTATTCCATCGTCTCTGGTCGTTCTAACCAGAGCTTCTGATGCCACTTAAAACCTTAGAAATTTTATACAATTTCTATCTCATCGTTTCTGGTCCTTCTAACTAGAGCTTCTAGTCCAACATGGACACTTAACAAAATAAGGGTTTCTACCCATCATCTCTAGTCCTTCTAGGGCAATGAATATTCATAGTGAGTATAACACATAAAATCATGCTTTTCATAACAATTTCCTTACGGGAGCATATCTCTAGTACAACCGATTAAGTTCTTCTTATTATATGTAAGTTAAACACAAGTGATCAGGCTTTGTTTAATCAACATATAATAACATGACCCGCTTTAAAATCATATGATTCTAAGTTACTTGAAAACCATTTTGAAAATTTTTGGTTATAGTCGATGGTTCGTAAAGAAAACCAGCGTTCTCTATAACTGAAGCTCTGATACCAAATCTGTCACACCCCGCTAAAACGGAAACACGAGATGTAACAGGCAAGCGAATCACAACAACAATTAATAAATAACACTTTTTAATTTTTCAAAAATAAAATGAGTTGAACATCATAACCAAATTTATGACAAATACTTCTTTTACAAAAGCTTCCAATGCGAACTTAATCAGTTTTCCACAAGTATGCTCCCAAAATACTTCATTTCTTACTTGTTACCAGAAAAGCATGCAACATAAAACGAGTCAACTACAAAGAGTTGGTGAGCTCACGGGTTTTCACATGCATAAAACAATTTAATGCACAAACCAAATATTTGCAAACTTATGCGAATCTTTTGCACTAAATAAATGTAAATCTTTCACGAACGACCAAAAGTTGCCCGTACACTTACTTAGGTCCCACAGTTTGTAGATGTACTAATTCAGCGATGGTCCAAATTCCACATGATTAGACAAGAAAACATAGGTAATATGCACCCCTTTCTGGGTGGGACTGTCAACAAAATAGCGGCTATCCACAATACCACGGCCCGGGGACGTGCCCGAGTTAACGAATAGCGTTTACGGACGGGGACTTTATTTGGAAAARTATACTCCCAAGCACATCAATTTAGCATTTATTTCAAAGTGCAATAACAGTCAATATTAAATGACACAATACACTAGACTAAGCAGTTCCTTAGTCCAATGGTTTCAAACAAAGCTTGACTAAGCAGTTCCTTAGCCCAATGGTTTCAAACAAAACATGACTAAGCAGTTCCTTAGTCCAATGGTTTCAAACAAGTAACATGCATAGTTTCCTTAATCTCATGCTTTTCCCCAAAAACAATAAACAAAGCATTAAAAGTGGGGCCTTGAGAACTCACAGGTTTGATGATGAATAACCCAGTAAATCAAGGTTGAAGCTTTCAACGTCGGCCCTGACTTCCTAAATAAACCAGCATCCCACATTCAGATCTCCTATGAGCTCTAGTCGAAAATAGAATCAAGTTGCACCCTATGTAATGCCATCGGATTTTAGGAAATAAAGTTGATATTTTATTAATAAACTAATAACAGTCCAAAATAAAAGAAATCAAAATCTTTTACTCAAAAGCTGATTTTTGGGCACATTATAAATTTTGTTCCAAATATTTTTGGGTTCCTCGAAACTCTAAAAATAGGAACCTTCCAAAAGTCATTTTATGTCCAACTTGTCACATTATTTACAATAATGACATCAGCCGACTAATCCAATTATCAAGAAATTTGAGTGGGTTTTAAATTCCTCATCATTACTCTTTAACCTTGAGTTTCACAGCCCYCGAAACAGATTGCACGCTCACCGAGTGGCAGTCATTTGGGGCCGAACTCATCATTTTCCAAAAGTAAACACCATTTTCAAGCTAGCAAAAATAAATTTAAATCTCCAAGGAAGAATTTTTCTCGATTCCATTGAGTTTTCGAAGAAAATAAGATAGATTAAAGATGCATGCAAGATTTAACACTTCAAAACATAGCTTGACATGCTTAAACTTCACATGCAATGGGTTTCCCTTTCCTACTTTGGTGTTCAAGGGACATGGATCATAGATTATTATTCTCTTTGAAAACATTTTCATGTTTTCGATGAATAATCTCCCCTCTTTTGTCTCCAGAAAATTTCTACTATATGGCCGAGATGTGGAAGAAAGAAGATACAGTGTCATGATATTTTACAAAAATAAAATAACTAGTATCGTACCTCTTTCTTATATTCTTGAAGGATCTTCAAGATTGAGAGAGACATAATTTCAAAAGACTTGCTTGAAGGTAGATTCGGGTGGAGAGTGATTGAACTTAGAGAGAGTTTAGAGAGAGATGAACGGCTTCATGTTGACGATAAAGAAAATGAGAGTTTTCAAAAGATGAGGGGTATTTATACAAAGATTTTTATGAAATTAATGGGCTGGCCTCTAAAGGCCCAAACTAAATAAAACTTCTCTTTTTCTTGATAAGAATAAGCCCACTAAATTATTTACCCAACATAAATAGAATGACATTAATAAACCCAAAACTCCATCTTTTGATAAATCAAGCGGACATTCAAATGGGACTTTTGTCTTTCAATTTTTAAAAGTTTATAATATCAACTTTGTTTTATTTGGAACGTTTCGAAAATATTTGGCATTACATTAGTTAACTTTATCATTTGCCTGCTGAGGCGGATCTTCCAAGCTAAGAATTTTGGGTACTAAGTCAGATGTACTTTAACCACCATGACTAGATCCTAATAAATTTATAATTCTAAATATAGGATCTAAAAAAAATGCTAACCTGAAACTCCGAAATGACAGAATGTCACAAAAACAGACTTACGTCACCACGCTTGGTAAAAACATTTTCCAAAAATCCCGTTCCAAACCAAAACAGACTTACGTCACCACGCTTGGAAGGAACATATCTTTTTATTTAAAAAAAATATAAAATTCCCATTTTATAATCCTTAATTAAACCCAATAATAGACATTTTTAACCATATAAAAAGTCTAAAATATATAACTCATGAAAAATTTCCAAATAAGAAGTTATCCGGACAAGTTATCCGGATATAAAGTCCGGACAACACTTGTCCCTTTTGTCAGATTTACTAATCCGGACAACTCATCGCCCAAGGCTTGTCTGATTTAACACTTGAAATTATTCCAACACTCTTGCCCGGATAACAAGTCCGAACAATACATCGCCCAAAACTCGTCCGATTTAAAAATAATTCGGTCACCATATGATCGTATTCCTAGTTCTCAGTTCAAAACGTTAACCATTCTTATCATTCATAGCTTGCTTAAAGCTTAACCGGTTTAAAACTAAACCGCTTAATGCGTGATCGGTTAAGGGATTAATCGCCCAACCCATGTCCGATTTAAGAAATATTCGGACAAGCTTTGTCCGATTTAAACCTAATCCGGTCACCCTTTGTCCGGATAAAACCCTTAAACAAATACATGATTTCTTTCCCATAATAATCAACATTCAAATAAAACCAGTATCAAATTTTATGTAAAAAGGTTTAGAAATCACTCACCTTAACAAGCCTTTTGAAAACAACCTTCTTGAAATCAGATACTTGAAATCCGGCCAATTTCTCTTTCTCTTTTAAATCACCTTATTTTATAAAAAATAGTAAGAAGAGAAATAAGGAGGCTTCAACCTCCTTTTATACCCTTCTATAACAAGAAGGCGGCTAATCCATGTGCATGCATACCCACAAACCATGCACACATACATATATACCTATGCATATATACACATATATCATGCATTTATATATATATATATATATATCCAATTAATGCACAATTTCACATACTAGCATGATCAAACGTATCAATTTATCATGCTGTCACGTAATCATTTAATCAGATAATCACACATTAATTACCTTGGGTGATAACCAGGATCCGGTTATCACACTAAGTAACCCGGACACTGCCTTAGACGGTCTTGTGTTTCTTGGTCAAATGACTTTGTTGCTCGCATCCTTCCTCGGTAACCATTGTATCCGGATTAGAGGCTTTCTCGTTCACAGCCATCCGGATTAGCTTCAACCTCGGTCATTGACTCCTACGGTTTTGGCCAACCTCTCCCACCACCTTGTCTGGATTACATTTGTTTTTGGCCAAAAGGCTTAGCCATTTTCAACCCTTGTCCGATTTTGATTCTACTTAGCAAATTTCAAGTTTTTGTCCGACTTTGGTTATATCTCACATCAAAGCATCCGATTTTGAGCATTCCTTAGCCAAATTCGACATTTTTTAAAACAAATTTTTTTCCAGATTTCCCATTTTCTCATTTTAATCAGTTTTTATCTGGATTTTACATTTTTTTTGTCTGATTTTCATCAAATTTCTGTGATTTGAGTAGTTTAACTGTTTTTGAGTTGTTAATTGATTTTGTGAACTGTTTTGAACAGTTTTAACAGTTTTTGACTCTTTTAACAGTTTTTTATTGTTTTAACTGATTTTGGCTATTTTCACTGATTTTCTCATATTTGAACAGTTGGTGAGATTTTATGAGAATTTTAGCATATACTGATTTATCTGAGTAGTATTTTTGGATTGCGATTTCCTTGTCTGATTTCAATACTGCATAGATTCTTCTGATCAATCTTTAAATTTTTTAATGGCAGCTTTTTACGAGAAAGATTATAGGGAACTCAAAGAGAAATATGATAAACTGATTTTAGAGCAAAACAAGAACAGGTCTTGGACTATACGTTTAAAAAATTAATAATGAAAGAAAGAAGGAAGAGAAGAAGGTTTTACAAGAAAATTTGGATGAATTCATGAATAATGTTTCTGATTCACAGGAAAGTGTAAGACTAAACAAACAGATTAAAGAAGTAACTGTGAAATTACATGAAGCAGAGAAGGGAGAATTGACTGATGAAAAGCTTTGTGAATTGGAAAAGAGTGTGATTGACTATAAAGAAAAATATGTGAATATGGTTCGTGAGAATTTTCTTAACGAAGATCTTGTTAAAGATTTTAAGAAAAGAGAATAAACATATTAGAGAAAGTATTGAAGAAGATTTCATGCATAGGATTAATAAACTTGAGAAAACTTTGGATGCTAAAAGGAAAGAGTTAAATGATGAAATAAGAAGTTCAAACAAGATAATAAAAGATATAGTCAATAAACTTCGAAAAGCTGAGTCTGAACTAAATGCTGAGAGGAACTCTCCAGAAAAGATGAATAAAGGTTTTGAAGAGCTTATAGAGAAACTTCATGAAGCTGAGAAGAGTTTGGATGCTGAAAAGAAAGTTTTTGAGAAAGAGAAGAAGAGGATGATTGAAGTGGATAAATGATCTGATACTGAATGATTATCTTTTGAGAATAAGATTAATTCTTTGGAGCTGAATGCTAACATGCTCTTAAAGCAAATTTCTGATTTTGAACAACTTATCATCTTGGAACGAGCCAAGATTGATAAAGAAAAGAAAGAGATTAAAGAATAATGTGTGAGCAAGAATCTGGAATTGTCTGAATGCATTGTTCAAAAAGCAGAAAGGTTTGGATGAAGAAAAGAAACTGTTTACTCTTGAAAAGAGAAACACTGTTAAAAAATATGCAACAATTGCCAAAGAGCTTGCAGAAAAGAAAAAGTGGCTTGACATTGATTCTGAGAATGAGAAGAGCAGTTCAGATGAAGAAAGAAATAATTTTGAGAAAGAAAGGAAGATGTTTGAGAAGTTGAAAAAGGAGTTAGAAGGTAAGTTCCTGGATACTTCAAATAAATTGTCTGATCTAAAGACAAAACTTGAAACTAAATTGAACATAAGAACTGAACTTAAAAAGAAGTATGATTTAGTTACAGATGAAAGAGACCACTTATTAAACAAAGTAAAAGACTTTTCATGTGCTAAAAGCCCCAACTGGTTCTCAATCACAGTGTAAAACCAGCTTTTATGACTGTTCTAGTGTTAAATATAACAGTTATTCTAGCAGCCCTAAATCAACTGTTTCTATGAACAATTCTCGTTTTTCATATCAGTATTATCAAGGGTATGTCAATGTATCACCCAAATATCATTCAAAAGTTAAAAATGTTTAGGTTAATAAAGTTGATTTTGTTTCGTCTCATAACTTTGTTGTTACCAACCCTATTCTTCCTTGTATTGTGAGATCCACTAATGATCTAATCAATCTTAGCAACAGAAGAATCATGTGCTCGACATGCAGAACCACTGACTTTGTCAATCGAAAAAGGTACAACATGAGCTATGGAGACAACAGCTATCAGAAAAGTTGCAATAATTAGAACAGGTATGATAACAACTTGTATGGATCTTATTGTGTATCTGATCAACCTGTTAAAAGTGCTAAACAGAAAACATCTAATAGAAATAGATGGTTTGGCAATTACAACATATCCCAACCTGATACTAACAATGAAGGACCCAAGTTCGTCTGGGTAGCAAAATCTGTTTGATTTGTTTTTGCAGGTGTGTCATTATTGTGCGGATCAGAAAATCATGTTTATGATGCACAAATGCAGGGGGAGTTTATATTCTGTCCAAATGTGGTTTCTAAACACAACAGTTTAGAACCCGTGCTGAATTGAATATGGTTTCTGAATATAACAGTTCAGGACCCGAGCCAAAATATTTCCCTTTTTTATTATTTTGAGTTGAAATGAAATACTACGAAAATCTATTTTCCAGGGGGTGTCTCTGAAAATTTTAATAAATGTTTTCGAATTGGAATTGATTTCAGAAACGAGTACATTTTCTGAGCAGGTATTTCCTGAGATTTTACTTTCGTAATTTCTCATCGTACATAATTCCAATACCTGTTGCAACTATTCTTCAAACCGTTATAATCACGTTTCTTATATGAAAATCATTTTCGGTGATAATACATTTGTTTGTAATAAAAGTTGATTTACTTTGATTGATACACATCTCATTATTATTTGATATTCTGATTTCGTAAACTTGTACTTATAGATCTTCATTCATTTCTCTCACATTTGTTGAATAATCTGTTTTGAACATCACTCCTTGATTGTTGTTTGTGCTTAAAAGCTATATATATTGATAAATTTTATTTGATCATTTGAACTTATTTGCAATAATATTTTTGATCAACTATTTGTGATCAATTGAACATGCTGTCATTTTAGGAGGGACTGAGTGCTTTACAGAAATACCTTAATGGAATGTCAGAACCGACAGACCTACCCATGAGGACAACCATATCTAAGTGAGTTTAAATACAACATGAGTTTGTGTGCAGAACTTAAAATGAAAATGAGAGGGGTAGTTGTTATGAGCCAAAAGAATTAATGAGAGTTGTGTCAGGATTAAAAGATCAAACGAATCTTGTTGTAAGCTTATATAAACCGGTCAAACCATGAAATCTATTAGTTTTCAATTCTTTCGAGACTAATATTGAAAAAGGCAAAGCCCAGGCCAATTCTTGTCACAACCCCACCAGCTACTCATTTATCTCTTAACAGATAAGTGTTTTAATAACACTTGGAACACGAAGCTCACAATCTATCAGTTTGTCATTCGGAGAGAGTTGATATTGAAAAAGAAGGATATATGTCCCCCCTTCAAGTCTTTTTGATCACGAATTGAGTAATATAAATTTGTATAGTGCACACGGGTTATCTTTTTGAGCCTAAACAGAAGCATATGTTGCTTTATTTTTCTACACTACACAGATTTTGCAATTTATATGTAATTTTGTCATAACAGTTATAGATATGCTATTTGTAAGCTATCGATGACTGAACGAAAGTCCTGGTGAGATGAACCTCATAAAATCTCATATATGAATTACATTTGTTGTACTAAGTATATATGTTATATTCATAGGCCAATCTTTTTATAAGATTGAAAACAGTGTTATCAGTTGAAATTGGTTGTTATTTTTCCATCTTCTTAATCTAAAAAATTAAACAAGTGGATTTTAAAAGATATGCTTACAATTTTATTAATTGACGGTATTTGCTGAAAATTTTATTCATTCTCGTGTATGATGAAAATGCTTCTCATTTCATGATAAGGGGGAGTATGATATAATGAATGAAATAACCAATTCTGAATTATATAAGGGGGAGTATGATATAAAGATTGGGAAACAGCAAAAGACTCATGGAGTGTGAATGCAATGACTGAATATTATTCTGTGCTATATTGTTTGAAGGGAAATAGAATGTGAAGATCATCTTTACAAGAGGTTACTGAAAGAGATTTCTCAATAAGGAGAATGTTAGTGAATGTTTATCTGAAGAAATTCTTTGAAGATCTGTTGGGTTCAAGTTAGAGCGTTAAAGTTGTATTCAAGTTTCTCCTTAGAATAGCTTTATTTTGTAATAGTGTAGTTTTACTATTCCTAGTATAAATAGTATTTCCCTTTGTAATTGTCATTAACCAAGTCATTAGCAGAATTGCATCAAGATTAGAGCTGTAAATTTCTCTCTCTCAATCTAATCAATCTTTGATAATTCTCTCTCTACTTTTATGTTCATCTTGATTCTTGAAGATCATATCATGTTTGTATGATTTCTGGACTTCACAATTGGTATTAGAGCAAGCTGCAGCAGTTTGGATTAGAGGATTAAACTGATCTTGTACAATTTTTCAAGATTTTTTTGAAGATTCATCGATCTGGGTCATAAACTTCATCACTGTTCTTGACAGTTTATCTTCTAGATTAGGTTTTTGATCATAAATCGGTCATTTTCTTAGTGTTATTTGAAAAGATTTACACTACTAGATTCGTTTTTATATTTCGAACAACTTTGATTCACACTATTTTTGATTTTAAACAAGTTTTAAATTAGTTTTGATCGAAAATTGATATTTTGTATTCTGGAATTTTTTTTTTCGAAACTCATAATTTTTAATGTTTTGATCCAAATTTTTGGTAAAAAGTGTGAAATTTTGTGTTTTTGGTTGAAGATTAATCCGATTAAAGCTTGTGCGATTTAAGGGTGTTATCCGCTTATCACTTGTGCGATTTAACATCCGTGTGATTTTAGTTGTTTGATATAGGTTATCCGGACAACACTTGTGCGGATATTTGAACGATTCACACAATCCGCCTGGTAAACCGGTCATAACTTGTGCGGATAAGTGTGCGATTTAAACAATCCGGCTGATAAGTCTCAAGTAGCTTGAACGGATTTGTGACCGATTTACATAATCCGACTGGTAAGTCGTTGAAGGTTTGTGCGATTTATTGAACGATTTAATCAATCTGCTTGGTAAGACGATAAATTTTGTCTACTTGAGTGATTTATATCATTGATCGTATATTCCTTGGTGTTTGAATGGATATTGAATTTTTTTAATCGATTTATTTTGTTGACTTTTCATCGATTTGTTTTTAAAAGGACTTATACGTATTTTGACTTGTTGACTTAGTTGACCATTGACTTGTTGACTTTTTACGTCCGAGTTTGATTTTGGATTTTTGACTAAGTGTTGAAAACCTCCGATTTGAGATTTTTAAATCAAATTGATTTTTGTGCTTTATCCGTATTTCATATTGCATAATCCGTGTGATTTGTGAATACTTTGTTGAAATCTGGTTAAGTGTTTTTTAGCGATATAAAGTTGCTTGTTGTCCGGACTTCTAATCCGGATAACTTGTTGAATATTCTATCTGTTTGACCGGACTTTCAATCCGGATAAACTTGACCAGATTACTAATCCAGACAAGAGTGTGTGCATAATTTGTACTAAGTGTTGAATGAGTGCAAAATTTTGTTTACCTATTATCAGATATATTTTTGTAAACTGATTCCATAATTTAAATTTTGAACTGCAGTTGATCCTAATTCATACAATTTGATACGATGAGTTCACGTGAAGCAATGGCTATTGGTACTGATACCAAGCCACCTGTTCTGTTTCGTGGTGACTATAATCAGTGGAGAGACAGATTCCTGAATTTTATTGAGGGAATGAGAGAAGGAGATCTAATCATGAAATCTTTAATGGAAGGTCCTGCTGAATACTTCATAGAAGTAGAAGCTGATACAATAGCAGGCTTACCTGCACAGAAAGTTCCTAAACTGAAGGAACATTATTCACATGCAGAAAAGGAGAGAGCTCATGCTGATGTGTTGTGCAAATCTTATATGATGCAAGCACTGACTAATGATATCTACACCAGTATTGACAGTTACAAATCATCAGGTCACAGCATGTGGGTTCAAATCGAAAAGATAATGATGGGTTCGAAAGTGGGAACTCAACTGAAAATCACTAATTGTATTTCAACATACGAAGAATTCAAGGCTAAAGAAGGTGAAAGTCTTGATGATRTTTACCACAAGCTTGCCAGACTGCTAAATGAACTAACAAAGAATGGGATTTCTAAAACTACAATAGAGATTAATGTTAAGTTTCTTAACAATCTCCAGTCAGAGTGGAAACCATTTGCCAACCATATCAGATTCAATAAACAGTTATCTGATATTGATTTTCATGAACTTTATGAAACTCTGAAACAAAACGAACAAGATGTTTTGGAAATCCGAAATGCTAAGAAGAAAGAAAAGGAACTTGCTGATCCTTTGGCTCTTGTATCTAAGAGAAAGGAGAAGAAATCTAAAAGCAGATCTGGAAAGCAAGTGAAAGAAGTTAGTCAGTTAAGTGAGTCTGAAAACAGAAGATAGTAACAGCTCAGATTCAGATTCTGAAATTTCAGAGATTAAACAGGCAATGGCAATGCTGACTAAGGCATTCCAAAAGAAGTTCTCGAAAAGGCCACACTCGAACAATCAGAGATTCTCGTCAGGTTCAAAATATGAA
>NC_037529.1:28468693-28471742 GCF_001531365.2 Cynara cardunculus var. scolymus
GATCTGACTTGATAGTTTTGTAGACTTTGAAAATCCACTCTCTGAAGGAGACTTGAACTTTGATTATTTTCAGAATACCGGTCACTTCGTCCACCCTTAAATGCTCTCTGTGCACCTCTGCTGCTACTAGGTTGAACACCCACTCAAGTGACTCTGTTGAATACTTGTTCATCTCTGCCGAATCAAAGAACCTTAGAATGTCATCCTTGTCTAAGAACACAAACCCAAAGACAAGATTGTGGACAATGGTGTTGGGATGACATCTAAGCAACCAACTTGGCCTGTTCTTTGGAGGGGAAATCTTCAAATCTGGTTGCACCAACCTCATCGCGATATCGAAATCTTTCTGGCTATAGTATTTTACTTGAGCGTGCATTACTTCGATCAGCCTTCTGAGAGAAATCGAATAGCTTGACCTCCTCTCCATGTACTTGTTAAGAATTTTGTGCAAGAAGATAAGGTCAAATACACAGAGGTTGTGGAGGTCAACATCTGTGAAAGTATAGAGGTTGCCGTCATCCCTCTTCACCACATATTGAGAATAAAGCACGTTCTTCTTTAGCATGGTTCGTGGAGATATGGTTTCAAGAGAAGTGATCACATGCTCTGAGAAGACATGCTCTCGTGGCCTTGTGAGTTTTGAGAAGTGGAACTTTGCAGCGGCAGAGGGTATTCTTGTAAGCTCTGGGTCATACGGGGGCTCTGTGTCCACGGCAGAGTAACGCCACCACAAAATCTTCTCCACAGTGGTTACGGGCTCTGTGAACACTTTCTGCGTAGGAATCTTGCTCATAGATTCAAGGATCTCTGAAACCCTTCCCACTGTGGCAGATTCTGACATTCTGGTTTCTTCTTCTTCTAGTATCGGCCTCTAGGTAGACCCTCTGGTAGGATTGGCTTGACAGTTCCTACCAAAGCGTCAAACGTACCCGTGGACGATTCCTCCTTTGCCATTTTAGAGGAAGAGCCTTCTCCAGCTCTGGGGATAGGGGATCTACCCTCTCTTGCCTGTGCCTCTGCCAAAGACGCCTTTAAAGCTCGAATGAGATCCGGGTCATCATACTCTTCTTCATTTATCTCCTCTGGTGTCTCAGAGCTTGACCCCTTCTGTGGCGACTCCTCTACTGCTTTACCCTTGCCTTTCCCCTTAGGCTGTAGAGATTTGTCTTTTGAGAACAGGGCAGCAGCAGAGTCCACTATCTTTAGTGGTTTGGCAGAGGTTGTCTTCTTTGGTTCCTCTTTCTTCTTCTCCCCCTCATGACGATCATGGCCATCACCTCTTTGATCGTCATGGATTTTAGTGGCTTCTGCCTTGCAAGTAATAAGGGGAGCCTTCTTCAAACGCTTTAAAACTTTGGATGCCGCCCTCTCCATCTTTTGAATGACCTCCTCAGCAATCACAGAGGCAGTGTTGATATCCATCTCTGTGGCCCATTTCATCTTAGAGATGCAGCGATAGATCTCATTTCTG
The DNA here is from genome assembly GCF_001531365.2 of Cynara cardunculus var. scolymus. Classification (NCBI taxonomy): domain Eukaryota; kingdom Viridiplantae; phylum Streptophyta; class Magnoliopsida; order Asterales; family Asteraceae; genus Cynara; species Cynara cardunculus. The sequence goes on from NC_037529.1 coordinate 28,470,165, forward strand.
AAGTTATCACCTTCTTTGACGAGTTTCTTCATGTAGTCTCTTATAGCTTCATTGCTTGCTCGGGCTTCTTTGAGGAGTTGGTCGTTGTATTTCTGCACGATCTCTCCAAGGGCCTCAACCATTGCGTCTAGCTCTCTGCGAGTGGCTAGATGGTTAATGTTAGCCCTGGAGGATTTGGAATCAATGCCATAGGTGACCGCAGAGGAAAACATCCTTTTGATCTCGTCTTTGAAGGCAGAAAAATCCGTGTAGCCGGCAGAAATAAAGTCTGCAGCGAATTAGGCGGCAACCTCTGATAGTTCTATCTTGAGCTTTTGGATTGAAGAAGGGTTGAGTGACAAGGCGTTGAAAGCTTCTGCTAGATCGTTTTTGTTGAGGACAGAGCTCTGAAGGGCTGATACGGTTGCCTTGAGCTCATAAGTTGTGGAAGTCAACTCCTTCAGAGCCTCTGTGAGCGGTGCGAGAGCCTCTGTCGCCGGTTGTGAGGAGAACAAGCTTTTCAACTCATCCATCGTCTTGAATACCTCTGTGGTGAAGGTTTGTAACTCCTCCTTCGTCACATAAGTACTCTAGGAACCTAGATCACCAACACATGGTGACCTAGTAGCCTCGGAGTGTGAGGCTCCCTCAGTGACTGGTTTTTCGATGTCAGCTCGGGGACTTCCACCGGATCCTCCAACATCTCCAAATGGAGAGCCTACCAGTGTTCTGTCAATATCGTACCTAGTAGGTTCAGAGCCTAACTCGGCAGAGAGATCGAGTGGAGACTTTGGGTGTTCTAGACCCGCAGCCTCTGTGACTCTCTCGCATGCCTCTGAAGCATGACTTGGTTGTTCACTCAAGTGTGGAGGGGCAACAGATGCCTCTCTGGGTTGTGACGAGTCCTTGGGCGAATGGACTCTTATTGTAAAACCAGCATCCTTTTGAGAGGATGTTGGAGTAGGTTGTGGTTCCCGGGCTGTGCATTCGACAGAGGACGAAAGAATGTCCTCTGCGAGGTTTGCTGGTTTGGGGCTCAGCGTGTGCATACCTTGTTCACTAGGGGTTCCCTCTAGAACAGGGTCCCTAGAAATGTGGGTAGCACTAGGAGGGGGCTAGGATGTGTGCCTTCGGCATCTTTTACTCCCTCTTCTATCTCCAACTTTACTTTTTCGTCATCTATTATGACTTTTGTCCCCAAATCTGCTACCTCTATGGGCACTTTAAACTCTTGTTGGATGTGTAAGAGTACATCGTGTATCTGCTCTGTTGGGGACTCTTCGTGAACAACCTTGCGCAACCTTCTACGCTTTGGAGAAAACTCTGCAGGGCTTTCTATGATTACAGCCTCTGTGACCACAACCTCTGCAGGTTGGGCCTTCTTCGATTTCTTCTTCTTTGGCTTTTGCAGAGGACTGCTTGGACCCTCTTCTTCTGCGGCTCTCTTCTTCCCTTTTTTTTCTCAGAAGAGTCGATACCCTTCTGAGTCTTCTTTGTCTTCTTTGGTGGGGGACTTTCTACTCTCGGTCTGTCCTCACTCACCTCTCTAGCCTCTGCTGGCTCCTCCCTTCTTCCCTCAACCCTCATTTTTTGCACACT
>NC_037529.1:28476472-28477997 GCF_001531365.2 Cynara cardunculus var. scolymus
CAGGTTTCCCTGAATTTACTTATCCCCTCATTGAAATTCTTCGTAACCATCCATTATATTATGCTCTCTCAGCCACCAAACCTACACCTGAAACATATATTACCCAATTCTTACTAAGCTCATATATCACTACCTTGGACAACTCTGGATTAATCATCGTTGGTTATGCTTCTCACCCAATCAACAAATCCCTAGTACCTATGGAACTAAACGTTAATACCCTGCGAACAACCCTCCGCCTACCCACCTTGGCAACTCTCAATTTGGATACCTTCGCCCCAACACCAACAGATGCTGAACTAATTCAATTCCTTGAATTTCATTCCTACTCTACCAAGACAAAAATTGCTAAGAGGACTGAATTCAAACAAAAAGGCCTTTCCCCTATTTGGAACACTCTATTCTCGATCGTGAATTGCTGCCTAACAGGGAAGGTCGGCAGCCATGACCAAGCCTCTCACATAATGCTTTCCATTGTATATGGAATATATTTCAACCTGCCCCTCGATTACACACAGCTCATATTCGATGACATGGTGGGATTAATCAAGAAGAAGTGCGYGACACAGAGGGGTGAGAAGTCAAAAGTGAAGGCGAAGAAGAAGGCCAAAGGGGACCTCAATCATCCAAACCTTATCCTATAGAGGTTCTTTGGTCTGGTCTTTGGTGAAATGATTGCAGAGAAGCTGCCCTCTGCCGAGCCTAATGCCAGATTGTATCCAATGAAGGAGTTCCACCCCACAGAGCAAGAGCTAGGGTACAAAAGCCCCAGACCTCTATCGGAAGCCATGCTCAAATATCTTAGCCACGGAGATAGGAAAGAGTACAAACATGGATACAGGAGACCAGAGCCGGTCCCTGAAACCCCTCCACGCATAGGTATTCCCTTAGGTGAGAAAGTGCAAAAAATGAGAGTAGAGGGAAGAAGTGAGAAAGTCCAAGCAGTCCTCTACAAACACCAAAGAAGAAGAAATCAAAGAAGGCCTAACCCGCAGAGGTTGTGGTCACAGAGGCTGTAATCCCAGAAAGCCCTGCAGAGGCTGCTCCAAACAACAAAAGGTTGCGCAAGGTTGTTCACGAAGAGTTCCCAACAGAGCAGATACACGAAGTAATCTTCCAAATTCAATAAGAGTTTAAAGCGCCTACAAAAGTAGCTGATTTGGGGACAGAAGTCGTATTAGACAACGAAGAAGAAGAGTTGGAGATAGAAGAGGGAGTAAAAGATRCCGAAGGCACACATCCTAGCCCCCATCCTAATGCTACCCACGTTTCTAGGAACCCTGTTCTATAGGGAACCCCTATTGAACAAGGCGTGCACACGCTGAACCCAACCCCAACCAACCTCGCAGAGGACATTCTTTCGTCCTCTATCGAACGCACAGCCCGGGAACCACAATCAACTCCAACATCCTCTCAAAAGGATGCTGGTTTTAAAATAAGAGTCCATTCGCCCAAGGACTCGTCACAACCCAAAGAAGCATCCGTTGCCTCCCCTCACAAGAGTGAACAACCAACTTATGCTTCA
>NC_037529.1:28478097-28479649 GCF_001531365.2 Cynara cardunculus var. scolymus
TATGGAGTCCAAATTTCAAACAGAGTCTGATGGAGCGTATTATTTAGGAAACAGAGTTTGGATACCTAAGATTGGCAATCTTAGGCCAACTATTTTGGACGAAGCTCGTCGATCAAAATATTCGATCCATCCGGGAGCAGACAAAATGCATAAGGATTTAAGAGCATACTACTGGTGGCCCGGAATGAAGAAAGACATTGCACTGTATGTAAGTAAGTGTTTAACTTGTGCAATAGTCAAGGCTGAACACCAGAAACCTTCTGGCCTGCTCCAACAGCCCAAAATCCCTCAATGGAAAAGGGAGCAGATATCGATGGACTTCATAACTAAGTTACCCCGATCAGGAAAAGGGCATGATGCCATHTGGGTAATTGTAGATCGATTAACAAAATCTGCTCATTTCTTGCCAGTCCGAGAAGATTATAAGATAGAGAAGTTAGCTCAGATATATATAAATGAAATTGTCGCCAGACATGGGGTACCTATCTCTATTCTATCAGATAGAGACAGCCGTTTTACGTCAAGGTTTTGGCAGTCACTCCAGCAAGGGTTGGGTACTCGTCTGGACCTAAGCACTTCTTATCACCCTCAGATAGATGGACAAACCAAAAGAACAATCCAAACCCTGGAAGACATGTTGCGAGCCTGTGTTATAGATTTTGGTGGAAGTTGGGACACACATCTTCCATTAGTGGAATTTGCCTACAATAACAACTACCATACCAGCATACAATGTGCGCCTTATGAAGCTTTGTATGGACGCAAGTGCAGATCTCCATTGTGTTGGTCAGAAATTGGCGATAAACAGTTAACTGGACCHGAYRTTATCYAAKAGACCACTGATAAGATTGTAGTAATCAGAAATCGACTCAAGGCTGCAAGGGATCGTCAGAAAAGCTATGCTGACAATCGAAGGAGACCATTAGAATTCCAGAAAGGCGAAAAAGTTTTCTTAAAGGTCTCACCATGGAAAGGAGTGATGCGTTTTGGAAAGAGAGGCAAGCTAGGCCCTCGTTATATTGGCCCTTTCGTAATAGCAGAAAGAATTGGACCAGTGGCATATAAGCTAGATTTGCCCCCGGAGTTAAGCACTATTCATGATACATTCCATGTATCGAATCTCAAAAGATGCCTAACAGATGAAACTCAAGTAATGCCACTAGAAGATGTGCAGGTTAACGATCAACTGCATTTTGTTGAAAAACCCATAGAGATCTTGGATAAGGAAGTTAAGCAGTTGAAGTGTAACAGAATCCCCATAGTAAAGGTTCATTGGAACTCGAGGCATGGACCAGAGTACACATGGGAAAGGGAAGACTCCATGAAAAACAAGTATCCCCACCTGTTTTAAAGGACAGCCACAACTTTAATCTTGACAAATAAATTTCGGGACAAAATTTTTCTGGCTTGGGGAGACTGTGACAACTCTGCATTGTGGGATTTCCGGTTAGTACTTTATTTCAAAATCTTTATTTAGAACTAAGTCTTTCTAGGATTTAGCTTCGATAATTAGAGATAATCTTGTTTAATTCCTAAGATTAGTTCGTTGGAT
>NC_037529.1:28480999-28481606 GCF_001531365.2 Cynara cardunculus var. scolymus
TTTTTAATAAATAATTAAATCGGCTTTATTTTGTAAAAACACTTGGTGGCTTTGCATTTAGATCAACTTTGCTCTACCTTAGCCAAGGAAAACCGTAAGTAATATAGCGCTGGTTGGTCTGTCAGGAAGTTCGAGCGAGCACAGCAAGTCCTTAAAGGAATCATTCGGATAATCGCCAAATAAGTGAGTTTTCACGGCCCCACTTTTAATGTTTTTTATATGTTTTATGGGGGGAAAGCATGATATTGAGCAAACTTTGCATGTTTACGTTCTATGATACTTGTGACTAAAGAACTATTTAGTCGATGCTTTAATTGTAATATCTTGGGCTAAGGAACTGCTTAGTCAAGTTTTACTTGGAACCTCTTGGGCTAAGGAACTTCATAGTCGGGTTCGTTATGTTTTGTTTTGACAACTGTTTCTGCACTTAGAATAAATGCTAAATTGATGTGCTTGAGAGTATTTGTTTCCAAATAAAAGTCCCCGTCCGTACACGCTACTTGTTAACTCGGATACATCCCCAGGCCGTGGTATTGTGGATAGCCGCTATTGTGTTGACAGTCCCACCCAGAAAGGGGTGCACAATTACCTATGTTTTCTAGCCTAA
>NC_037529.1:28482766-28483744 GCF_001531365.2 Cynara cardunculus var. scolymus
GTGGGACCTAAGTAGTGAACGGGCTACTTCTGGTTGTTCGAAAATTAATGGGGCATATTGGTCAGGTAAGGCTCAGTAGCGTCTCAAGTGTTACATCGCGAGGGATTTACATTTATTAAGTGCAAAAAATTTCGCATAAGTTTGCTATTACTTGGTTTATGCATTGAAATGTTTTTGTGCATGTGAAAACCCGTGAACTCACCAACTCTTTGTAGTTGACCTYGTTTTTATTTCCATGCTTTTCAGGTTCTAAGTGAGTGGTTTGGATTTTAAGGGAGCATACTTCAGCCAAGATCGATTAAGTCAAGTTTTGATGTAATTATGAAAGTTGTGTAAATTCTAACTCTTGTTATGTCGATGAACTGTTTTGTTTTGGAACAACTTGAAATGGTGTTATTTATAAACTGTTGCTATGACCCGCTTGCCTGTTACATCTCGTGATTCCGCTTTAGCGTGGTGTGACAAGATCAAATAAAAATGCTAAAAGAAAGATGTACCAAAATTTATTTTGAAAATGCTGGAAATTTGAATTGGGTTAAATCATTGCAATCTGAGTCCAAAACTTCTGAAGAAAAATTCAATGCGTTAAACTCCGAGTTATCTGAATTAAAAGAAAAATATAAATCATTAGTTTTAGTTAATGACGAACATATTGCCAAAATATGTTCGCTTGACTTAAAAATAATTCTGTTAAATAAAATTCTGAAGGAAAAAGAAGAAGTTTTATATAAACGCGGACAAACTGATCAAACCATCTTCCTAAACAAACCATCTGAATCTAGATTTTTTAACCCTCGGGAAGGGTTGGGGTTTGAAAATCCGAAATTTTTGTATAAAGCTTTAAAATCTGCCCCAACACTATATGATTCTCAATTTATTTTCTGCGGTCCCGATTATTCGGTAAAATTTACAAAATCTTATGACGAGGTGGAACAAAAAGAAGACCTCAATCGTCAAAGAAAGGACAAAATGCAAGTT
>NC_037529.1:28484998-28486103 GCF_001531365.2 Cynara cardunculus var. scolymus
TGATGGTAAGGAGCTGTTAGCTGGTTTCAAACGATCAAATCTCTACACAATTGATCTATCAAATACRCAAGTGGATACCGATGTCTGCTTAATMTCCAAGGCCTCTTTGAAAGAAAATCTTTTATGGCATCGACGTCTTTCTCATCTRAACTTCAAGAACTTAAACAAGTTGGTTTGTGACAACTTGGTAAAAGGTATCCCAGAACTGAAGTTTCAAAAAGATCATGTATGCGGTGCTTGTGAAATGAGCAAATTGAAGAAAGCTTCTCATAAGCTGAAGACAGAGTTCAATACCGAACGTCCTCTACATCTTCTTCATATGGATCTTTGTGGTCCTATACGAATCCAAAGCATAAATGGTAAAAAGTATGTACTGGTTATAGTTGATGACTATTCCAGATATACTTGGGTTCATTTTTTGAGGTCCAAAGATGAAGCAGCCGAGACTATAATTTCTTTTTTGAAGACAGTCCAAAATAATATGCAACTTCAAGTTCAGAAAATCAGAACGGACAACGGCACTGAATTCAAGAAGAAGACACTCGGTTCATATCTAGAATCCATAGGTATTTATCACACTTTTTCGGCAGCCCGAACACCACAACAGAATGGTGTTGTTGAACGCAAAAACAGAACATAAGTGGAAGCGGCCCGGACGTTACTCACATGTTCCAGTCTTCCATTATTTTTGTGGGCTGAAGCAGTAGCGACTGCTTGTTTTACCCAAAACCGCTCATTGGTAAATAAAAGGTTTGGTAAAACTCCGTATGAGATAATTAATAAGAGAATACCTAACATTAACTTCTTTCGAGTCTTTGGATGTAGATGTTTTGTTTTGAATGACAAAGAGGACAGAGGGAAGTTCGCTGCTAAAGCCGATGAAGCTGTTTTTATTGGATATTCAAAGACATCTGCCGCATACAGAGTTTACAATAAAAGGACCAAAATCATCAATGAGAGCGTAAACGTATCCTTTGATGAAGTCATTGATGTGGCTTCTGAACAATTCGGGTCAGGACCCGGACTTATAATTAATACTTCGCGTAACGCTAATCAATCTGAGTTTGATATTTCTGAGTCTTCTAATTCAAATAAAACTGATTTA
>NC_037529.1:28487108-28488466 GCF_001531365.2 Cynara cardunculus var. scolymus
ATGGGTATTCAAGAATAAAAAGGATGAAGATGGTGTTGTGGTCAGAAATAAGGCTCGGCTCGTCGCTAAAGGATATAATCAACAAGAAGGAGTTAACTATGATGAAACGTTTGCCCCGGTTGCAAGGATTGAAGCAATAAGAATGTTTTTGGCGTACGCGGCACACAAAAGCTTCACAGTATACCAGATGGATGTCAAGACAGCATTCTTATATGGCCTTCTTAAATAGGAAGTATATGTATCTCAACAGGAGGGTTTCGTTGATGAGTCAAAACCAGATCATGTCTATATCCTTGATCGAGCACTATACGGTCTTAAACAAGCCCCGGGAGCCTAGTACGATATCTTGTCAAAATTTCTGGTAAAATCGGGCTTCTCGAAAGGTAATATCGACACCACTCTCTTTATTAAAAAGGAAAAGTCTGATATTATCTTGATACAGATTTATGTAGATCACATAATATTTGGATCTACAAATCCCAAATACTGTAAAAACTTTTCTGCYCTTATGGTTTCACGTTTTAAAATGAGTATGATGGGTGAGATGAACTTCTTTTTAGGACTTCAAATTAAACAATTATCTTCGGGTATCTTCATTTGTCAAACTAGATATATTTACGATATCCTGAAGAAATTTAATATGGGAAATTGTTCATATATTTCTACACCTATGACTCATGGAACGAAGATTCATGCTGATCCTTCGGGAATAGATGTGGATCAGAAAACATATAGAGGCATGATAGGTTCTTTGATGTATTTGACCTCTTATAGACCTGATATAATGTTTTCAACGCATCTTTGTGCCAGATATCAGTCTAATCCAAAGGTGTCTCATTTAAGTGCTGTTAAGCGCATTTTTCGTTATCTCAAAGGGACTGCTAATCTTGGACTCTGGTATCCCAAGGGTACTGGTTTTGAACTGACAGCATATTCAGATGCAGATTATGCAGGTTGTATGTTGGACAGGAAAAGTACAACTGGACATGTACAGTTTTTGGGAGACAAGCTAGTCAGTTGGACATCAAAGAAACAGAACTGCGTTTCCATTTCCACCGCTGAAGCAGAATATGTAGCTGCTGCAAGCGGCTGTTCTCAAGTGCTATGGATGCAAACACAGCTCAAGGACTACGGGTTCAATTTTAATAAAATCCCAATTTACTGAGATTCTAAAAGTACTATCGCTATATCTTGTAATCCTGTTCAGCATACTAAAACCAAGCATATAGATATCCGATATCATTTCATTAAAGATCATGTAGAAAAAGGAACAATTGAACTGTATTTTGTAAATACAGAGTTTCAATTAGCTGACTTGTTCACGAAAGCTTTAGATGAAAAACGCTTTAGCTTTCTTG
>NC_037529.1:28489291-28490373 GCF_001531365.2 Cynara cardunculus var. scolymus
AGCCTTGAGCGGTTTAGCATATGAACGGTTTTTGACCTTTGACTATAAATGACCGTCTCATTTTCATTTTTTACTCTTTTTTACATTCCTTCACTGTTCATTGTCGTCTCCGCTCATTTTATCCGCTCAAATCAAGTTCTTTGATTTCATCTCATCAATCTCGTCTACTGTTCATCGTTTTCATTCMAGGTTACGAATCGATTTCTTGTTTATCATTCCTTATTCTTTGATTGTCTCGATTCTTATTGATCTAATGGACTGATTTTGACTTAAAGTGGACATAATCTTCATAATCGAATCATAAACTCGTATTAACTCGAATTAGACCTTGTATTTTAGTATATTTTGTGTCGTTTTTACATTTCGAGTGAGTCTGTATTGAGTATTTTGAATGTATTTGATTTTCTTTTACGTATTTTTTGTTTGTATTCATTTCGTGTGTTGAACGGATATCTCACCGGACAAGGTAATCGAACTTTAATCCGATCAACCTTAAACCGGTTGATGATTGTCCGGTTTTTGACTTAGTGTATTTTGACTTGTGTTTAGTGTGTTGTCCGGACTTCTAATCCGGACACAATTCTTTTACTTTCTTTAAGTGTTGTGTGTTGTCCGGACTTCTAATCCGGACACATTTCCTTTTGGTTTTCCAAGTGTTTAGTGTAGAGTTGTGTTGTCCGGATTCCTAATCCGGTCAATTCAATTTTTTTTGAAAATTTTACCAAGTGTTTGATCGTTTATTTTTTTCTATTTTTTTTAGTTTATTTTTTAGGTTTAATTTTTTTTGTTTTTGTGTGTGTAAATTTTATTTTTTCATTTGTTTTGAATTTTTTTTGTGTATGTGAGTGTGTATTCTTTTTAATTCAATTTTCTTTTGAATAAAATGGGTACTAATGTTTCAGAATTTTTTACAGGTAAATGGCCGATCCCAGACATCAGTCTGACGAGGAATCTCGTATTCCCTCGGTCAAATCTGAAAATGTACCACAAAATTTACCTGCCCAACCAATACCTCGATTTCAATACCTCGATATAAAACCAAACAACCATCACTACTCTTTCGATATGCCTGCCGAATACCC
>NC_037529.1:28492536-28508226 GCF_001531365.2 Cynara cardunculus var. scolymus
AAGACATGACGATCAGGATGATCCTGATAGTCATGAGGGGGAGAGGAAAAAGTAGAGATTGGCTGAGACATCTCTACAAGGTGCAAGTTTGGGTGAAGAGTTACTATCTCAGGACGTTACTGCTAAAGATTTTGCCTCGAAAACAGTTCGGGAAAGAATAATTGAGGCTGTGATTATTGAACATGAAGAAGTGGAGGCAAGTCCAATGATTGTGCCAATGGTTGAAAAGCCGGCAGACTCCACAGTAGAAAGAAGGTTGCTAATGGACTTGTCTGCCAACATAGGTTTCAACAGTGCATTCTCTACTATTTTGGGTGGAGAGCAGGATTTTGGCGAAGACGTTGATAACATTGATGAGTCAACTGGATTGTATTTTGACTTTGAAGCTGATGTAGAAGAAGAAGATCCAGTCTTTTCCATTCAAGGTGATCCTCAGTCTATTCCAGAATCATCAACCGCTGTTCTACCTGATGCGCCTGAAATCAGTGTTCCAAAAGAGACTGTTGATCCTACAGAAATTTTCACAAAGAACTACGTTCCATTCCATATCAGAGAAAATTTCTTTGGTTATGATCGCGATAGAATCCGAGAGCCATATTTAGAAGATATCTACTTTGGGATTTTCGTTCGTCACAGAAAACTGCTTTATGCTGACAGAGTTCTAGGAATTCACAAGAAGCCAAAAGACTTCAGAACTGAATACCGTCACCTTTTGAAAGCTAAGTGTCAGCCTATAAGTCAAGTTCGTACAAAGCACAAAATTGTCACTATCAAGCAGATTGATGCCCAGAAGCTCTTAAGAATTTTGTATCCTGTGTTCACTGTTACAAGACAGGATGGCCAGATCTGGAGGTTCAGCAAAGCTGATTTCACAAACTTATATTTAGATGATCTCGAATACATGTTCTTCGAACTCAAGAATATGATAATCAGAAGAGAAGGAGAACTTGTAGCTCTGGAAGCCATTAAAAGATTCATTCGAAGTCAAGTAAAGTTGTCAATGGTTATTGATATTCAAATGGGTCTTGAGGACAACCAGCGAATCATCAACCTCAAAATACCGAATCAAGATCTTGAAGACATTGACGGCTATCCAGTCTACATGGTTCTTGAAAATCCAGAGTTCGAGGTTATCTACTATGCTCAACTTTAGGTTAAAAAGTTCATGAGATTCAGCGAGTTGAATAAGTATTCTGACGGCACAATCAAGTTAGTACGAAGGGCGCTGGACTCGAAGAGGGTGATGGACGAAAAGGCTACTGGATCTTAACGAATGAATTCCAAAGAAAGATACTTGCTCGTCAACGCTATCAATTTGCTCGAGGAAAAGATTCAGTATAGAAATGCTCTGAGAAGGTTGGAGAAAATACTTGGACTTCGCAAAACGAAGTTTACAAGAGTCCAAACTTGAATCCAAAGGGGGAGAATGTTGGGTTCAAGTTAGAGCTTAAAAGTTGTATTCAAGTTTCTTCTTAGTATAGTTTCCTTGTAATAGCTTAGTCTTTACATTTCCTAGTATAAATAGGAATTACCTTGTAATTGTAATTAAGCTTTGTCATTAATCTGAAAATCAAGATTTACTGATGTAATATTCTCTCCCCTCTCAATCTAATCATCTTCATGAATATTTTTCTTTCTACTTTGAAGTTCATCACAATCTATGAAGATCATACCATGTTTGTATGAAATCTGGACTCAACATATGACCCAAACACTAGAACTCAAAATGATAGGAAGAAATCATGATTTTATGTGGGTTATTTCTTAAAACTTTATATTCTGGTGCTGACAGATTATGTGCTTGTGCACAAATCGTCCATATCTTGAAATTGACAAGTTCAAATGTTATGAGGTTTCTTCTAAAAGTTTATTTATTGAGTTGGGGTTGCAATGCAATTGGTCTCACTCAAAAACATTGAGTTTTGACCCCCCAAATACTCAAAACATTATATATGTGCATCTGAGAGTTTTTTAGTAGGTAAACCCTACTTTGAACAGCCATAACTCTCTAGATAATCATTCAAAATTGTTGATTTTTCTTCTGGATGTTAGTYTAATGAGTTATCTTTCAAATTCCACCGATTTCATTCAATATTATGGTGATTTGAGGTTTTAACGACTCAAAATAATATGAACATGCAATCTGTCCGATTCTGACAGATTTGTATATGTATGTTCCATCGAMCATATCTCTTTCAAAACTCGATGAAAAAGGATGATTCTTCTTTTGAGAGTTAATTTTATGGGTTATCTCCTACATTCAAGTGGAATCACATGAAATTATGGAGTTTTGATTTCCAAGCACCTAAAATACTATAAGTGTGCAAACTATGAAACCACCAGTAGGTAACTCTTACTTTGAATGCTAATATCTTTCTACTTACTTGTTCTTAATGTATGATTCTTCTTCTAAAATGTTCCTTTATGAATTAGGATTCATTTGAATTCAATTTTACTCAGAAATATGATGTTTTGGGGCATGAACCAATTTATTTAAGTTAAGTGTGCAATCTGTCAACTAATGACAGATGTGTACATGTGATTTAAGGTGCGATATCTTCCTCTGAACTCATCCAAAATGATTGATTCTTAGTTTAAAAGTTTCGTATAAGTGTTAGGTTTTTAATCCAACTTTAATTTCTGCATAATACTTAGTAGAACTCTTTTAATGAGTGTTTTACTAACATGGTGTAATCTGCCATTTCAGTTGTGATAAGTTGTATTGCATAAATTATTTGAATCATCATCTCATGCCCAAAATACACGAAAATTGGTCACGATAACTATAACTCAATGTTATAACTCATGTAAAAAGATGGGAAATTATCTCATTTTTGAAGCCTCTTTATTTTGATCATCTTTAAGTATCATAAGTTTCTGYCCAGGATCAAGATTCTGAGATTGGTTGATTTTGTAAAATTTGATCTTTTATTGAATTATAGCATCATTTTCGGTATAAATTAATTCATTAACGAGCATATGGACATTATGTATATTTGGACTATGGATAATCATATGGGACATAAGTAGACAAGTATGGACTTAGGACTTATTAAACCCCATAGGTAGTGTTAAATCAATAAGTGATGATTTTGGATATTCCTATTGATAGGGAATTGTTGAACTAGTGCGGTGATCGGATCGAATCTCTATTTTGTGGAGCTTTACGGAATGTGAGTATTCATAGCCCCTCTTTCAAAGTATTTATTATGTTTTGGGGTGAAAAGCACGATTGAATGTGTTATATGAGCTATTTTCATTACGAAAACTGAGTATTCACGGCCCCTCTTTTTATCGTTTTTGCGTATTGGGGTGGAAAGCATAATTAAAGAAATGTTTGATAGATTTATATTGATATATGAATCTTGTTGTGAGCAATTAAATGTATACACTATTGATGGTATGTTGAGTTTGAAAGTCCCCGTTTGTTTACACTACTATTAACTCATTTTGAGCTTATGATTCTAGTGGATAGCGCTATGTGGTTGTTATACCCACCCATTCTACTGACGAGTAGGGGTGCACTTGGTCATTAAAATTTGCTCTACACATGTGACACGAAGTGGTCACCGCTGAGGTAGACCGGTAGGAGTTCTACACATGTGACACGAAGTGGTCACCGCTGAGGTAGTCCGGTAGGAGTTCTACACATGTGACACGAAGTGGTCACCGCTGAGGTAGTCCGGCACGAGTTATACACATGTGGGGTTTTAGTCCCACCGCTGAGGTAGTTCGTAAGTATGTTCTACACATGTGGTTCGCTACCACCTCTGAGGTAGTTCGCTACCACCTCTGAGGTAGTTCGTGGGGCATTGAAAGTTGTTCAGGTTTAGTAGTGGCTCAACAAATTTATATCATGTGTATGACGTTGTTTTATTTTAAGATATTGCTCATAAATTTATAACTGAGATTGCTGCATTTGAAATCATTTGGTACATATAAAACCTGTGAACTCACCAACTCTTTGTAGTTGACACTTGTTTTTGACGTGCTTTTTCAGGGTAAGAAAGACTCATGGTGACACTTAATAGAAGCCGTGTCACAATCATCGCTTTTTAAAATTTCTTTTGTGTTTATTTTGCAAACTTGTATTTGGGAATTGTAAACTTTGGTTATGATGAGTTTATATTTTAAATTGTATGGTTGTGTTGTTTATACAATACTGCTATGAGACTCTACCTGCCTTACCTCGCGTTTCCGCTTTAGCGGGGTATGACATCAAAACTGAGTTTACAGGTCCTAACATTTAGTTTCATTCAGGATCGACATGCCCYAGGTTTGAAGAATTCGATGACAGGTCTTCGCTGCAAAAGATCTCGGAATTGGTCGATTCGGAATCGGTTGGATTGGAGGAATCCGGAGCCACAAGGATCTTCAACGGGTTCGAAAGTCTTTTGATTCCAGGCGGCCGGCCCAATTCTATGGAATTCGCTATAAGTCAAGCTTGTCGACTATCAAAGGAAAGGCCGGTTGGAATTTGTTCTTTCTTTTTTTTATTTGAAAGGYAAAGCCTTAAATTAATAGGATCTAAAATGAAAGTCACTGGAGGGGGATTTAGGCCAAACCTCCAAAGAAAAGGCCCATATGCTACATAATCATAAAGAAAAGAGCTAAAAGACCTATGATGGTCGGAAGCTATATAAGCCCAAAGCATCATGAAGCAKATGACTTTTGCAGCAAGTGGGAAACTTCTCTTCCGAGTAGAACACCATGCTGTCCCTATGAGCGTGAGCAAAGGATGCCAGCGAATATGCTACTTTGTTCCCTTCTCGCAAGATGTAGGAAAGATTGCATGAAGGAGATAAGATAGACTTGCATGATCGCGTCAAATATACCAAGTTCCAAGGGGAGCTCCCCTGTATGAATGAAATGCAACAAGACTTGATCATGCAAGTCTTGATCAATGAATGAATGGTAATATTGAATTGTACTTTATTCCAACTGAGTACCAACTCGCTGACCTTTTTACATAGCTTCTTGATGAGACAAGATTTAACATCATGATCATCGAACTTGGAATACTGAATGCTGAGGATTAACATCTTGATCAATGAATTAGGAATCCTTCTCTCTCTAAGGTATGTATACTTATCCCACTCTTCAAAACATAAAACTATCACTTAATCTTTCCATATTTAGTGATCAAACTATTTTAAAAGATTGTTTCAATGTTCCTTCTATAACTAAACTCTTTATGCAAGTGTATCCCTCTAAGACATACTTAGTTTATATTAAAACAAAAACTATCACCGAACCTTTTATTAGTCAGTGATACATGTTTTAAAAGTTCAAATTACTTCAGTGATTTTTCTTATCACTGAACTTTTTAAACTTATCTTTTCAAAAATATATGCTCTTAAAAACTTATATTGATTATTCATATTCAATATCTCATATGTTTTTGAATGATTTAAACTTTTTTGTTTAAAAGAAAATGGAAAATGAAACGTTTTCTAACGTCATTTCGTTTTAATCATATGATTTTTTGAGACGTACGTAACCTTCTAACACACGCGACCCCTTGAAATTCAATCCAATCGCGGATGAGGATGTGCCAACTTTTTCATCATTACACAACTTTTAAGTCGTATTTTTCCTCTCTCCTCCTACCTATGAATATGTGACCTCTTCTCTCATTTCTTCTTTACACTTACAAATTTTTTTGACGGACCTCTACTTCTAAGACTTATGCAAGCTAGAACTCAATGAATGCTAAAAAAACCTTCAACCTTCTTCTTCTAAAAATCGCAGGTTGATAACTCTTTTCTTTTTATTTTGACATGTTCTTCTTTTAAGAAAGTCTTGTTATGTTATTTAAGAACTTGTTCACTTAAACAACTAACATACAAATTATTAACAAATTCTTATACTTCGTTATAATATAGGTGTCTATACAGTTTTTCTCCTTGAAACCCCTAAATCTTGTTGTGGATTTTTCAAAAGATGTTTTATCGATTCAAAACTTGGAGTTTACACATTTATCTTGGATTCCTAACAAACTTGTTATCATATGTTTTCTCTTATATATATATATAACAGAAATGTCTGCCAAGAACATAAACGTCACCGTCGACGAAGTGTTCCTCTAGTAGTTCTGGCTTACTGCTGAAGTCAAGCAAGAAACTGACAAGACTGGTAAACTGGTCAAGAAAATCTTCTTCACCTTTAACAGGATGACCGTCAGTTTTGGTGTAGCCACATTAAGGACCACTTTCCAGCTTTCAAAGGGTCCTTACACCAGTGAACCTAGATGATATTGGCTACGCCTTGCCAACAAAGAAGGACTCCAGCAATTCCCTCACATCGCTCTCAAAGATTAAGAAGAACCGCATGTCTGCGGAATGGCAATATTTGTTTTCTCATTTGATTCAGTGTATGGGAGGCAAAACTGGTGGACAAGACTAAGCATCAAGAGTTGCATTGAACATTGGCATTTCTATCATTCACCAGAGACCATTCAACTTTGCTGGCGTTATATTTGAAGACCTGGCACTGAAGCTGAACAAGCGCCAAAAGGGAAAGCTACTGCCTTACACCAGATTCCTGTGTAAGGTGTTTGCTAAGATCTTTAGCAACAAATACCCCACAGAAGGCAACTTGGCTATCTGCAGGATTGGGTCCAAAATCATGGATCATAAGTCTAAACCTGAAGATCTTGTAGTTCTCTCTGTTCTGGATACCTCGCATGACACGCATTGCAGTACTTTTTC
This sequence comes from Cynara cardunculus var. scolymus, assembly GCF_001531365.2. NCBI lineage: Eukaryota > Viridiplantae > Streptophyta > Magnoliopsida > Asterales > Asteraceae > Cynara > Cynara cardunculus. The sequence continues at coordinate 28,499,247 of NC_037529.1, forward strand.
ATCTTCTGTAATTGTGCCTGCATATCCTTCTTCCCTTGCTCTGGTGGTCAAGACTAAGGCAACCCCCCCTCAGTCTATCCCAACCACCACCACCCTCTCTTCTAAAAGATCCTCCTCTCAAACCACTCTTGGTTCTCCTTCGAGTGCCAAGAAAGCCAAAAAGAGGCTACCCACATCCATTGTTGTTACCTCTAAAAAGGTTTCAGTCATTCAAACAGGCGTTATCCCCGAAGCAACTTCTGTTATAACCCCTCCTAGCTCTTCAGTGATTTCTTCAGTCACTCCCTTACACATGGCTCCTCTCCTAACCTCCTTAGTGACCCAAATTACTGAAGGTGTGAATATCAGCATAGCCATTGTTGAACAACCACTTCCATTCTCAGCCATCTTTTTTTCTTCTCCTTTTTTGGTCTCGACACATGGTAGTGATTCATCAGTGATTGTCCTCACTATTGATGAAGAAATCACCATAGGACCTGAGGTTGCTACTCTCGAGATACCTTAGTCAACGGAAGCCTATCCTCTCGAAGGCAACCAGGAGAGAACGAACATCAATCCTTCAGATGGTGCTGATGACCCCTCAAGTACTCTACCATCCTAATCCTTCATTTCTTCTAACCTTGAGCTATCTTTTGCTCAAAGTTCTTCTTTTTCAGATCCTTTCGATCAAGAACTGACAGCCATGGAAGAGTAATACAACATGACTGACAATGTCAAGCTGATTCTTCCAGTTGTAGACACTGTGTTGATCAAAATGGACCAAGTCCATAGAGACTTTCCCCTCTGGGATGAACTTTATTACGACCCCTCTGTTGTCATAGCTGAAGTCAATACTGTGAAGAAATTGCTATCAGCGGTGCAAGCTGATGTCCACATCAACGCCGAGGCCATCTCTGCTCTCAATAGCAAGGCCGATGAAGCGCAGGCTCAGCTTACCAGGCATGGCATTCCTAGCAAGTAATGTCTCCCAATCTTCAGAGCAAAAACTACCGTATTGTGCGTTGGATATTGTTTCTCATGATCGTTTAATTGCCTGGACGTGTAAGAAATAACTTTTTCACTCTGCATCAATACATAACCCAAACCTAATTTTGATGCATCACTGTAGACCACGAATTGTTCCCATCCCTTTGGTAATGACAATACTTGAGCACTGCAAAGACGATCTTTTAACAATTGGAAAGCCTTTTGTTGCTCTTCTTCCCACTAAAACTTTGTGGTTTTCCAAGTTAACTTTGTCAATGGTACTGCAATTTTGGAGAAATCCTAAATAAATTTCCGATAGTAGCTTGCTAACCCTAGAAAACTACGGACTTCAGAAGGAGTTCTCGATGCATCCCAACTTTCTACTGCTTCAATGTTGACATAATTAACTTTCACTCCTGCCTCGGGTATGACTTGACTAGAAATTGAACTTCTCTTAACAAGAATTCACATTTAGACAATTTTGCATGCAACTTTTCTTTCTTCAAAAGTTCTTGGATTAAGCAAAGATGTTTAGCATGCTCTTCTTCAGATTTCAAGTGTATAAGAATATCATCGATAAACACAATAACAAACTTATCGAGATATTCTTTACATACCCGGTTCATGAGATCCATAAAAGTTGCAGGAGCATTGGTTAGACCAAAAGGCATAACCAAAAACTCATGATGTCCTTACCGAGTTCGGAAGGCAGTCTTAGCCACATCTTCATCTCTAACTTTTAACTGATGGTATCCCGAGCGCAAATCAATTTCTAAAAAGTAACTGACTCCCACCAGTTGATCAAATAAATCATCGATTCTTCGTAGAGGATACTTATTCTTAATTGTCTATTTGTTCAACTCCCTGTAATCAATACACATCCGCATTCATCCATCCTTCTTCTTGATAAACAGAACCGGAGCACCCCAAGGTGAAGTACTTGGTGTGATAAAACCTTTCTCAAGAATATCCTTCACTTGAGTAACCAACTATTTCAATTATGATTGCGCTAACCGATACGGTGCTCTAGCCACTGGTGTTGCCCCGGGTACCAGATCAATTCTGAACTCAAAAGATCTATAAGGTGGTAGAATAGTCAAATTTTCCGGAAAGACTTCTGAATAGTCATAGACAACCGGAATTGACTCTTGCTTACCTTTTTCTTTCTTCAAATCGATCACATAAGCCAGATAACCTTGACATCTTTTCTGAATACATTTATCAAAATTGATAACAATTTGGTATGGTGATCCTATCGATCACCATAAATAACAATCGGTCCTTTCTCCGGCAAATCAATACTGATCATTTTCTTATTATACCAAATATTGGCCTGATTTTCTGCCAACCAATCCATTCCCACAACAACGTCAAATTCTTTCATGAGCATAGAAAATAAACGGATTGGCGGCCCCCACCCCTCAATTTTAATTATACAATTATTAAACATATAGGCAATAGATACTTGACTATTAGCGGTATCAACCACTAATGTATCGTCAAGGGGCACAAAATTCATATAGGAACAATTAGCAAATAATGGTGATACGAAAGAAAAATGTTCGCACCATAATCCAATAACACTTCAGCATATATAGAATTAACAAGAAAAGTACCTGTTACCACATTTGGCATTGTTTCGGCCTCACTTTTCATCATTTGAAATGATCGGTCATGAGCCCAACTCTGTCCTGCCCTTGGTGCACTAGGCCTCCGATGAGTACTTGGGGTATTTCCTCCCATGGTTAAACGAGGAACATTCAACTGTGGACAGTTTGGTCGAATATGATCGGGCGAATTACACTGAAAAACATCTTCTAGGTTCACTGCAATCCCTTGATAGATGACCTGACTCGCCGCATCGACAACACTTCTTTGGGTTAGGTTGACAATTTCTCTAGTCCACCTGTTGACATCGCGGATTGAACACTCAACGTTAGCAGAAGTCTTCACTGAGCCTGAAGAAGAGGCTTCAGTGGTATTAGGAATAACAACCTCTGATGTAGAAGACTTAGAGTCAGTAGGTGTCTTCACCGAGCCTGAGGAAGAGGCTTCAGTGGTTTTCTTCACTTTAGTCATTTTTACAACTTTAGTTGCAGATTTCACCTTGGTTGATTTCTCAGCCTTTGCTACTTTCTTTCCCTTGGCTGGAGCACCATCCTTGGTAGCATAAGGACACTTGCTAGAAATATGAGTAGTTTCACCATAGTGTCTACACTTCCAATAGCTGAAACCAGCTTGAGGGCCTGGAAGTACCAGAGGAACAAGAGAGGGACAAGCTCCAAGTATTCCCTTCTCATTTGTTCTAGGAGGAACAACTGAGGATTTAGAGTCTTTGGGTGTAACATTTATCTTGAGCTTTGACTAAGATTTCTGAGAATATTCAGATATCTTGATTCTAGAAGAAGAAGTAAGTGCACAAGCTGAAGGGATAGATCTTGATCTATGTGACTCGTCAGCCTTCTTGGGAAAAGGTGCTTTGACAATGGATTTACCTTTGTCTTTATGAACTGAACTCAAAGGAGTTCTTTAAAGATGACTCTCAATGAAAGAATATTGAGAGGAAGAAGTGTCAAGAATGACAATAACTCCCCCCCGAACACAGCTTACAACTTTCATCAGAGGAGACGAAGGTGCCAAACTTGAGCATGGACCTTTGAGTGACACTTTCTTCCTGGTCACAGGAGAAGCCTAGACCAGTCTTAATCATGGCGGGAAGCTGAGCGTTGATGATCTTAGAGGCTATGACAGACGCTTTGCACCACCCTTCAATGGTAGCCTTCTCAGCCTTGAGTTCAGCAATAGCTTTCTCACGCTCAGCTATAGCATGTTCACACTCGATACTGATGGTCTAATTTACAATGACATGATCCTTAAGATCTTCCTCGATCTTGGTCAACTCTTTGATCTTAGAATGACAAATCCTCAACTGTTCTTGAAGATCAAGGTTAAGCATTTCTGTTTTGGATTTGTCATTCAAGGCATTGTAAATATCAACCGTCAACGTATCTAACGCTGATAGGCTATCAAGGACAGAAGAAGAAGAAGAAGAAAAAAAAAAAGAAGAGGATTCATTAGGGAGCATACCTGAGAAAGAGTGGATGATGAGGGATCACTGGAGGTTGATGTCTCAAAAGATTCTTTCTTGACATCCTTGGCCATTAGACAGAGATAGGTCGTGTCTTTCTCATCTGAGGATGATTCGTTAGAAGAATCAGCTCAGGCATGTTCTTCAGCGATAAGACCTTTGCCCTTTCGCTAAGCACTCTTCATCTTCTTATACTTCTCCTTCAGCTTCAGATATTTATCGTCTTTGGGCTGAAGATGAATGGGGTTTTTAAAGATGGCGTCACAATCTTCTTTAACCTGCATTCACTCGCAAAGTGACCTTTGCACTGATAGTTGTAGCAGATCGCTGAAGCTTTGTCAATAGGATTTGACTTTGTCTTATCCGAGATGGTTAGCGAAGGAGATCTGCGAAAGTTGCTTTTTTCTGGCGAACCTTCTAAATGACTTAGTTAGAAGGGTCAGTGACTCATCAAACTCTGCAAGATCAGAATTTGACAATTCAGAGTTAGTGGGGTCGAACTTCGTCAAAGAAACAGAAGAAACAAGAGGAATTGAGAAGATGGGAGATCAGCTGAAGAATCCTCATAGATCAAAGCTAAATGAGAGATTTTCATTTCTCTGAAATATTTGATGAGATTCCTCTTTAGTTGACGAGACTGCTCTTGATTAAGCAGTATCGCATAGAGAGAACTAAGAGAGAGGGAGGACGTATCATTGGACATTTTGAGAGACATAAACCAAGATTTTAGCAAACATTCCAGAAACTTCGTCAAAGTTTTAGAATTGGAATATTCCCTTCCAATAGTCCTCAAGTCGATAAGAAGACAATTAAATCGTTGATGTACTTCAGACATTGTTTCATTCTTTCCACAGAGAAAGCTTTCGTATTGTCTTACTAGATTAATTTTCCTTGACTCGAGTACTTGAGAAGTACCTTCATATTGAACACAAAGAGTGTCCCACATGGATTTCGAGATTCTAAGCTTCATAACATAATGATAAACCTCGTCAAGAATAAACATGACAATTATAGATCTCACACAAGTATTCATAGACACTTTCTTCTCATCTTCATCACTTCATTGATAAGGGAGCTTTGGAATCCGTCGTTCAGGAATCGTCGCAGTTGTAGCTATTTCAGGAACAGCCGGAGATATAGCGTATGGAATATAAGATCCATTCTCTATATAGTGTGGAATCTCAGGATCCACACCCTCCAAGAAGAAAGACATCCGATTTTTCCTAAGACTGAAGTTGTCTCTAATAAATCGGGGAGGTTTGGCAAGAGAGTCATTGTCGTGAAAGTTTGTGTTGCTGTTTTGCAAAGCCATTTTGTAAAGCAGTAAAGTATCTAGAGATAAAGAAGAGATAATAAAATGCAGATAAACAACTAAAAAAGACGAGAAGAAAACACTCCTCTGATACCACTTGTTGGTCCTAGCCAGATCTACAACAGTTTAGAGGCGAACAGTTTGTAGAAGGAGGGGATCAATACAAACACATAAACTTTCATTTTTAAAAATATATATTGATATAGAAGGATCAATACATATTTTTACAGATTGTTTCCAGAAATAGAAAATGTAAAGAAAATCTATCTAAAACAATCTAGAATTACACACAGATACACTTAGCAAATATAAGATGTTAGACCCCATATTCTATACAGCGTAAAAGTAATGAAAAACAATAAGTGATGAAGAACCAGAAGACCGATGAAGACATCAAGGCATAATTGACTAAGTCTGGAGAACAACCAGAGGGTCAATGAACAACCAGGGATGCGATGAAAAGAGAATCTTCATCACCCCTCTGGTCAACAACACTTAGAGAATTCTTCAGCAATTCAACCAGAGGCATACGATGAAGATTTAAAGATAAGGTTGATTCATCATACCATGGAAGACATCTGGAGATGACAAGTCGACAGCTACACTTCAAGTTTATCTTAATATTAAAGCTTATCTATAGTTTAGATAAACATTATCTGTTAATAGAAGATTAGCTAAATAGTTTCAATAGATAATTATCTTCTAATTTGCTTACTAGTATAAATAGGTGATTAGGCCTATTGTACTAAATGTCTCTTTTACGTTTTTCTTATTAATAAAAGTGAAACCTTTGACGCTCAAGATTGTTCTTTAATGTTCRTAATTTATTCTTGAGTGTTCATCACTTTGTTCATCAAAACACTATAATTTGGTTATTCTTAACTTGATTATCAGTGTTATTGAGAGATCTGGGATCAACAATTGGTATTAGAGCCAATTGATTGTTCTTCAATCAAAACGATCATCTAAAATCTCTCAATTTTTTTTCTCTCTTCAAATATTCTCAATGGCCAACTGGAATTCTGCATATAGTGTTGGCTCCCTCACCAGGCCTCCAACTCTTCAACGAGAAGAATACCCACAATGGAAGATAAGAATGATGAATTTCTTTGAAGGAATGGACAGGAACCTCCTGCGATCTGTAATGGAGGGTCCTTACATTCCACAAACTCTTGTCCCAAGAGTTCCAGGAACAAACACCACAGCAGAAATTCCTGCCTACTATATGCCCAAGGATGAGAAGAATTGGGATGAAGACGACATAGAAAGGGTAGAGACAGACAAGAAGGCCAAACGATTGATAATCATGGCCATACCTAATAAAATCTTCCAATCCCTCGATGCATGTTCCACAGGCAAGGAACTATGGGATGAACTGGCAAGCCAACTAGAAGGAGGAGAAAAAACGAAGAAAAATCGTAGAGCACAATGTCTCAACCAATACACAAATTTCAAGGCCCTTCCTGATGAACTGATACAGAAGATATACGATCGTTTCAACACATTGATCAATCAATGTCGTCAAAACGATTTCTCCAAAACTAAGGAAAAAAAACAATGTTTTATTCCTAAAAAGTCTTGGCGATGAATGAACTCAGCTGTCTATGTCCCTTCAAGCAAACCAGGACCTAGACGGCTGGTCATTTCACGATCTATATGGAACGCTTGCAGCACAAGAGAACGACATTATGAAGAAGAAGGTATCCATCGGTAGACCTCTCGCTCTTGCTGCCGATGAAAAGGAAATATCAAGGACCCCTACCAGATAACTTAAGAAGAAAGGAAAGAAAGCACTGGTGGTAGAATCAGAATCTGAAGACGAAACTTCTGAATCAGATGATGAAATTAAAGCCTTTGCCAAATCTCTGGCCTTGATTACAAAGCAGTTCCAGAAAAAGTTTATCAAGAAACCTTATGAACGAAAAGAATTCAAGAGGGAAAGGTACCAGTCATCTTATGAAAGGAAGCCATCGAAATTTCATCAGAGGAAAGATAGAAGATATGGAAGAGAAGAAAGAGAAGAAAGAAGAGAGGACAGAAGAGACGAGAGGAAGGAAGACAATGATGGAAGGAAAAATGACCTTCGCTGCTTCAGGTGCGAAAAACTTGGTCATTTTTCCAAATAATACAGAGGACGATTGGTAAAGGATGCTGACTATTACAGGAACAAATACAAGTATAATCCTAGAGAGCGAAGCCTGATGGCTGAAAAAGAAAATTGGGTGTCTGATTCTTCATCAGATGATGAGGACAAAGCACTCATCCGTCTGATGGCCACGTCCAATGCAGAATCTGCCTCCAACTCTGATGATCAGGTATGTGAGTCTACTTCAAATGAAACCAACTCTGCTCCATATGAGCTAGAGTTAAGGGTTATAAAACTTTCAGAAGATTTCTTTAAATTAAAAGAGAAATTAAATTTTAAAAAATATGAAAAGATAAAAGCGGAAAAAGAAGCAAGTTTCTACAAAAGAGAGACTGACCTTCAAACCGAAGAAAAAGCAGAACTTGCTAAGGAAAAGACTCGCATCAGCACTCTTAAAAATCAGGTATTCATTCATCAAATCTGGTATTCCTTCATCGATGAAATCTTCAGACAAAGGAAAGGGAAAACTGAAAGATAGCAAATCTGCCAAAGATAACTTACAAGGCTCTAGTACATCTTTCAAGTTCATCAAGTTTACTCGTGAGCAAAAACAGAAGTGGCCTACCTCTGAGAAAACTAACCACCACTTTTCCTCTCATTCAGCCGAAGAAAAGAAGACCTTCCGCAGGAGAAAAGAAGTAAAGCCAAAGACCTCTTCAAATAATAAATCTGAACTAGATAGGAAGTTTGTAAAAACAACCGATGCTAGGACAGGATTTATTTCTATATTTACTTCTTTGTTTCCATCAAATAAAAAGAACGTTAGCCATACAAATCCAAAGCAACGTCACTGTCAATGTTTAACTCTTTTACAAAACCTGAGGAATCATATGTTGACACATCACTGTCCCTTCTCCCAACACGTTTATCGATATAAAGTCAGAACCAATGAAAAGGTGAAAAAGCCCAAACCCAAAGGCAAGGGAAATACAAATAAACCCAAGCCTACAAAGGCTAAGGGCAATAAAAAGAGTATGATATCCCCTACTAACAAACGAGGACCCATTATGAAATGGGTACCTAAATCCCCTTAATTTGTCTTGCAGGACCAGCATGTGCAACCATGGTACATGGACTCAAGTTGCTTCAGGCACATGACTGGTGACAAAAGTCAGCTGTCCTCCTTCATCGAAAAATCTGGAGGCTCTGTGACTTTTGGAGACAACAGCAAGGGTACTATTAAGGGATATGGCACTCTCACCAAAGGCAATATATCCATCAGCAAAGTGGCGTATGTCGAAGGATTGAAGCACAACCTACTAAGCATAAGCCAATTCTGTGACAAGGGTCTTGAAGTCAGGTTTCGCAAAGGTTTTTGTATCATAGAAACTAAGCCCGGTCACATAATCATCAAGGCAAAGAGAGAAGGAAATCTCTATCTTCTAGATTTTGAGTCCTCCATGGGACAAGACACCCTTTGTCTTGTGTCTCATAAGAGCGATGAAAATTGGCTATGGCATCAGAAATT
>NC_037529.1:28508251-28520595 GCF_001531365.2 Cynara cardunculus var. scolymus
AACCAAGTCAGAAACCTCCTGCACAAGCCCTTGGACATGGTACATATAGACCTCTGTGAACTCAAAGTCTCTCTGAAAAAGAAGTATATGTTAGTATTGGTCGATGAATACTCCAGATAAACCTGGGTTGAATTTGTAAAGAAGAAATCAGATGTTCCAGACCTACTCATTCGAGTGATGAAAAGGCTCCAAGTCCTTCTACAACTAAAACTAATAAAGGCTAGAAGCGACAATGGAACTGAATTCAAAAATGCCAGAATCGAAGAATACCTCTTCAGCGAAGGCATTACACAAAACTTCTCATCAGCAAGAACTCCACAACAAAATGGAGTAGTAGAGCGAAGGAATAGAATCCTAGTGGAAGCAGCAAGGACCATGCTTGCTTCATCGGAGTTACCCATCACATTCTGGGCTGAAGCTATTTCCACTGCATGCTTCACCCAGAATCGATCAATCATCAACAAGAGACACCAGAAGACACCTTATGAGCTCATCAACCAAAGAAGACCAAATGCTAAATATTTTCATGTCTTTGGGTGCAAATGCTTTGTACTCAACGATAGAGATTATCTTGGCAAATTCGATAAGAAAGCTAATGAAGGAATCTTTCTGGAATATTCCCAAACCGCCAAAGCCTATAGAGTCTACATCAAGAGGACAAGAATCATCATAGAAAGCATCAATGTCTCTTTTGATGATTCCACTTCAATGACTTCTGGACACAACAATTTAGAACTCGGACTTCAAAGAAGAGCATCTGATTCATCACTTGGCAAACCCAATGAATCAGAGTTAGCTCAATTATTTGAAGACATCTTCGATGAAGAAGTAATCTCTGGGCATGAGCCAAATGCAAAATCTATCTCTAGAATAGATGAAGACCATGAAGTCTCCAATGCTAAAGGTACATCTCTTACTAAAATTCATGTTACTTCACCATCTTCTTCTGTATATTCAAATCACGATCAAGATCCAGAGTCTAACTCTGGAGATGATCTCAACGAGGGGGAGCAAGCAGTTCCATCAGTCGATGAAGAGCTGCATCATGTTGCTTCAGAACCCCAATCTAGCACCAAGTGGACAAAAAATCACCCACACCACCAAATCAGTGGTGATCCAACCTCTGGTGTCAAGACGAGATCTGCCACTGCAAATGAATGTCTCTTCGCCAACTTTCTGAGCATGATAGAACCAAAGAAGATTTCAGAAGCCCTACATGACCCAAACTGAATAGACACGATGCAAGAAGAATTACTCCAGTTTGAAAGAAACAAAGTATGGTCCCTTATGCCTCTACCCAAAGGGAAGACGGACATAAGAACCAAATGGGTCTTCTAAAACAAGAAGGACGAAGATGGCATCGTAATAAGGAACAAAGCTAGGCTTGTTGCCAAAGGCTATCGCCAGGAAGAAGGAATTGATTATGATGAGACATTTTCTCCTGTTGCAAGACTTGAAGCCATCAGAATGTTCCTAACCTACGCAGCTCACAAAGGCTTTATGGTCTATCAGATGGATGTCAAGTCTGCCTTCCTCAATGACAAACTTCAAGAAGAAGTCTACGTGCAGCAGCCTCCTGGGTTCGAAGATCCAAAACATCCGGACTACGTTGACTTTCTAGATAAAGCCCTCTCTGGGCTGAAGCAAGCACCCAGGGTCTGGTATGAAACTCTATCTACCTTTCTCATGAATAATGGATTCGAAAAAGGTACAATCGATACAACCCACTTTCTCAAAAAGCACAAAAGCGATATCTTACTTGTTCAAATATATGTGGACGACATCATATTTGTTTCTACAAATGCAAAACATTGCGAAAAATTCTTAGAGTTGATGAAAATCAAATTTGAGATGAGTATGATGGGAGAACTAAGCTTCTTCCTCGGTCTTCAAATAAAACAAACTACATAAGGAATCTTCATTAATCAGTCCAAATATGTGACTGACCTTCTGAAGAAATACTCTCTCTCAAATTCATCATCGATGAGAACACCTATGGCTACAGGCGCTAAGTTATTTGCTAATCCATCAGGTAAACCTGTGGATGTAACAACCTACAGAGGCATGATTGGATCACTCCCGTATCTAACTGCTAGTAGACTATACATTATGTTTGCCACATGTCTTTGTGCAAGATATCAATCAAATCCTAAAGAATCGCATCTCTCTGCAGTCAAGAGGATCTTTAGATACCTTAAGGGAACTCCATCATTGGGTCTCTAGTATCCAAAGAACTCTGGCTTTGATCTAATAGCCTACACAGATGCAGATCATGCAGGTTGCAAACTTGATAGAAAGAGCACGTCTGAAAGCTGTCAACTCTTGAGGGACAAGTTGGTAAGTTGGAAATCCAGAAAACAAAATTGTGTCTCAACATCCACAGCAGAAGCAGAGTATGTTGCTGCTGCTAGTTGTTGTTCACATGTTTTCTGGATGAAGACTCAGCTTAAGGACTATGGTTTCCATTATGACAAAGTCCCTATCCTCTGTGACTCCAAGAATGCCATAGCAATCTCTGCAAACCCAGTGTAGCATTCCAAGACCAAGCACATCGATGTAAGGTACCATTTTCTTAAAGACAATGTTGAAAAAAGAAATATAAAAATGTATTTTGTTCCCACTGAGATTCAACTTGTTGACATTTTCACAAAAGCTCTTATTGAGAAAAGATTTTTATTCCTAGTCAGCAAGATGGGTATGCTAAATCTCACCACTTAAACGCAATTTATATATATATTTAAATCAGAGATTTTCAATATCTCTTGGTTATGCCTACGAGTGATACAAAGAAGTTAGCCATAATCATGACGATTCTCCAAACCAGCGTCTCTAGTTCTAAAGACCAGAGCCTCTGGCCATGAAGAAATCTTTTAATATGGCTTAAAGTTTTTCATCGCTTTTGGAACTAGAGACCTCTAGTCCAAAGCATATACTTGGTATTTTACCAAGTATTCCCCTACTCACCAGAGCCTCTGGTTATATAGACCAGAGCCTCTAGACTCCAATTCTTTGAGACCAGATCCTATTTGGTCTCAATCTTGGACTTGGGCATTCATGCATTTAATCACATCTTTTTACATCACCCTTTGGACCCAGAGCCCCTCTGGTCCAAAGCATATACTTAGTTTTCTTCACTAAGTATTACCTTCTCAACCAGAGCCTCTGGTTCCAAAGACCAGACCCTCTGGTTTCCAAATCCTTTGAAACCAGCAATATCTGGTTTTCATCTACGACTTGGCATACACCACACCCTTCTTTCATCAAACCCTAGGATCTCTACACCAACCAGAGCCTCTGGTCCTCTAGTTCTAAAGACCAGAGTGTCTGGATTCATACTCTTTGCAAACAGAGCCTCTCTGGACCCAAAGAGTTTCCCACTTCTCACTTTACATATTAATCATATTTTCATACTTCTTATCATCGTCTTTGCTACCAGAGCCTCTGGATCTAAAGACCAGAGCCTCTGGATTCAAAGCCTTTGGAACCAGAGCCCCTCTGGTCTTAAAGACTCAACCACTATACTCTTTCCCATACCCTTAAACTTTTTCTCATACATCTTTCTCCTTGACTTTGCTACCAGAGCCTCTGGTTCTAAAGACCAGAGCCTCTGGATTCGTCGTCTTTGGATCCAGATCCCTTATGCATATCCATTTGCATACTTAGATATATTTCATACATCATTCCATCATCCTTTTCAACTAGAGCCTCTGGTTATATAGACCAGAGCCTCTGGTCACCATATTCATAGTTTTTATTGGTTCTAGGGGGAGTTTTTTAAAACTCAACAAATATACATGCATCATTCGAGGGGGAGCTATTCATTCTTCATGAATATCCATTGCATACATATGCATTTATCATACCAGAGCCTCTGGTTCCATTATCCAAAGCCTCTGGCCATCTAAATGCCAAATAATAAACCAAGTATCAAACCAGAGCCCCTCTGGTCCTACATAATGGGTTAAACATGCTTAAACAGAGCCTACGGTTTGTCATCCAAGGCTTCTTAATCATGCAATCCAACATTCCATTGATGAATTCCTTCATCGATATCCAACCAGACCACCTCTGGTTCCCCGCAAAATGAGTTTTGTTCAACCAGACCTCCTCTGGTTACAAGACAAAATCATTTTTTCAAAAACAACCCATCTTAATTGATTTTTTTTAGATTATGTGAAATTGCAGCTTTTATGACTAAAAACTATACAACATGTGTTTTTAGAAGACCAAAACTTCGTAATTCGTATTAATCTTACAATTAGATGGATTTTTTTTAAATCATTTTTGGATCAATACTTAACGAGATATTATTTGGAATAACTTCTTATTTCAAATAATCCATACGTCATCCTCACACGCGCCTGACACCATATACAGCCTGTTCCCATTAACCTTTTCAAATTACCCTTCCCTAACCCCGCCTTGACACGTGTTCTCCAACATTAATGGCATGTACAATCAAGATGATCTCCAAATCAAATCGTCTATTACCCATCCGCCTCTACTTTTTCATGATTATTTTAATATAATAATCAAGAAACTGTTTCCCATTCCCACCCCCCACACCGCAACCCCTACCTCCTCCCCACCCATAAATACCTTTTTTCTACCTTCATTACCTCTTTACGCTTACCAAAACCTGCAATTTCCTCAACAATGGCCTCCTCCGCCTCCTACGAATCAAACAACAATGACAGTCGAGTTCAATCCACCGGCACCGACAGCCGCGCTATCGCGTTCCATCCCATGATGCCAAACAACCATGCCATTGAACAAAGAAACACACTGTTTGACGACCGGTTTGCCGTCATGATCGAGTTCTTCAAGAACTGTATTCTCCTTCCCGTCCTGACCCTTGCTGACACCAGCGTACCATTAAAATACGTCCAACAGTACTGGCAAACATGTGAGTTCCACGATCGTTCAGAGCGATCTTATTTTCCTGCACATCCTCCTTCGATATTTGATCTACCGAAGGGGACACACATTCGCTTCACTTACCCGGCCTCTGAAGCCGAGGAAGAGGAAGCCGATGTAGCAACATCACGAGATAACTCCTCACTTGAGGGCTATCAAGGACATGATGGAAGTCCTTCTAGGTCCACATTTTCACAAGGCCATGAAGGTGACTCAGGAGCAGAGGCCCAACCTGCAGCATTCGTTGCTGCAGGGGTTACCCCCATTGCAGATCTGGTCACAAAGGCCGAGTTCCAAGCCTTTGTCGATTCAATTCTACGTTCCTTGGAAGACCTTAAACTCATCATTCAAGGGATTGTTGATAACCCACCCTCAATCGATAACACCGACCTTCAACAATCCCTTGCTATCCTTCAACGCCACCTCTCCCAACTTGAAACCCAAACCCGAGAAAATACAACACGTCTCCAAATGCTCCAACAAACCATCACCCAACACCACACCACCGCATCCTCCCTTGCCACCCAAAGAAACCAAATACTCATCCACTCCATCGCCACCCTCACGGCCCAAGCAACTGAGGCCGATGAGAACCTTACCTACATCACCACCCAACTACACACCATCCTCCAAAACCTTAACACCCTACCAACCTCCATCATCTCCCAAATCCCTCAACAAGCCCCACCTCAATCCACTTCATCTATCGATGAAACCCTTGCCTCCCTTACCCACCAAATGGACACCATACAAACCACCCTCACCCAACTCCCAGCCACAATACTTGCCCAAATCCCCCAGCCTACTCCACCCCCACCTCCCTCTGCAGGCCCATCCTTTGATGAAGCCTTCTCCTCATTCACTGCAGAGGTGAGAAATCTGATCACCAACCTTCCCATCCCTCCAACTACATCGACCACCACCTCCGTGCCACCACAAACTCCATCAACCACAGAATTTGCAACCAGAGCTGATCTGAGGGCTCTATCCAAGGCACTCATCTCATGTTTCAATGAGATTAGTGCCAAATTCATTCATCGCGCTATTCATCCGACCAGGGTTCTCTCCCAAAACCTGGCTGATGAACAAAGGCGCACCACTTCTCTCATTCAAATGATGGAGGAGAGCCAACGACAAGCAGCTCTGAAGGCGTATCTTGCGTCCTTCAGGAAGGACAAAAAGAAGAAGAGGAGTAGAGCATCATGCTCCAGCAGCCGCCAACACAAAAGGCCATGACATGAGGATCAAGACCCTGATGATCAAGGTCTTGGACCTCATGAGGGGGAGACACAGACCACGGCTGCTCAACAAATGGAATCCGCTGCACCACCACCACCACCACCACCATCACAAACACAACCACCACCCTCAACCGAAGGAACCCAAGCAAGGGAACCAGAGGCTCAGCCCTCTGAAGATGTACAAAATGTACATGTTCCCTTTTCTACTACCCAAGAACCCATCGTGTTGAGTTCTTCAACCGATGAAAATCCAACCTCCCCACCTTTTACTCCATCATCTACACCAAACCTACCCTTAACTCCTTCACCAACCCCTCGCACCACAGAACCCTTCACCACCTTATCCATACAACCAGAACCAACAATAATCCAACCTTCATCACCCCAACAGCCTCAAACCCAAACAGAACCCCATAAACTAGAAACCACCCAAGCTAAACTCAATGAACCAGAACCAACCCAAGCTGAACCAATCCAACAAGAAACCATACCTTCACCAACACATACACAACCCTCAACCCAACCATCCGTGGTGCAAGAGGATATTCCCTCTTTGTCAAGGCAACCTCCGTAGAGCCTAGTCGATGAAATTATTTAGAACATGGAGTCAGTGCGGAGACGTCCAGAGTTGCCACCCAAGGAACCCATTATGATGGAAAATATCCATCAACATTTGTATCACGATCGCGATGAAAGTTTGACCCTCAATTCTCCAATTTTATCGCCAAAGTCCATCGACCTCCTACACCATAGGTTTATTAGATAGACCACCCAAGCACCACAGGCTATCTTCTCAAACGATGGGATAAGGAGGGTCATGGATCTAAAAGTAAGGACCTTCGCCAATAGAGCCATACGATACATCGAGTACATAGTGGAAAGAGCACATGGTCAAATCAGCATGTTCAACGAAAATGACCTCATCAACCTCAATCCCTATGACTTGATCGAACTTTATGCATACACGGCTCAGCGACAGGATCATGGCATCAGATTTGGGATGGCGAACAGAGCGGTTGTGAAGACAATGGAGACCCTGGTAAACCATCGAGCCAAAAGTGATTTTGAAATTTCTCTTCGCTTAGGCATCAAAAGACTCTCTTGCGCTCCACCAAATGAAGACTTCCTAGGCCTGCAGGAGAAGAGATCTGCCTCAGTCTTAACTCAACCTGAGCTTGGACTTGTTTACAAGAATGAGTTTGGGGCAAAGAAATTCTTCAGATTAACTGAGGCATTCAAGTATTCATCGGATACACTTGAATGGTTTCAGAAATTCATCATAGAAAGACTTGGTAGAAATCACGTGCCAAGAGAAGAAGGGAATCAACTCATCCATGAGATATCGACAGTCATCGGCTATCGAAGACTGCTTCTGCGCTTCAGGGATATATCTCAAGGTAGATCATGATGAGTTGTAAATTTTTGTCTTAAAAATGATGTCTTTTGTTTCCAGTATTGTAAGAATTCATCATCCAATGGAA
Source organism: Cynara cardunculus var. scolymus (assembly GCF_001531365.2). Classification (NCBI taxonomy): domain Eukaryota; kingdom Viridiplantae; phylum Streptophyta; class Magnoliopsida; order Asterales; family Asteraceae; genus Cynara; species Cynara cardunculus. The sequence continues at coordinate 28,515,891 of NC_037529.1, forward strand.
ATTTGGAATTTAATGTTTTCCTTTAGATTAGTCTTTGTTCTTCAAAGTCTGTTCATAGATTAGTTTCTGTTCTTTCATTACTTAGGGGGAGATTGTTAGACCCCATAATCTATAAAGTGTTAGAGTAATGAAAAACAATAAGTGATGAAGAACCATAAGACCGATGAAGACATCAAGGCAGAATTGACCAAGTCTGGAGAACAACCAGAGGGTCGATGAACAACCAGGGATGCGATAAAAGAGCATCTTCATCACCCCTCTGGTCAACAACACTTAGAGAATTCTTCAGTAATTCAACTAGAGGCATACGATGAAGATTTAAAGATAAGGTTGATTCATCATACCATGGAAGACAGCTGGAGATGACAAGTCGACAGCTACACTTCAAGTTTATCTTAATATTAAAGCTTATCCATAGTTTAGATAAACATTATCTGTTAATAGAAGATTAGCTAAAAAGTCTCAATATATAGTTATCTTCTAATTAGCTTACTAGTATAAATAGGTGATTAGGCCTATTGTACTAAATGTCTCTTTTACGTTTTTCTTATTAATAAAAGTGAAACCTTTGACGCTCAAGATTGTTCTTTAATGTTCATAATTTATTCTTGAGTGTTCATCACTTTGTTCATCAAAACACTATAATTTGGTTATTCTTAACTTGATTATCAGTGTTATTGAGAGATCTGGGATCAACATAAGAAATTTTTCGAAAAAGATAAAGACATAAAGGTATTCTTCTTGGGTATGAACCTTATAATTTGAGAGAAATTCCAACTTGCTTGAAGATAAGCGTATGTATGTGTTTTTTTATGTTGTGCATGAGTGAGAAGAGCACTCAGCTATTTATACCCATTGTATTAAATGCAATTCAGAAGAGGTAAAACACGTGTCAAGGTTTTACAGGAAAGCTTTTCCTTTGCTACAATGAATAGTAATGTTGTCTATTCATGAGCACACATCATTTCATGGATTTGGTGGGCACTAGAGGCGACTAGTTGGCTCTGTGTAATACTATACTCTTGAGAAGGTATGGGTTTTTCCTTTGTGTGTGGAAGGACAAGACAAAAACAATTGTTCATGGAAAGCTCTATTTTATCGTTGAATGCTGGAATAACGCTGGAGGTCTCTTCAGCATTCACTGAGGCTTGTGCAGTCTTCACACGTATATTGACCAGATTGTAATCACTGAATACCGATTCAGATCACGAATGCACTAGTCACTATTCTTCAGTTTCAGTCTTTGACATTTACTGAAGGTCCTTGGATCGCTCTTGCTGTAGGATTATAATACATGTTTCAGCGATCACTAATTAGACTCAGTGATGATTGCTGGAACTGAAAAGACAGAAACATAATACTTCGAAAGGTAAAAGGGATTATCATCAAATTGATGAGAGAGAGGATCAACAGGAGGAGGTTCAGTTCAAAAATTTCTTGGACGTATTCAAACAATTGCATCAATATACCATTGGTGGAGGCAATTGAGACTATGCCTACCTATGCCAAATTTCTGAAAGATATCTGAAGTAAGAAAAAGAGATTGACTGAATATGAGACTGTGGCCCTTACTGAAGGTTGTAGTGCCCTCCTATCAAACAAACTTCCCCCTAAGCTTAAAGACCCTGGATGTTTCACAATTCCTTGTTCAATAGGTGGGAAGCATGTTGGAAAATCCTTTTGTGATTTAGGAGCTAGCATTAATCTTATACCCTTATCTGTGTTTAATACCTTACTGATAGAAGAGGCTAGACCAACCATTGTTACCTTACAGTTCGCTGATAAATCGATAGCATTTCTTAAAGGAAAGATAGAAGATGTATTGGTACAAGTGGACAAGTTTATATTCCCTGTTGATTTTATAATCCTTGACTTTGAGACAGACAAAGACACCCCTATTCTGTTGGAAGACCCTTTCTAGCCACTGGTAGAACCCTCATTGATGTCTAAAAAGGAGAGTTAACTATGAAAGTGTAGGTTCAAAATGTCACCTTTAATGTTTTTAACTCTATGAAATATCCTGAAGAAAAGGAGGACTATTATGTGGTTGGTACTATAGAGTCATGGTGTCATGAGGAAGCTTTAAAGGAAATCCTAGGTGAAAAACAGAATCATTTGAAGATAGTGGTGAAAGAAGATAGTGATTTAGAGGATAGTGATGAGATGTTGCAACAAGCTGCAACATATGAGCTGTTAGAAGATGAGCCCAAATAGAATCCATTGCCATCCACAAAGTCCCCACCAAACTTAGAATTGAAGAAATTACCTACCCTTGCATTTTTGCAAGAAGAAAACAAGCTGGTTGTGATCATTTCAACATCATTAGAAGAGAAACATGAAGAACAGTTAGTAAAAATGCTTCAATCCCATACCAAAGCCATAGGTTGGACCATCTCTAATTTGAAGGGTATAAGTCTATCTATTTGTCAACACAAAATCATTTTGGAAGATAAGGACTTTACCTTTGTTGAACCTCAAAGGAGATTGAGTTCTATGATGAAAGTAGTAGTTAAGAATTAAATTGAAATGGCTTGATATCCTATAGCTAGTAGCTCTTGGGTAAGTCCTGTCCAATGTGTGCCTAAGAAAGGAAGAGTGACTGTAATAGAAAATGAGAAAAATGAACTAATCCCAACTAGGATAATGTCATGATGGAGAATATGCATGGATTATAGGAAGCTCAACAAAGCGACCCATAAAGACCATTTCCCCTTGCCTTTCATAGATCAAATGTTGGATAGATTAGTTGAGAAAGATTACTATTATTTTTTAGATGGTTATTCAGGCTATAATCAGATTTCCATTGCACTAGAGGATCAAGAGAAAACCACTTTCAGTTGCCCCAATGGTATATTTGCTTTTAGGAGAATGTCATTTGGACTATGCAATGCTCTTACCACAATCTAGAGATGCATGATGTCCATTTTTTCTGATATGTTGGAAACCTCTATGGAGATATTCATGGATGGCTCCTCTGTCTATGAATCTTCTTATGAGGAGTGTTTGAATAATTAAAAACAAGGTCTTAAGAGATGTGAGAAGACTTATTTGGTTCTAATTTGGGAGGAATGTCACTTCATGGTTAAGGAAGGTATTTTATTTTAGAGGGTTTGGATAGTTCTGTGATTTTCTGAACAACAAGATTTTTGTGAACAAGATACAGTTGCTAAACTTATAGTTATATTATATATATATATGACATATTCTTCAAAAATTCATTATGTTCAAGAAGTTGTTAGAACAAATGAGATCAAGGTTCTTACAGTTCGCATAGTTCAAAATCTTGCAGATTTATCTACAAAGCCCATGCCTGATGCTAAACATGATGACCATGCTAGAGGCATAGAACTTCATTTAGCTAGTAGTTTATTTGATTTGAAAAATTTAGTATTTGGATATTTGAAACTTAAGAAGTATTATTTAAAGTTATGAATTGATACACTTGGTATGATTATCTTCATCAAATATTACTGTGTTTTATATTAGCATGTTTAATCCATGAATAACTAGATTAATTTAAACCTCCATAGTCTATCATGTTATGGGTATGAATTAATACTAATGTGAATGTTGGTAGATATTCATTGTTGATGAATATACATCTTGTTGAGAACCAAATTCACATGTATTCACTTTTCGTGAATATTGGATTGAGATTTCAGTTCATGGATTGATGTATTTAGTGAATCTTGAAAATGATTGTGTCTATATATCCTTCGACCTAAGATATATGTTGGCATTAGAATGAGCAAGCCATTATGTTTTGATGTAGTTATACATTGTTCTAAATAAGGCAGTTAAGAAGACTATTATTGGACATAGTATGAATCTTGTGATAATCGTATATATTCAATATGATATTTGTTCCTCAACTAGCTAAGAGTATGATATCACTAGGGCCCTTGATAAATCAAAAATAGATATGAGTGTATGAGTGTCAGTTGGTCAATCTAGTTTGATGATCGTATTCCAATTCTAGATCAAGAAACCTATCATTGAACTAATATGAGGATGATTAGATCCATGCCTCAAGTTCATATTGTTATTAGTAACAAAGGGACATATGACAAAATATAATTGTACAAAGGAATGTATGTTTTTCAAAAATTAACATTTATATGTTGTTAGGGGTTGTGGCGTATTGCTAGACATTTACCGCATTCGATATAGTTAATTGGTCTAGTATCATGCATAGTGGGAGTCTGTTAGATTTAAGTGCAAGGAACAAGATTTTTCGGTATTAACTATATTACTAATTACATATGAACCTATGAGGTCACACACAAAGAGCAATGAACACATCAGTTAAATAATATATATATATATATATCTATATATATATATATATATATATTATTGGGTTAAATGCATGAAATAGCAACCTACTTTCATAAAATTTATTATTATAGCATTCTACTTTTATTTTTCTTTATTACAGCAATGTACATTCAAATTATTTTTTATTAAGACAATGTACTTTAAAAAATCTACCCATAATAGCAATGGATAACCTGTTACCTTTTAAACCGGTTAATCCTTTGACTTTTTTGCTTGTGTGACTTTAATGAGGTGATGTGGATGACACATCATTTTGATGACTTAACTAAAATTAAAATTAAAACCTATTTCAAATTATTATTAGTGATTTTCATTTTTCATTGCTATTATCTAAAAAACATTTATTTTTTTTACTTTTTCTTATTAA
>NC_037529.1:28520782-28529118 GCF_001531365.2 Cynara cardunculus var. scolymus
AAATAATTCAAAAAAATTTAATTAATTTGATATATTTATACGTCAAGTAAAAAAGTTTTTGAACAAATATAATATATTTTTTAGAAGATCATATTTTTTGGTAAAAATAGAACAATTCTTATTTTCCGTTTTTATTTTTTGTAAAACATATTTTTTTTAAAATGTAGTAAGAAAGTCGCATCAATATAGTACATGTGGACAACCTACGTGGACAATGAGGTGTCATGGAAATCTAGTATAATGGGTAAATTTAAATCAAAAGGTTACCCAATGCTACAATAGGTAAATTTTTCAAAGTACAATATCCTAATAAAAAATAGTTTGAAAGTACATTGCTGTAATAAGAAAAACTGAAAGTATAATGCTGTAATAAAAAAAAATTATGAAAGTAGATTGCTATTTTATGTATTTTAAGTAAAAGTTATTTAAGAATTATTTAACTAAGTCCAAATAATGTTTAAGAAATAAAGTGGGAAAATTTATTATATCCATATGATTAATTAGTTAAAGGGTTTTTATTATTTAAACTAGGAGAGTTTAAATAAAAATTATAGGCTTAATTACTTGATTAGATTAAAAAGGCTTTAATGCCTAAATAAAGAAAAAAGTCCATGAGATCCAATATAAAATGAAATGATTAGGAGAATTAGGGTAACAATATAATCCTTCCTTCCTCCCAAAATTGGTGCCGCATCCCTCCCCTCCTCCTCCTGATTGATCTATTCTCCAAGAAATCAAAAATGATCTTGTTTTGATTGAATACGGATTAGCAGTCAATTGGTTTGCTTGTGTGAATACTCATAGAGGTGTTCTAACTTGAACGCTCAATTATATATCAACTCTTCATTGATTTAAGAAGTAAAAATTGATTCTTGATGTTTTTTGTTTTTCTTTTGATTGATTTATTTTACTCAATTGGATCATGGCTTTTAGAAATCTTTTTACATGTGTTTTTGTTTTTCCGTTGCACATTATTTTATGTTGTTTGCTTCAAATCGATTTTAAACATACCCAAGATTTCCAACAGATATTTCTAGAATGCTCATTTTACATATCTAGGTGGTTGTTCTCTAGAATGTTTCTTTGAGTAGTATAAATAGGTAGTAGCCTCATTTGGCTCAACGCACCTCAAGTATTCTTATAAGTTCTCATGTAATAGTTCTCTCAAGTAGTACAAGTTTCATTTGCATTCCAATACTCTATCGTGTTCTCTTTACTTGTCTTAATTGTTGGTTGTTTCAAGAGTTTGGTTGACAATTCCACTACTAAAAAATGGGTATCACCGACGGAATTTTCTGGCGGACGTTCCGTCGAAAAAATCAGTGACGGATTTTCGACGGATCCCAAAATAGTCAACAAAAGTCAACATTTATTGACGTCCGCCACAAATCCCTGTAACACCCTATACCACACATTGCATGTAACACATACTTCATACATAAGAAATACATGTTTATACACCACATGGGTCCCCTAGTACAAGAATCTACCAGTACAGAATACACGGTGCAAAAATTCAAAATACAATTCATGTACTATTCCACATTCCTTTAACAAAACTATACATAACATAGTCAAATCTTCATGCAGATAAGCATGTAGGGAATTATCATATTTTCCCTTACCATCTGCACCTCCTGCAATACATATTTAAAATTACAAAACGAGGGTTAGAGCGAAAGATCTATTGAGTTCCCCTTTTTATGTTATTGCAGGGTGAAAATCACCAAAACTTTATGTAAAACAACTTTTCATATATATAACAAGTATATGAACAAGTAAGAGCATAATTACCAGTACCCTTCCACTTTTCAACCCAAATTCTCAGCTTTCAATTGACATATCTAAATCCCAAACAGGTTTATCATAACGCCACTTTTAAACCTTTAAATTTAACATAAGGTTTATTTAAAAATTTGGGCCAAACCTATTATTTTCTACTCAATAACATCCAGACTATGACTTCCAATAAGAACTCTGATTTTAAATTCTTAAATTACAAAGAAATAAAGATTCCAAATCATAGTAATCTTATAGGATATAATAGTAAGAGTTATTTTATACATCACATATACAAATGCCACCCTTATATCCAAAGGTACACCTCTCCTTGATATGCCACCCTTATCCCATGGTACACCTCTCCTTGATATGTCACCCTTATCTCATAGTACACCTCTCCTTGATATGCCACCCTTATTTCATCAAAAACTTTTTACAAAACAATTCCAGTTAGAACAGACCGCATTCATAAATGTTCTAATGGAATATCATTCATTCAGAATCATTATATCAAAAATTCCGATTTCTTTGCAAAGAATATTAAAATAATAATCATACAAATAATTCCAAGGTCAATGCATAAATCCGGTCAACACACGACCCTTGTCCGATTTAACAATCAAGACATCTTTCTCAATGCCTTGCCCGATTTAACAATCCAGACAACTTGCCCGATTTAACAATCCGGACACACACATACTTAAAATTTTGTCCGATTTACCACTAAACCGGTCAATATATCATGTGATTTATAATATATCGACTAACACATAAACCGGCTAACACATTAATCGGATTACTCTTAAACCGGATGAGACTACGTCCGGTTTATATTTAAATCGATCAACCCTTGTCCGGTTTATTCCAGTCCGGTCAACATTCATCCGATTTGTTCTTTGAACCGGGTGAAAGATTACTTCAACAATTATACATTTTAAGAAATTATAAAACATATAAACGACTCACTTACTTTGAAAATCAACTAGAAATCTTGAAAATAAGCAATCCGATCAACACTCCCTTCTTTAAATCGCACACTAAGGTTTTCAAATAGCAAGAAGAGAGAACTGGAGGCCTCACCCTCATTTTATACGTTTCCAAAAGAGGTATGGCGGCTAAACTGCCCTATTTATGCATGCATTCACAAGCATACACACATGTATATATTCATATATATATATATATATATATATATATATATCTATTTATATACACCCATTCATGCACATATATCATGCATATATCCATATATATACATATACATACCTATGCATGTATTTTATCATGTATATAATTATGTCCACACAAATGCATACTCATTTATGCATATAATTTCACATACTAACATGATCAAATATAGCAATTTATCATGCTGTCACATAATCATTTAACAAGTAATCACTTATTAATTACCTCGGGTGATAACCAAGATCCAGTTATCACATCCCCCACAAATCCGTCACCGATTTTTTTAGAATTTCTTTTTTGTGGAAAACTTCCTGACGGATTAGCGACGGATTTTTTTTATATTTAGTACCATCACAAATTCGTCGGTAATCCGTCACAAAATTGATCTAATTTTTTTTAATAAATAATTAGTGTTAATTAATTATATTTTCTGACGGATTTCCGACCGAATTTAATTAATATTCTTATTTAATTAAAATCCATCGGAAATTTTTAGATTTTTTTAAAATTTTACACTTTTTTAGAAGCTATTATTAAAAAGGAAACGAATCTTTTTTCTTAAAATCTCCAAAGGATTAAAAAATTTTAAGTTTTTTTTATTTAAAAAACTGAAATCCGTCGCAGATTTCAGATTTTTTTTAAAATTTATACTTTTTAGAAGCTATTATTAAAAAGGAAAAAAAATTACTTAAAAATGTACCGACGGATTAAAATATATTTGAAAAAAAATAAAAATTCTATACATTTCTGACGGATTTCAGACAGAATTTAATTTATTATTTTTAAAAATTAAATTCCGTTGTAAATTTTTAGATTTTTTTAATGTTTTATTCTTTTTTAGATGCTATTATTAAAAAAGAAACAAAAACTTTTTTTCCTTAAAAATCTCCGACGGATTTCCGATGGATTAAAATATATTTGGAAAAAAATCTAAAATTTCCGACAAATTAAATTCCGTCGGAATTCCGTTGGAAATTTTTAGATTTTTTTTAAAATTTAATTCTTTTTTAGAAGCTATTATTAAAAAGGAAACACAAACTTATTTTTCTTAAAAATCTCCGATGGATTTCCGACGGAATTTAATTTTTTATTTAAAAAAAATTAAATTCCTTCAGAAAAATGTTTTCATTTTTTCTTACAAAAAAATTATTTTTAGAGAAAATTAAAAAAAAGGAAAATATAAAATTTCAGATGGTTCAATTGGCTTTAACGAGCACTATTGGACTTTAATGGACGTATTGGGTTAGTATGTTCAATTGAGATTTAATGATTTTTGTTGGGTTTTAACGGGTATTATTGGGCTGTAATACCCAATAACCGGTATTATTGGGTTTTAATGGATCGTGGTAAAATTTAATGGATTTTAGTGGACTTTATTCTGTTCAACTAGGTTTTACTTGAGCTATTGAGTCTTATTTGGGTCAATTGGGCATTAACGAGTAGTATTGGACTTTAATAAATCTATTAGGATTTAATAGATCTAGTGGGCCTTATTTGGTCCAATGTGGCTTTGACGGGTACTATTGACCTTTATTCGGTACAATTGAGCTTTAACAAGTATTAGGCTTTAACAGGTACAATTTGGGCTTTACTAGGTACAATTGGGCTTTTTAGGGTACTGTTGGGCTTTCATGGATCTTAGTGGCCTTATTCGGTGCACTTGGACTTTAATGGGTACTATTTGGTCTTTAATGGATCTAAGTGGATTTTAATGGATATATTGGGCTTTAACGGGTACAATTGGGCTTTACTGGGTACAATTGGGCTTTAAAGGTTACTGTTGGGCTTTAATGAATCATAGTGGACTTTAATGAATATATTGGGTTTTAACGGGTACTATTGAGCTTTCATGGATCTTAGTGGCCTTATTCGGTGCAATTGGGCTTTAACGGGTACTATTTGGTCTTTAATGGATCTTAGTGAATTTTAATGGATATATTGGGCTTTAACGAGTACAATTAGGCATTAAAGGGTACTGTTCGACTTTAATGGATATTATTGGACTTTAATGACTCTATTTGGCTTTAAACTCAACATTTGAGCTTTCTTGGATCTTAGTGACCTTATTCGAGGTAATTGGGCTTTAACGGGTACTATTGAGCTTTCATGGATCTTAGTCTCCTAATTTGGTGCAATTGGGCTTTAATGGGTACTATTTGGTCTTCGATAGATCTCAGTGGATTTAAATGGATCCATAGGGTTTTAATCGGTTCAATTGAGCTTTAACGGGTATTATTGGGCTTTAACGGGTACTATTTGCTCTTCGCTATATCTTAGTGGATTTTAATGGATCCATTGGATTTATTCGGTTCAATTGAGCTTTAACGGGTACATTGGTGTTACATCCAACGAGTAAGTGTTATATTAACTAATTGATCAAATTAATTATTTTTGGGTATCGATACTAATTCAACTCATTACACAAGTTTAACAACATCCATGCGACCCATCATTCGATTCAGATTATTCGATCAATGATTGAGGGGCCATGGTGCACGTGGTCGGAGATCCCTAAAGAGGTGAAGACACGGATGTGAGAGCATTTCCAGGTTTGTAGTATTCTTTTAACTTGTTATATTTTTGCTAGTTTTATTTTGAAGTCAACAAGCAACTAATCTTTTATGTATAGGGGTACTATTGTTGGGATTCAGCATTGGACGGCAAGATGTTGTTGATATGGGAGACCCGGGGTGCCAAAAATTACAATGATGGCATGAATTCTTCTAGGAGAAGGACAGGAGAAATAGCCAGAAGTCAATCGCTGCCCTATGTAGAAAACGACCCTAATAGGGATATGAATATGTTAAAGGGCTTCCACCCAAAATGGCTCGATCCTCGTATCTGGTGCGAGATGATTGATCGCTGGAACACGCCCTATTGGAAGGGTGTAGTTTCCAAGGCGGCGCATGATAATTCTTGTTCCCTAATAATCAATGTTCATAAAAGCTTCAAGGTTTTCATGGCAGATCTGAATATTTCTTGTAAAAACACAATGATGTAAGTCGAGAGAGAAAGTCAAACTTCATTCAATGGTAAAACTTTATTTACGTTAGCAGATTTTACAATATGAGCTCTTACTACAAATTACAAAGGACTTACCTTTTATATAGGGTCAAAGAAGTAAACAAAGTCAAAGTCAAACAATCTATAGAAAAGTCAAACACGATGACTTTTATACAATTATAGACAATTTTAACTTTCAAGACGAATACAATTTTACACTGAATTTCAGTCCTAATATTCTCCCCCTTTGTATTCAGGCTTGAAATAATTTGCTCGCTTTGAGTCTCGTTTGAACTTTGTTGCTTTAAGCACTCTATGTCTTCTTCAAAACAATCTCCAACTTGAAATCTTCAAGCAATCGTTTGTTGAGAAAGATCTTCTAACATTCTCCCTCTGGAATGTAGAACCACGATGATTTTCTCTGTTGACAATGTAGAACAAAAACAGTAACAATCTTCAGAATTGATCTTTAACACACATTTTCTTCAAAGGTAATCTTTATCAGCAAACTGTTGTAAAATTGATCTTCACATTCAACAACTCTTGTAATTCCCAAATCATACAAAATCTGAATCAAATCTTCAAGAAATAAGAATAAGATGAATTTAGAGAGAAATTGTCACCAAATCTTCGATAGATTTCTTGAGAGAAAATCTTATCACAATTATAGCTCTAATTTGATTAATTGTTGAACTAATGACAATTAGGAAGCTAATCACTATTTATACTAAGAAAACAGTAAATGCCTAACTATTACAAAGCATTAAAAAAGGAGAACTTGAATACAACTTTAACGCACATTCTTGAACCCAACAATCTCCCCCTTTGGATTCAAGTTCGAACTCTTGTAAATCTGGTCTTTCTGAGTCCGAGCAGTTTCTCCAGCCTCCTCAGTGCATTCCGATATTGCAATTTTTCTTCAAGCAAATTCAAAGCATTAATCAGCAAGTACCTTTCTTTCGGACTTATCCTCTCCGACTCTGCAGCTTTATCATTATTAACTCTCCTCGTTTCCAGCGCTCGTCTCACCATTCGAATAGTACCATCAGAAAATTTGTTCAGTACACTGAATCTCATGAACTTCTTAATCCAACCCTCGGCATCATATATCACCCCGAACTCCAGCTATTCAAGAATCATGTAAAACGGATAAGCTTTAATGATTGCATTAAGAGCCACAAGAACTCCTTCTTTTCTATTCTTTATATTCTGGATTTCGTGATACATATGCTCCAGATCTTCGAAATACAAGTTGGAGAAGTTAGCTTCACTAAACACCCAGACCTTACCATCTTGTCATGTCACTATGAATACCGGATACCAGAGTCTAAGAAGTCTTTGAGCATCAATTTGTTTAATTGACAAAACTCGATGTATGGTCCTAACTTGGCTGATCGGGAGACGCTTGGCTTTGAGGAAGTGCTTATACTTCAAACGATAGTCTTTGGATTTCTTGTGAATACCAAGAATCTTATCCGCACTGAGAGCTTTACGATGTCGAAGGAAGATGCCAAAATAGATGTGTTGGATCGATTAACTCAGATTCTTGGTAAAGATTACTTACTTGGATGATCTGTTTAATAGTGAGAATGCAGCGGAAATAATAATAATCAACCAAAGTAGAAATCAATAAGAACACAGATGAAGATTAATGATGAACATAAGAGAGAGCTTCAAATGATTTTCAATTAGATGAAAATATCAACAATTACAATACTGAAGCACACAGAAATACAAGGGCCTACGCTGCTATTTATACAAGTCAATAACCGTTTTCTGACACGACCTAAAGTAAATTAATCTAAGCCGTTCGATCAAAATAAGTTACAGACAAGAACACGTGATAAGCACGAGCAGCTAAAAGACCTAAGTAAAACAGCTAAAGAAGATCTAGACATAAGACATGCTCCAGACCCTCTGTGAGACATCACAGAGGCTCTGCTGGATATAACTTGAGAGCACACTTGACGTAGAAGAAAACTTCCAGAACCTCTGTGAGAAATGACAAAGGTTCTGTCGTGTTTGTCTTGAAGCATTGTCTTTCCAGAGGACCAGTTTCCAGAACCTCTGTGAGACACGACAGAGGTTCTGTCACTTGGGACTTGTACGCTTGAGCATCTTCTGCTATTGGTCCTCTGTGGTCTTTTGTGACAGATCATCTTCTATCAACCCTTGCAGTATTACTTTTTCGATACTTTTACATTTAAAGAAATGAGAGCTAACAATCTCCCCCTAAGTATGAAAAAGTAAATAATGAAATTTAAGTGTAGGGACATGACTTGATTGAAATTAAAACAAGAGGTGATAAAACATCATCCTCTGAAAGGTTTACAATTACAATGTAAAGAATTACAAAAACTTAA
>NC_037529.1:28530077-28531329 GCF_001531365.2 Cynara cardunculus var. scolymus
TGAAGATGAACTCTCTGAAGTTGATTTGAGCTTTAATTGCGTCCAAGAGAGGAGACACTTCACCAACCCTGTAATGTATTCTATCCACCTCTGCCACTAAACACTTGAAGATCCATTCCAACGTCTCTGATGAATACTTGTGAGCTTCTGTTRGGTCGAAGAATCTTAGTAGCTCATCTTTGTCCAAATACACAAACTCAAAAACGGGATTGTGTAGAATGGTGTTTGGATAGTACTTAGATACCCAATTAGGCCTGCTGTAAGGAAGAGTGATCTTTAAATTCTTTTGTGCTAATCTCATGGCCAACTCAAAATCCTCCTGGCTATAATATATCACTTGCACACGCATAACTTCAATCAGCCTCTTGAGTGAAATTTGGTATGTTTTCCTCCTCTCCATGTAGATGTTAAGGATCTTGTGCATATATATGACATCATACACACAGAGGTTATGAAGATCTGCATCAGTGAACGTATAGATGTTGTCGTCTTCTCTCCTTACAACGTACTGTGAGTAAAGCACGGTCTTCTTTAACAGAGTCCTTGGTGAGATTGTCACCAAAGAAGTGATCATGTGGCGCGAGAAGACCTGCTCACGAGGCCTTGTTAACTTGGAGAAGTGGAATTTGGCTACGGCAGAGGGGATATCAGTGAGCTCTGGGTCATAGGGTGGCTCTGTGTCTGTTACAAAGTACTTCCAAAAAAGAATTCCTTCTGGGGTAGTGATAGCCTCTGTACGAACGTTTTGCATTGGAATCTTGCTCATAGATTCAAGAATTTCAGAGACCCGTGCTCCCGCTGTAGACTCTGGCATCTTCTATTCTTCTTATTCTTCTTCTTGCAGAATCGGCCTCTGGGTCGATCCCTCTGCAAGGATGGGCTTAACGGTTCCTTGCAGGACATGAAATGTACCTGTGGACGTTGTTTGCACTTGTGGGAAAATGGATGTTGTGGCCTCGCCTTCTCTGTGGTGCATAGGCACTCTGCCCTTCTTAGCCTGAGCCTCTGCCAGAGAAATCTTCAATACTTTGAGGAGCTTAGGGTCATCAGCATATTTTTCTTCATTAATTGGCTCTGGAGTTTATGTGCTCGATGAAGACCCTTTCTGTGAAGAATCTCCAGCTATGGCCTTTAGGCTCTACAGCCTTTTTCTTGCCTTTGTCAACAGCTGTAGACTCTCCAATCTTTACACCTCTGGCAGGTGCTCTGGCAGATTTCTTCTTTGCTTCTGGGGCCTTGGCCTTCTTCTTTT
>NC_037529.1:28532969-28534850 GCF_001531365.2 Cynara cardunculus var. scolymus
CTGAACTCCTTCTGGACATTCGACAGAATATCCTGAATTTGTTCTATTGGGGAGTCGTTGATGACCATCTTACGCAACCTTCTACGTTTGGGTGTTGCTGCAGCCTCTACCGGGCTTTCTTCTGCGATGGCCTCTGTGACCACAGGTTCTGTGATCACTGGCTCTGTTGGATCAGCCTTCTTTGTTTTCCTCTTCTTAGGTTTTAACAGAGGTGCAGTTGGGCCCTCTTCCTCTACGGGCCTCTTTTTCTTCTTCGACTTTCTCACAGAAGAGTCGGTACCCTTCTGTGTCTTCGTCTTCATGCGAGGAGGACTTGGGATTCTAGGGGGTTCCTCTCTCACCTCACCAGCCACTACTGGCTCCTCCGTTCGTCCCTCTACTCTCATTTTTTCGATTTCCACAACCATGAGGACACCTATTCGTGGTGGGGTTACAGGGACCGGTTCTGGACGCCTGTTAGCACGTCTATAGGATTTTCGATCATGGTGGCTTAAGTACCTGAGCATGGCCTTTGATAGGGGCCTTGGACTTCTGTAGCCATGCTCGTGCTCTGTAGGTCTAAACTCCTTGAAGGGGTATAGTTTGGCATTCGGGTCCACAGAGGGTAATCTTGCTGCCAGAAGGTCTCCAAAAGCCAAATCAAGGAAGTGTTGTAAGATCAGGTTTGGCTGGTCATGTCTTCCTTGGCCTTCTTTTGGGCCTGGACCTTCGTCTTCTCCCCTTTGTGAATGGCGCACTTCTTCTTGATGAGGCTGACTATGTCCTCGAAAATCAATTGCGCGTAGTCTAGTGGCAGATTAAAGTAGATGCCATACATTATTGACAGCATAGCGTGGGATGATTGGTCATGGCTACCTACCTTCCCTGTGAGGCAGCAATTGATGATGAAGAAAAGAGTGTTCCACATAGGGGGTAGTCCCTTACGCCTGAATTGTGTCCTTTTGGTGATGGGGGTCGCGTAAGAATGGAACTCCAGAAATTTGATTAGTTCTTCATCAGTAGGAGTGGCGGCATAGGCATTCAGCTTCAAATGTTCAAGAGTGGGCAAATGAAGAGCAGCTCTCAGGGATTCCACATTTAGTTCTAATGGGACAAGGGATTTAGTTACAGGGTGAGATGCGTAACCAACAATGGTTAGCCCAGTATTATCGAGGGTGGTTATGTAGGCACTCACCAGAAATTGGGTAATGTAAGTTTCAAGTGTGGGTCGAGTGGCAGTCAAAGCATAGTAGAGAGGGTGGTTTCTTAGTATTTCCATTAGTGTGAAGGTATTATCCGGAAATCCTGAGGGGATGAAGAAATAGTTATTAGGTTTTTTGACTAATACGATCTTTTCGTATTTATTTTGCACGAAGGACAGGGCGTGCGAAGTTAGGGCTTGAGCTTGTGTTACCTCATTATCGCTTGATGCGTTAACGGACTGAGCTGAGGCACTTGAGAAAGACATTGTTGCAGGAAGCTTTGAGAGTTTCAGGTTGCAGGTTCGTCTGAGTGTTTGAGAGGTTTTTGAAAGCGTAAGGTTTTAATTTGGGGGGAAGGAGGGTATCTAAAGGTAAGAAATTTCAAAATTGAACCGTCTGCTGTATGAAAGGTCGTGTGATGAGTGGATTTGGGTGAAACGGTTCAAAAAAGGTATGACACGCCGTATTGGGAAGACGCGCGATTGATGACGTGCGCTTCCTTTTACTGACACGCGCATGTTTGTTCTTACCCTTATTCATAAAACCACGCGCACCATATCAATAGACAAGAACTATTAACAGAGTTCTGTCAGAGGCCTAAGGGTTATAAAGCCTCTGTGATATGTGCCGGGCCATCTTATAGATGTTACACCTTTTTACCTAAACGTTTTTATAAAATCCACAGAGAGATGAGTATTTG
>NC_037529.1:28534950-28593577 GCF_001531365.2 Cynara cardunculus var. scolymus
CATAAACATGCAAAGTTTGCTCAATATCATGCTTTTCCCCCATAAAACATATAGAAAGTGGGGCCGTGAAAACTCACAAGTTTGGCGAATATCCGTGTGTTTCCTCTAGGGACTTTCTATGCTTTCTCGAACCTCCTGACAGACCAACCAGCGCTATATTAACTTAATGGTTTCCTTGACTTAGGTAGGGCAAAGTTGGTTCCAATGCAAAGCCATCAAATATTTTCATAAAATAAAGCCGATTTAATTATTTATTAAAAAGGAACTTTCCAAAATCCGAGTAATGACATCATTATATGTCATCCCAAAACAAATGATGGCAACCGCCAATTACCAAAACCAAGAGATTTTGAGTGGGTTTAAAACTCTTTTCAAGAATAATCCACAATTCTTGAGCCACACGCCTTCAACACTGATTGCATGCAGCTTAAAATTTCCAAGAATTAAAAAAAAAGAAAATCTAATACAAAACCATCATCAACGAACAACTTCCAGAAAATAAAGTAAGTTCCGATTTCAACAAGTTTTCAAAGGGATAAATCTGATTAGAGGTGCATGCAAGATCTATCATCCGAAAATGTGATCGGACCTCTCATGCAAGGAATTTCTCTTTCTTTCTTGGAGATTTAAAGAACTTGGGTCACCGATTATCATCCCCAACGAAGACACAGGTGGGTCCTTGAATGAATAATCTCTCCTCTTTAAATCCCGTATATAGCCAAAAAGTCGAGTAGGGAGGAAGATAAAGATTTCAGACATTAAAAAGAGAAGTAAATAACTTTAAACATACCTTTTCTTGACTACGAATTAGTCTCAAGAATAGCGGAAATATTGAGTTTTGCTTGACGATGAAATCGGTTGGAAAGTGATAGAATTTAGAGAGAGAGAGAGAGGAAATGGCTGGATGGAAAGTGGAGAACTTTCAAAAGGGAAGGGGGGTTTTTATATGTGGATTAAATAAAAAGAATGGGCTGACTTATAAAAGGCCCAAGCCCAAATAAGACTTTTATTTACAAAAAAAAAAAATTAAAAGACCCCAATAAATACAACAAAACATTTTGATAAAAGATTTAAAACACCAATCTTTAAATTAATTGCCAAATAAATATAAAATGGGACTTTGGAAACTTTACATTTTTAAAGAGGATGGAACTTAAAGATATCAACTTTATTTTATGTGAAATACTTCAAGACTATTTGGCATTGTATAAACTGGCTTTGTTAGCTACCCGCCGAGACATGATCTAACGAACTAATCTTGGGAATTAAACAGGATGACCTCTAATCATCGAAGATAAATCCTAGAAAGACTTAGTTCTAAATAAAGATCTTGAAATAAGGTACTAACCTGAAGTCCCAAAGTGACGAATTGTCACATATAAAGTCATCGTGTTTGACTTTTCTTATAGAAGTTTGACTTTGACCTTGTTTAGTTGTTTAACCCTATAAATAGGGTGAGGTCTTTGTAAATTTAAAAAAAAGAGCTTCATTGTAAGATTCAATATACGTAATATAGAAGTTGACCAAACCTTGAGCATTGACTTTTTCTCTCTACTTCTCCTACATGTTCTTAATAGAAAATCTTGTCTGCCATTGATGATTTGAAGGTGTATTGAAGATTGATCATAACAGGGGCAAACAATTGGTATCAGAGCAGATTTACAGGAAGATTGATTGAAGAAGTCATCAAGGATTGCACAAACTTTCTGGAAATTCATGATTTTATGTTCTTGAAGTTCATATAATTTCTTGAATGTTTTAATTGTTCTTCATAAACTTTTCTTAAATCTTTCATTCTTGGAAATTTGAATATTAAAATGATGATCGTTGTGTATGTTTTACATAATGATTCATTGTTGTTTCTTTGATTTTGAATTTTGGTCATCGGTATTTGAGATTTGAAGAGTTTATAAATTTTTGATGTTCTTCATGTTCTTGTGAAAACTCATCAAAAATGTAAAGTTTGATCCAAAATTTGTATAAATTTATGTAAAGTTTGTGTTTGTTTGATGATTTGATCTTTAGTTTGATCGAGTTTAGAGGCTGAGTTGAGCGATATCGGATACTAAGGTAGCATGACTTAAGCATATTCGGTCATAAGAAAGAAAGTCTTGACCGTATTCGGTCAATTAGTAAGCGGTTTATTATCTTGCTTTGAACAATCTAAGGGCATGTGAGTTGAGCGATTTTGTACACAGTGTGAGTGATTTATTCTTAGTCTCTCTTATAGCTTGAGCAATGTATAGAGTCTTGTGAACGATTTATCTCACCTCTTGTGATCGTATTCGGACATTAAGCAATCTGATATGGGAAGCATGCATTGAGCGATTTAGCATCTTTCTGTTTGAAGTCTTAACCAAATTTGGACACTAGAGAAGCTAGAATTGACCGAATTCGGACACTAGAGAAGTCCAGTTTGATCGAATTCGGACACAAGCTAAGTGATTTATACTTGGTGTGTCATTCATGCAGTGTGTTGAGCGGACTTCTTCATTATAGTGAGCGATTTATATTGCATGGTGACTGGATTAACTTCTTGTTTTGTAAGGACTTGAGCTATTTTTTCTTGCATGCTTTGTGTGATTTACAGAAGCTGTCTTGACCGGTTTTAGAAGCTGTCTTGAGTGGATTTAAGAACATCTGTGAGAGATTTAACTTCATAAGTTGAACGGTTTAGAACAGCTAGTATTGAGTGATTTGGTTTTCAAGTTGTGAGCGGACATAGTAGTTCTGAGCGATTTAAATCTAGTGTTTCTTCATGCATTGAGCGAATTCTTGCAGACTTCCTAAGCGAGCGATTTATGTTTTTGTCTTGAGCGGATATAAGCTGTGAGGTGAGCGATTTAAAACATAGTTTGAGCGATATACAGTACATGGCTTGAGTGATTTAAAGACTTTTCTTGACCGGATTAAGCTTAGTCTTGAGCGGTTTAGGTTTAGTGTTGGGCGGATTTTTACTTGGTATATACTTCAAGTTTGAGCGATTTAAATCTTGAGGTATCTTATAGTGAGTGAGTTCATTCTAGAACAAGTTAGTGTTACCACCTCTTGTGAGATTGAGAGTTGAGCTTTGAGTGGTTAAGAATTGTCAATCTTTGAGAGTTTTTAAGTTCATTTTTTTAACCAGTTTGAATTTTCCAGAAATTGTGTGATTTGTGAATTCCTTTTGAGTGATTGTGTAATATTTTTTTTGTGTATTTCTTTGATCATTTTTCTTGAACTGCATAGATCCTGTAATTGATCAATCTTATTTTTAAAATGGCAGATTTACTTCAGAAAAAGAATAAGGAGTTGAAACAGAGAATTACAGAGTTGGACCAGAGCTTATAGAGCTATAAGGAGATATATCTTAATATGTTCTACGAGAATCATGATAATGTGGAATTTATTGCAAATCTTCAAAAAGATCATAAAGTTGCATTGGAAAAAGTTGAGAATGATTTCAAGAATAAAATTAATAAACTTGAGAAAACTCTGAGTTCAGTAAGGAAGGACTATGATGATGATTTGAGAACTTGGAGTAAAGCTAATCAAGACATGTTTAATAAACTTCAAGAGCTACAATCTGAAAGGAATTCTTTTGGGAGAAATAGTAAAGAGTCAGAGATCTTAACTGATAAATCTGAAAGTGACATGGTTGAGCTAAGAAAGCTTCTGAATCTAGAGAAAGAAAAGGTTTTAGAAATGGAAAAGACTTTTAATGCTGAAAGGAATGAATTTGGGAAAGAGAAGAGGAGATTTATTGAATTTGAAAGAAAATTCGGTGCTGAACGCATATCTTTTGAAGATGTGATAAACTCTCTTGAACTGAATGCTAAAATGTTGTTAAAGCAAATCTCGGATTTTGAGAAGCTGATCATCTTGGAACGAGCCAAGAATGATAAAGAAAAGACAGACATCTCAGAAGACTGTCAGGTCAGTTACAGAAATTATCTTAAAGCATTGATCTAAAGCAGAAGGCTTTAGACGAATAGAAGAAGCAATTTGCCCTTGAGAAAAGAAATACTTCAAAGAAGTATACAACAATTGCTAAAGAGCTTGCAAATAAGAAAAAGTCGCTTGACATCGCTTCTAAGAATGATAAGAGCAGCTCAGATGAAGAGAAAAGCGAGTTAATAAATAAGAAGAAAAATTTTGAAATACGTTAGGAGTTAGAAGGTAAACTCCTGCATACTACAAGGAAGTTTCAAAAATGCCCGCTTTCTTGGATCAATTTGGGCAAAGAGCAACTCGAAAGTACTTGACTTCTCCTCTTTCTCTTCCTCTTTTTCTGCTTCATGGTTTGAGTTGGTCAACTATAAAGATCCAGGCAAGCGCCAAAGAAAGAATAAGAGAAGACGGTAAGGCTCAAAAAGACCGGCTTTTCTTTCCGGGGCGAGCACTCTCTTTTCTTTGTAAATATCCGTCTTTAGCGAATGCACTTGACCGACCCGCCATCGCCAAATCCTTCTATTATTAAGTACGGCTGGTCAAAAATGATGATTGGGATTGTGGCACTCCACTCGCTTATCGATTAAGAAATCGAATGAGGGATTGGGCTGTGTAAGGTGGAATGCTTTCTCGATTTCCATGTTTGGCCCATGAGGATACTTTCACCCAGTTTTTCCCTTCCTGTGAATTCGAACTTTTTGGTATTTTCCGTTTCGTAGTTCCCCTCCCCGGCAAGCACCTAGCTGGCGAGGAAGGAAGACTAGACCGAGCCTATCCAAACGACTCCGTCGATAGAGCTCTTGGGAGTCATCAGCCTGGAAGGCCGACGACTATATAAGCTAAAGCCTTGGTCTGTCTTGACTTTGACTCTTTCCCGGGGCCAAATCATAGTCAAAAGAAGAATTGGAACTTCTTCCGGGCTTGTTGTATGAATTCCAAACCTGGGAAAAAACGCCAAATAAATCGGAATAAAACTTCCTGTTCATGTTGGCGATTTCAGATGTGAATTGAGAAAGCATCCTTTACTCCCCTTTATTTTAGTAGGCGCCAGTCTTCTTGCCTGGTAATTCTCTGGAGTGAAGTTTCGCTGTTTTATTTCCCCCCAATATTGTCCCTTTCCCTTATGTCTGATCTGAAGACAGACCTTGAAACTGAGCTGAAGATGAGAACTGAACTTAAATTTAAGTTTGATTTAGTTACTGCTGAAAGGGACCAGCTTTTACAGAAAGTCAAACACTTTTCTTGTGTACAAAGCTCAATTGGTTCTCCATCACAGTGTAAAACTAGCTTTTATGACTATTCCAAATCGAATAGTTATTCAAGCAGCCCTAAATCTACTTTTTTCTAAGAACTATTCTCGTTCTTCTAGTCAGTATTATCAAGGGTATGTTATCAAATAACCCAATTATTAGTCTAAGATTAAAAGCTTTTGGGTTAATAAATTTGAATCTGTTTCGTCTCGTACTCCTCTTGCTACTAATAATCTTCCTTGTTTTGTGAGATCCAATTTTGACTTGATAAATCTTAGCAAGAAAAGGATCATGTGCTCCACATGTAACTTAACAAATTTTGTGAACAAGAAGATATATAACAGATGGAGTACAGTCAACAGATATCAGAACAGTTCGAAAGGTAAGAACAGGTATGATCACAATTACTGGTACGAATCATATTTTATTCCTGATCATCCTGTTCACAGTGCCAAAAATAATATATCCAATAAGAATAGATGGTTTGGAAGTTACAATATACCCCAACCCGATACTGACAAAATAGGACCCAAGTTCCTTTGGGTACGAAAATCTACTTAATCTGGTTTTGCAGGTGTGTCAATTTTGTGCTGATCAGAATATATTTCAGTGATACACCAATGCAAGGGGAGTTGTAATCTATTTCAAAAAGGCTTCTGAACAATACAGTTCAGGACCCGTGCTTAACCGGTTGTGATTTCTAAACACCCAATTTAGGACCCGTGCTAAAAATGTTTCCATTTTTTTTTATTTGAGCTGAATCGTGACATTACCATTATTTACTTTTAGGGGAGTCTCTAGAAGTTTTCAATAAATGTTTTCGTGAAGTGAATTTTTTTAAAACGAGTACATTTTCTAAACAGGTATTTCCTGAGATTTTACTTGCGTATTTTCTCATCATACATAACTCCAATACCTGTTTCAGCTATTCTTCAAGTTTTTATTATCACGTCTCTTATACGAAAATCATTTTCGGTGATAATACACTCGTTTGTATTCAAATGTGTTTTCTGATATTTTTTTACTTTGATTGATATACATTCAATAATTTTTTTTAATATTAGAATCTGTAAACTTGTTCTTACAGATCTTCATTCATTTCTCTCACATATCGAATAATCTGATCTTTGTCGCATCATTCTTTTGTTAATTGTGCTTAAAACCAAATATTTTGATCAAATTTTATCTGATCATTGTGCTTTATCTGAAATATTATTTTTGATCAACTGTTTGTGATCAATTGAGCATAATGTTAAATTTTAGGAGGGACTGAGTGCTTATCCGAAATACCTCAATTGAATGTCAGAACGGACAAACCTACCCA
Source organism: Cynara cardunculus var. scolymus (assembly GCF_001531365.2). Lineage (NCBI taxonomy): Eukaryota > Viridiplantae > Streptophyta > Magnoliopsida > Asterales > Asteraceae > Cynara > Cynara cardunculus. Next base: position 28,541,455 of record NC_037529.1, read on the forward strand.
TGAGGACAACCATATCTGAGTGAGCTTTATTTACAAAAAGGTTTGTGTGCTGAGACTAAAATGAAAATGAGAGGGGTAGTTGTTGTGAGATTAAAAGAATTGATGAGAGTTGTGTCAGGATTAAAAGAATACGAAAATCCTGTTCCGAACTTTTAAAATCCGGGCATACCACATAATCTATTAGTTGTCGATTCTTTGGAGACTAATATTGAAAATGGCAAAGCCCAGGCTAATTCTTGTCACAACCCCACCAGCTACTCATTTATCTCTCAACAGATAAGTGTTTCAACAACACTTGGGGCACGCAGCTCACAATCTATCAATTTCTCATTCAGAGAAAGATGATATTGAAACAGAATGATATATGTCCCCCCTTCAAGTCTTTTTGATCACTAATTGAGTCTGATAAATATGGTTAGTCCACACGGTTTATCTTTTTGAGCCTAAACAGAAGCATTAGTTGCTTTATCCTTCTACACTACACAGATTTTGCATTTTATATGTTAATTTGCCAAAACAGTCATAGATATGCTAATTTTAAGCTATCGATGATTGAATGGAAGACCTGGTGAGATGAGCATAAAAAAGACTCATATATACAGTACATTCATTATACTGAGTATATCTGTTATACTCACAGGCCAATCTTTTTATAAGAATGAAAATAATTTCATTTGTTAAAATTGGGTGTTACCTTCCCATTCCCTTAATATGAGAAGATTAAATAAGTGGATTTGCAAAGATCTACTTACTATTTTATGAATTGATGGCTTACGCGTAGGATTTCATTCATTCTTGTGCATGATATAATGATTCTCATTTCATCATAAGGAGAAGTATGAAATAATGAATGAAATGTCCAATTCCGAACATTATAAGGGGAATCTGATGTAAAGATCAAGGGGGTGTAACTTCAAATTTGGCAAAAGACTCAAAAGGAGTGCGACTAGAGATGATTACGAAGATTATTCCGATGGTACAACGTCTGAGAGTTTTTGAATGAGTAGATCATTGTTTCAAAAGTTTACCATCAGAAATCTCTTTTCAAAGAGAAAATTTATTAGAGTTTGTTGTCAGATTCTTTGAAGATCACATATTGTACCTTGTTTTTGAAGATTTTTGTTGATATTATTCTACATTGTCAAAAGAGAAGATCATCGATGTTCTACATTCGAGGGGGAGAATGTTAGAAGATCTTTCTCAGCAACTGATTGTCTAAAGATTTCAAGTTGAAGTTTGTTTTGAAGAAGACATAGTGTGTTTAAAGCTTCAAAGTTCAAACAAGACTCAAAGCGCGCAATTTCTTTTAAGGCTGAATACAAAGGGGGAGAATGTTAGGAATGAAATTCAGTGTATAATTGTATTCGTCTTGAAAGATAAAATTGTCTATAATTGTATAAAGTCATCATGTTTGACTTTTCTTATAGAAGTTCGACTTTGACCTTGTTTAGTTGTTTGACCCTATAAATAGGGTAAGGTCTTTGTAAATGTTTTAAAAAAAAGCTTCATTGTAAGATTCAATATACATAATATATAAGTTGACCAAACCTTGAGCATTGACTTTTTCTCTCTACTCCTTCTACATGTTCTTAATAGAAAATCTTGTCTGCCATTGATGATTTGAAGGTGTATTGAAGATTGATCATAACAGGGACAAACAAAAAGATACCCAGTTTGGCCTGAAACATTAAATTAACCTTATTCGATTCGAAAGGTTTAAAAGGGGCACCATGATAATCTGATTAGTACAAACCTGTTTTGGGTTTGATGTATTATTAGTAAGCAAAGAATTTGGCTTGAAAAGTGAAAGGTATTGGTATCATATTCTCACTTGCTTGTTATATATATGAAAGGTTATTTTACATAAAAGTTTTGGTGATTTTCACCCTGCAATATCATAAATAGGGTATCTCACTAGACCTTTCGGTCTAACCCTCGTTTTGTGATTTTAACTATGTATTGCAGGAGGTACCGATGGTAAGGGGAAGGGGAAAATGTGATATTTTTCCTATATGTATTTCTACATGAAGATTTGTCTATGATGTATAGTTTTGATTGATGAACATTGATTAGTACAAGAAATGTATTTTGAATTTTGAGACATGTTTTCTATATGGTAAATTCTTGTACTAAGGGACCTGAATGGTATATAAACATGTATTTCTTCCGTATGAAATATGTGTTACATGCAATGTGTTGTATGGGGTGTTACAGAAAGTGGTATCAGAGCCTGAGTTTAAGGGATTTAGGTTTTCAACAGCATGAAACCTAGACTTAAACTGTTTTATTGCATGTTAAGGGTCCCGGACATAGTTACTCCATTGGAAATAAATATGATGGGTTGAAAGATCAGTGTGTAAGGTAAATTCTAATTACATCTGGCTACTGTAATTATGAATTACAGGTACACATTTGAACTTGAATACTTCATTATATTTGGGAATGTGAATACGTGATTCTTAACACTAAAATCTGCAGATGTCTAGCCGAACCCGAAGATCTGAAAGAATGGCTCGTCCAGAATCTGAGGAAAGGGAAGAATCACCCGTTAATCTTTCGACTAGCACGTCTGGAAATAAAGGTCGGGGAAGATCAAGGGGACGAGGCAGAGGAAGAAGTCAGTCTCAGGGAAGGGGCCGGACCGAAGTTCATTCTGAACATGAAGAATCCCATTCTGGGAATGTTCAGGAGAAATCGATGCCACATCCTGAATATGTAACCAGGGACATGTTGGCTGAAGAAACGGGAAAGTTGTGGGAAACTCTGACTTCTATTATGGGAGTTCCAGCCAGAGTAGAACTAGAAAGAATAGAAGTTCATCCCTCGATGCCAGTTATCCACAACAAGGAGGGAGATATCAAAATGTTTTTGGCATGCAAGCCACCAACACCTTTCTGGAGAAAGGGATCCAGTGAAAGCCATGTGCTGGATCAAAGAAATGGAATCTGTGTTCAACACCATTCGGTGTCCAGAAATAGATAAAGTTCGATTTGCTGTTTTTATATTAAAATCAAATGCTTTGTTCTGGTGGGAAGTTGAATCGTTGGCGAAAACAGATGTTTTACAGACTTTGTCTTGGGCAGAATTTGTGGAACGATTCAAGAATCAGTTTTGTCCTAAAACTGCTATTAGATAAATGGAAGAAGATTTTCTAAAATTGGAGCAAGGAAATGGAACTGTTCGGGAGTATACTGAAAGATTTATTGAATACTCTCGATTTGTTGAACATTATGTTTCAACAAAATCCAAGAAGATAGAAAGGTATATTTGGGTTTTGAAACCCTAAATTAGAGAGTTTGTCATTGTTATGAACCCCAATACCTTTTCATTGACGGTAGATGCAGCTAAAGTGACTGAACGAAATAAGAACCGACAACCAGAAGGAAAGGTTGTAGAGAAGAGAAGGTGGGAGGGGCCTTCATCAAATTTTCGAAGGCCAAAAATTGTAGGATATGATAACAGATCTGAACAGAAGATAAGTGAGAAAGTCTACTCACAGTGCCGACAGGTTCATCAGGGTGAATGCAAGATGGACCCAAGAAAATGTTATAAGTGCGGAGAAGCAGGCCATTTGTCTAGAAGCTGCCCAACAAACCGAAGTTGCTTTAATTGCAATTCTCTTGATCATATACGACCAAATTGTCCCTTGTTAAAGACTCTGTAGTTAATAATGGGGAGTAACGCATCGGGTACCCGGGGAAGACCTACTGTGAACAGAGGAGGGCGCGGGGACGGTCCTTCCAGATGACCAAGAATGAGGCAGAAGCATCACCGGATTTAGTAATAGGTACTTTCCTCTTGAATTCAATACGTGCTAAGGTGTTATTTGACTCTGGTGCAAACTTTTCGTTTGTATCACCACTGTTTGCTCAAATTGCATGTCTGAATTCTGTGATACTTGATGATGAATTAGTAGTTGATACTATTAATAGGCAAGAAACTGTTACTAGTGTGTTCAATAATTGTATTATTATTATTGAGGGTTATGAACTTTCGATTCGGTTATTTCCCATGCCAATGAAGAAATTTGATGTAGTGGTGGTTATGGACTGGTTGGCAAGGTATCAGGCCAGTATTGTTTGTAATCAAAAAATGATCAGAATTGCCCTGCCAGACCAAGGAACAGTTGTTATTTATGGTGATCGTCAGAATCACCATAACAGTATTTTGTCAGTAATGAAAGCTTAGAAAAATATTCGGAGGAGGTGCCAGAGATATTTGGCTTATGTAATTGATATTAAGAAAGAAAAAGGAAAAGAGGAATCGATTCTGATTGTTAGTGAATATCCAGAAGTCTTTCCAAAAGACTTATCTGGATTACCACCAGATAGAGTTATTAAGTTTCGAATTGATCTTATACCAGGGGCTACACCAGTAGCAAAAGCACCGTACTGATTAGCTCCATCTGAATTAAAGGAAATGGTTGCGCAGTTAAAAGATTTAACTAACAAGAGATTTATTACACCCAGCGCTTCACCTTGGGGTGCTTCGGTCTTATTTGTCAAGAAGAAAGATGGGTCTATGCAGATGTGTATAAACTAACGTGAACTAAATAAGTTGACAATAAAAAACAAATACCCTTTACCAAGAATTGATGACTTGTTTGATCAGTTGGTGGGAGCAAGTTATTTCTCCAATATTTATTTAAGGTCAGGGTATCATCAGCTCAAAGTCAGGGAAGAAGATGTTGCCACAACAGCATTCAGAACTAGGTACGGTGTTAGGACATATAAATTCAGATTTGGTATTTGATCTCTTACTCTGGATGATCTTTAGGACGATTACAGTGCAGCGGAAACAATGATAAGAACACAACAGAGTAATTAACCAAGAACACACAGATTAATATGAAGAAGATGAACGCAATAGAATAGCTTCAAAGGTTTTTCAATTGATTGAAAATATAGACGATTACAATACTGAAGCACATTGAATTACAAAGGCCTAAGCTGCTATTTATACTAGTTCCTAACGACCTTTCTGACATGACCTAGACGTGTGAAATCATCTAAGTTGTCCAAATAAAGTCGATTAAAGACCTAGTCACGTGAGAAGCACGTGCAGCTAACAACCTTTGAAAAACAGCAGAACATGATCTTCACAGAAGACGAATCCACAGACCCTCTGTGAGCCATCTCAGAGGCTCTGCTGTAGAAGACTTGTAGGTTCTTATTGCCAGAGGACCATTTTCCAGAACCTCTGTGAGAGACAACAGAGGTTTTGTCATTCTTGACTTGCACGATGAAACAGCTTATGTTGTTGGTCCTCTGTTGTCTTCTGTGGAAGATACCCTTCTGTCAACACTTGCAGAATACTTTTTCATACTTTTACATTAAGTAAATATTGGAACTAACATACGGGCATCACGAATTCTTAGTTATAGATTTGATAAATAGAGTATGTAAGGAATATCTTGATAAATTCGTTATTGTAATTATCGATAATGTTCTTATATACTCTAAAACCAAAGAAAAGCATGCGGAACATCTTCGTTTGATATTAGAATTGTTGAAAAGGGAAAGGCTGTATGCAAAGCTATCTAAATGTGAGTTCTGGTTAAGAGAAGTACAATTCCTGGGTCACGTCATTTCAGAAACAGGGGTAAAAGTAGATCCAGCGATAATAGAAGCAGTTGCAAGATGGGACGCTCTGAAAAATCCTTCAAAAGAACTGAGCCAATAGCATATTAGTTAGGGGCCGTTCAGAATATGTAAGCGAATTTAGCCAGTAGCATATTAGTTAGAGCTACCAGAAGAACTGAGTCTGATTCACAAAACCTTCCATGTATCGAATCTGCGAAAATGTTCAGCTGATCCAAGTCTAGCTGTACCGCTGCTAAAGATTAAATTAGACAGTACGCTGAACTTTGTGGAAACACCAAAAGCCGTAATTGACCGAAAGATTAAGGTTTTGAGAAACAAAGAGATAAGTCTGGTTAAGGTTCAGTGGATGTTTCATGAAGGACCAGAACCGACATGGGAATTGGAGTCAAAGATGAGATCAGAGTATCCTTGGCTCTTTGATTAAAGGAATTCCCGAACGGAATTCTTTTGAGGGGTGGAAGTTGTGATAACCGGATCCTAGTTGTCACTTGAGGTAATGAATATGTGATTACTGTTATATATGATTATGTGACAGCATGATAAATTTGTACATTTGATAATGCTAGTATGTGAAAATGTACATAATGTGGATGCACATGTTCGTGTATATACTTGTGTGATATGTATGCATGTATGTGCACGTATGCATAAGTGTATATATAAATATATATATATATATATATATCTGCATGTAGGGAGGAGGCTGTGTTGGCCGACCTTTCCAGTTTTAGAAAGGTATAAAAGGAAGGGTTTGACCTCCATTGCATCTCTTGCCATCTTTAATTTAAATTTTGAGCGATTTAAAGAGAGTGATTGACTGGATTTCCTTATTTGGAATTACAAGAAGATTGGCTTCAAAAAGGTGAGTGATTTAAACTGGTTTTAAACTCTTATAGTTATATAAATTGATTGAATAGCTTTTTCATCGGATTTAAAAGATAACCATTGAGGTGTTGTCCGGATTAGACTTAAACAGGCCAAGACTCAGGCTGTTTAGTCTTAAATGGGACAGGGGTTGGCCGATTTAAGCCTTAAACCGGTTAAGACTTAAAACGATTTATAAATAAACCGCTTGATGGGGATTGTCCGGATTGGGACTTAAACCGGTCGAGGCATAAGCGATTTAGCCTTAAACCGGTCAAGTATTAATTGATTTATAAATATTAAGTTTATGTTTTGAAAGGAGAAGTATGAATACGACGATGTGTTGTCCGGACTTGTTATCCGGACAAAAGTGTTGGAATTGATTCTAAGTGTTAAATCAGATAGGTTGGGCGATATGTTGTATGGATTTGGTAAACCGGCCAAGACTTGACCTGAGATGAAGTCCGGCCAAGTTTATGTTGACCGGATTTTTATTTATGCCTTGTGCATGGTTGATAAAATTGTTATTTTAACATAAAATGGGAATTTTGATAATTTTGAACAAATAATAATTCCATTGACTGCGGTCTATTTGGAATTATTTTTGTGAAATGTTTTGTTGAGTAAATAAGGGTGGCATATCAAGGGGAGGTGTACCATGGGATAAGGGTGGCATATCAAGGAGAGGTGTACCATGGGATAAGGGTGGCATATCAAGGAGAGGTGTACATTTGGGTATAAGGGTGGCATTTGTGTGTGTGTGTTATGTAATATAACTCCTACTATTTTTTCCTTTAAGATTACCGTGGTCTGGAATCTTTATTTCTTTGTGACTTATAGGTTTAGGATTAGGGTTCTTAATGGAAAGCATAGTCTGGATGTTGTTGAGGAGAAGATACCAGGTTTGGCCTGAAACTTTAAATTAACCTTATTCAATTCGAAAGGTTTAAAAGTGGCATCATGATAATCTGATTAGTACAAACCTATTTTGGGTTTGATTTATTATTAGTAAGCAAAGAATTTGGATTGAAAAGTGAAAGGTATTGGTATCATATTCTCACTTGCTTGTTATATATATGAAAAGTTATTTTACATAAAAGTTTTGGTGATTTTCACCCTGCAATATCATAAATAGGKTATCTCACTAGACCTTTCGTTCTAACCCTCGTTTTGTGATTTTACTGTGCATTGAAGGAGGTACCGATGGTAAGGGGAAAGGGAAAATGTGATATTTTTCCTATATGTATTTCTACATGAAGATTTCTCTATGATGTATAGTTTTGATTGATGAACGTTGATTAGTACAAGAAATGTATTTTGAATTTTTGAGACGTGTATTCTGTATGGTAAAATTTTGTACTAAGGGACCTGAATGGTATATAAACATGTATTTCTTCCGTATGAAATATGTGTTACATGCAATGTGTTGTATGGTGTGTTACAGAAAGTGGTATCAGAGCCTGAGTTTAAGGGATTTAGGTTTTCAACAGCATGAAACCTAGACTTAAACTGTTTTATTGCATGATAAGGGTCCCGGATATAGTTATATCCATTGGAAAAAATATGATGGGTTGAAAGAATAGTGTGTAAGGTAAATTTTAATTACATATGGCCTGTGTAATTATGAATTATAGGTACACATCTGAACTTGAATACTTCATTATATTTGGGAATGTGAATACGTGATTATTAACATTTAAACCTGCAGATGTTTAGCCGAACCCGAAGATCTGAAAGAGTGGCTCGTCTAGAATCCGAGGAAAGGGAAGAATCACCCGTTAATCTTCCGACTAGCACGTCTGGAAATAGAGGTCGGGGAAGATAAAGGGGACGAGGCAGAGGAAGAAGTCAGTCTCAGAGAAGGGGCGGGACCGAAGTTCATTCTGAACATGAAGAATCCGATTCTGGGAATGTTCAGGAGAAATTAGTGCCACATCTTGAATATGTAACCATGGACATGTTGGCTGAAGAAATGGGAAAGTTGCGGGAAACTCTGACTTCTATTATGGGAGTTCCAGCCAGAGTAGAACTAGAAAGAATAGAAGTTCATCCCTCGATGCCAGTTATCCACAATAAGGAGGGAGATATCAAAATGTTTTTGGCATGCAAGCCACCAACATTTTCTGGAGAAAGGGATCAAGTGAAAGCCATGTGCTGAATCAAAGAAATGGAATCTGTGTTCAACACCATTCGGTGTCCAAAAACAGATAAAGTTTGATTTGTTGTTTCTGTATTAAAACCAAATGCTTTTTTCTGGTGGGAAGTTAAATCGTCGGCCAAAACAGATGTTTTTATAGGCTTTGTCTTGGGTAGAATTTGTGGAACGATTCAAGAATCAGTTTTGTCCTAAAACTGTTGTTAGACAAATGGAAGAAGATTTTCTAAAATTGGAGCAAGGAAATGGAACAGTTCGGGAGTGTACTGAAAGATTTATTGAATACTCTCGATTTGCTGAACATTATGTTTCAGCAGAATCCTATAAGATAGAAACGTATATTTGTGGTTTGAAACCCTCAATTAGAGAGTTTGTCATTGCTATGAACCCCAATACCTTTTCATTGACGGTAGATGCGGCTGAAGTGACTGACCGAAATAAGAACCGACAGCTAGAAGGAAAGATTACAGAGAAAAGAAAATGGGAGGGGCCTTCATCTTTCCGAGGACCGAAAACGGCAAGATATGATAACAGATCTGAACTTAAGATAAGTGAGAAAGTTTGCTCACAGTGCCGACAGGTTCATCAGGGTGATTGCAAGATGGACCCAAGAAAATGTTATAAGTGCGGAGAAGCAGGCCATTTGTCTAGAAACTGCCCAACAAACCGATGGTGCTTTAATTGCAACTCTCCGGATCATATACGACCAAATTGTCCCTTGTTAAAGACTCCGCAGTTAACAATGGGGAGTAACGCATCGGGTACCCGGGGAAGACCTACTGTGAATAGAGGAGGGCAAGGAGGGGCGCGGGGACGGTCCTTCCAGATGACCAAGAACGAGGCAGAAGCATCGTCGGATGTAGTAACAGGTACTTTCCTATTGAATTCAATACATGCTAAGGTGTTATTTGACTCTGGTGCAAACTTTTCGTTTGTATCACCACTATTTGCTCAAATTGCATGTCTGATCTATGTGATACTTGATGATGAATTAGTAGTTAATACTGCTAATAGTCAAGAAACTGTTACTAGTGTGTTCAATAATTGTATTATTATTATTGAGGGTTATGAGCTTCTGATTCGGTCATTTCCCATGCCAATGACAGAATTTGATGTAGTGGTGGATATGGACTGGTTGGCAAGGTATCAGGCTAGTATTGTTTGTAATCAGAAAATGATCAGATTTACCCTGGCAGACCATATGAGTATTTTGTCAGTAATGAAAGCTCGGAAAAAGAAAAAGAGGAATCGATTCCGATTGTTAGTGAATATCCAGAAGTCTTTCCAGAAGACTTATCTGGATTATCACCAGATAGAGTTATTGAGTTCCGAATTGATCTTATACCAGGGGCTGCACCAGTAGCAAAAGCACCGTACCGATTAGCTCCATCTGAATTAAAGGAATTGGTTGCACAGTTGAAAGATTTAACTAACAAGAGATTTATTAAACCCAACACTTCACCTTGGGGTGCTCCGGTCTTATTTGTCAAGAAGAAAGATGGGTCTATGCGAATGGGTATAGACTATCGTGAACTAAATAAGTTGATAATAAAAAACAAATATCCCTTTACCAAGAATTGGTGACTTGTTTGATCAATTGGTGGGAGCAAGTTATTTCTCCAAAATTGATTTAAGGTCAGGGTATCATCAGCTCAAAGTCAGGGAAGAAGATGTTGCCACAACAACATTCAGAACTAGGTACGAGCATCATGAATTCTTAGTTATGCCATTTGGCTTAACTAATGCGCCTGCAGCCTTTATGGATTTGATGAATATAGTATATAAGGAATATCTTGATAAATTTGTTATTGTAATTATCGATAATGTTCTTATATACTCTAAAACCGAAGAAGAGCATGCGGAACATCTTCGTTTGATATTAGAATTGTTAAAATGGGAAAGGATGTACGCAAAGCTATCTAAATGTGAGTTATTGTTAAGAGAAGTACAATTCCTGGGTCACGTCATTTCATAAACAGAGGTAAAAGTAGATTCAGCGATAATAGAAGCAGTTGCAAGATGGGAAGCTCCGAAAAATCCTTCTGAAGTCCGAAGCTTTTTGGGGTTGGCCGGCTATTACCGTGAGTTCATTCAGAATTTTTCCAAAATAGTTGTGCCATTGACTAAATTGACTCGGAAGAACACTAAATTCAAGTGGGAAGAAGAACAGCAAGAAGCCTTTCAATTATTAAAAGATCATATTTGTAGTGCACCAGTATTGACTCTACCCAATGGATATGAAGACTTTGTGGTTTACAGCGATGCTTCAAAGTTAGGGTTAGGATGTGTTCTGATGCAGAGAGGAAAAATGATTTCTTATGCGTCAAGACAGTTGAAAGACCATGAGAAGCAGTATCCAATCCATCACATGGAATTAGCTGCAGTGGTGTTTGCTCTGAAAATTTGGAGACATTATCTTCTGGGAACAAAGTGTCAGATTTATACTGATCATAAAAGTTTACAACATTTGTTCAGCCAGAAAGAATTAAATATGCGACAACGTCGGGGGATTGAACTGGTTAATGACTATGATTATGAAATCCTCTACCACCCGGGAAAAGCAAACGTGGTAGCTGATGCCTTGAGTAGAAAAGAAAGAAGTGGAACCATTAAAACTATGGCAATGAGAATGAATTTGGTCCCTGACATTCGTAAGGAAATACAGAGATGCCAACAAGAAGTTATGAAAGAAGAATTTGTTAAGGCAGAAAGGTTGGGTAAGATGATTTCAACCTTGGAATAGAATGACGAGGGTCTAATGTGCTTTCAAGGGCGAATTTGGGTACCATGTTTTGGAACTCCAATAGGGTGTGACGCAATCTGGGTAATTGTTGATCGTTTGTCTAAATCTGTGCATTTTCTGCCAATAAGAGAGAAATACTCTTTAGAAAAGCTAGCACAGATTTACATCAAATAAATAATAACCAGACACGGTGTTCCATTGTCTATTATCTCTGATAGAGATAGTCGGTTAACCTCAAAATTCGGGAAGGATTGTAGAAAGCTTTGGGATCTGAAATTCGCCTAAGTACAACTTATCATCCGCAGACTGATGGACAGAGTGAAAGAACTACCCAGACTCTCGAAGATATGTTGAGAAGTTTTATTATTGACTTCGGGGGATCGTGGAAAAATCATTTGCCATTGATAGAGTTTGCATATAACAATAATTACCATTCCTGCATTCAAGCAGCACCGTATGAAGTGTTGTATGGACATAAATGCCGAATGCCAATGTGTTGGAATGAGATAGGTGAAAAACAGCTGACGGGTCCTAAAATTGTACAAGAAACTTCTGAGAAGATCGAACAGATCAGTGAAAGAATCAGAACATCACAAGATCGCCAGACTAGTTATGCTGATAATCGTCGAAAGCCGATTGAATTCTGCATAGGTGATTTTGTGATGCTAAAAGTTTCGCCATGGAAGGGTGTCATCAGATTTGGAAAGAAGTGTAAACTCAGTCCAAGGTATGTGGGGCCGTTCAGAATATGTAAGCGAATTGGGCCAGTAGCATATCAGTTAGAGCTACCAGAAGAACTGAGTCTGATTCACAACACTTTCCATGTATCGAATCTGCGAAAATGTGCAGCTGATCCAAGTCTAGTTGTACCGCTGCCAGGGATTAAATTAGATAGTAATCTGAACTTTGTGGAAATACCGAAAGCCATAATTGACCGAAAGATTAAGGTATTGAAGAACAAAGAGATAAGTCTAGTTAAAGTTCAGTGGATGTTTCACAAAGGACAAGAAGCGACATGGGAATTTGAGTCAAAGATGAGATCAGAGTATCCTTGGCTCTTTGATTAAAGGAATTCCCGGACGGAATTTTTTTGAGGGATGGATGATGTGATAACCGGATCCTTGTTGTCACATGAGGTAATGAATATGTGATTATCTGTTATATATGATTATGTGACAGCATGATAAATTGTACATTTGATCATGCTAGTATGTGAAAATGTACATAATATTGATGCACATGTTCGTGTATATATTTGTGTGATATGTATGCATGTATGTGCATGTGTGCATAAGTGTATATATAAATATATATATATATATATATATGTATATATATGCATGTAGGGAGGAGGCTGTGTTGGCCGACCTTTCCAGTTTTAGAAAGGTATAAAAGGGAGGGTTTGACCTCCATTGCATCTCTTGCCATCTTTAAATTAAATTTGGAGCAATTTAAAAAGAGTGATTGACTGGATTTCCTTATTTGGAATTACAAGAAGATTGGCTTAAAAAGGGTGAGTGGTTTAAACTACTTTTAAACTCTTATAGTTATATAAATTGATTCAATAGCTTTTTCATCTGATTTAAAAGATAACCATTGAGGTGTTTGTCCGGATTAGACTTAAATCAGCCAAGAGTCAGGTGGTTTAGTCCTAAATCGGACAGGGGTTGGGCGATTTAAGCCTTAAACTGGTTAAGACTTAAACGATTTATAAATAAACCGCTTGATGGGGATTGTCCGGATTGGGACTTAAACCGGGCAAGGCATAAGCGATTAAGCCGGAAACCGGTCAAGTATTAATCGATTTATAAATATTAAGTTTATGTTTTGAACGGAGAAGTATGAATACGACGATGTGTTGTCCGGACTTGTTATCCGGACAAAAGTGTTGGAATTGATTCTAAGTGTTAAATCAGACAGGCCTTGGGCGATATTTTATCCGGATTTGGAAAACCGGCCAAGACTTGACCGGAGATGAAGTCCGGCCAAGTTTATGTTGACCGGATTTGTATTTATGCCTTGTGCATGGTTGATAAAATTATTATATTAACATAAAATGGGAATTTTGATAATTTTGAACTTATAATAATTCCATTGACTACGGTCTATTTGAAATTATTTTTGTGAAATGTTTTGATGAGGAAATAAGGGTGGCATATCAAAGAGAGGTGTACCATGGGATAAGGGTACCATATCAATGAGAGGTGTACATTTGGATATAAGGGTGGCATTTGTGTGTGTGTTATGTAATATAACTTCTACTATTATTTCCTTTAAGATTACCATGGTCTGGAATCTTTATTTTTTGTGACTTAAAGGTTTAGGATCAGGGTTCTTAATGGAAAGCATAGTCTGGATGTTGTTGAGGAGATGATACCAGGTTTGACCTGAAACTTTAAATTAACCTTATTCGATTCGAAAGGTTTAAAAGTGGCTTCATGATAATCTGATTAGTACAAACCTGTTTTGGGTTTGATGTATTATTAGTAAGCAAAGAATTTAGCTTGAAAAGTGAAAGGTATTGGTATCACATTCTCACTTGCTTGTTATATATATGAAAAGTAATTTTACATAAAAGTTTTGGTGATTTTCACCCTGCAATATCATAAATAGGGTATCTCACTAGACCTTTCGGTCTAACCCTCGTTTTGTGATTTTAACTATGTATTGCAGGAGGTACCGATGGTAAGGGGAAGGGGAAATGTGATATTTTTCCTATATGCATTTCTACATGAAGATTTATCTATGATGTATAGTTTTGATTGATGAACGTTGATTAGTACAAGAAATGTATTTTGAATTTTTGAGACATGTATTCTGTATGGTAAATTCTTGTACTAAGGGACCTGAATGATATATAAACATGTATTTCATCTGTATGAAATATGTGTTACATGCAATGTGTTGTATGATGTGTTACATAATCCTTAAGTTCATACGTGAAAGAACACTCACACATCTAAGAACACTTACCGTTTATCTTCAAGCAAGTTAGAATCCCTCTTAAGTATTCTAAAAGTTCTTACCCAAAAAGAACTTATTTCTTTCTTTATATTTCAGCAAATCTTTTCTCTTTGCTAAGAATATTTGTGTGTAAACTTCGATTATTTTAGATAGGTTTTTCTTTACCTTACCTATTTCCGCATACAATCTTGTAATAATTTGTATTGATCTTTTTTACCAATATATATTTTTAAATTTGAAAGTTTCATGTGTTTGTTATCATCCCCCCTCCCTTCTACAAACTGTTTCTATAAAACTCTTATAGACCCTAACGGGACCAGTAGTTGGATCGGCAACCCACATCCCTCAATTTCACTTATGCAAATATTGAACATATAAGCAACAGGTTCCTGACTATTAGCAGTGTCAACAACTAATATATTGTCAAGTGGCACCGAAGTCATACATGCAGATTCAACAAATGAAGGTGACACGAACAAAAAGTTTACACCCGAGTCAAATAACACCTTTGCTGTTATAACTGGGTTTTCTGCAAACATGGGTTGAGGTAAATTTATGTGTTCATTATGTGAATTATGTGATAGCATGCATGTTGTCTTAAAGATAAATGCATGAATTATGTTTACATGTATGGTAATTTGATATTATGCATGCATGTGGAAATTTTATAGGCAGTTATAGGATAAAATAATATGTGGGAATATTATTATAATTCAAACCTTCATGGTTAAGAAAGGTTGATTATAAAACATTATCTTTCCACCGCCTAATGATTTTATATTGAAAGATATTGATCACCGCCTCATCCTAAGTATGAAAGAAAAAGGATAATGTAAAAACCTTATCAGTTCACTATTTTGCAAAATATACAAGAGAAATATAAAGACGGTGAAAGCATTCTTAGAAAGTGTTCTTGAAAAATATTCCTGAAGAATATTGATGTTTAAAGATTCTGTGATTTGCTGCGTGATAATCTGCAGAATCTGTTATTTTAAGGTAAGTTTTAAACTACCGTCGATTATAAATTGTGAGTTTTATCTACTGTTTGATGGGTTTAAATTTAAAAGAATCTAGTAGAACTGTTTTAAACGGTTTTTAAAAGAAACTGTTTTATGAATTGAAAAGCTTAAACCTGTTTTGAAAAAGATTGAGGAGGAACTGTGTTTGAAGGAACAGTTTGGATTTGGTACTCTGTTTTTTAGGATTAAGCAAAAACAGACAACTGATAAATCATATGAAGAACAGATTGTTCTAATGGATTAAAAGGTTTGAATATAAACCTGTGTTGAGAATATGATTTGGTTAAAACTATAGACGAGGTTCACTCTGACGTATGTGACTTTGTTTCGTCATTGGATGAAATAGTCTATAGATTTTGGATAAAACTATGAACGAGGTTCACTCTGACATAAAGGTCTGCAACCTGTCATTGGATGAAATAGTTCATATGAATTTCAGGAGAAATAAGGATGGTCGTTGTGTGTGATGCATAGCTATTGCTATAAACACGAGATTGATGGAAGTAATAAGGATGGTCGTTGTGTGTGTGTGAATGGTATAACTCTTACTATTATATCTAATAAGATTACAACAGATTGGAGTTCTCTCTTCTTGGTGATTTGAGGATTCAGATATGTTGTTCTTATTGGAAATAGTAGTATTGATGTTATGGTTATAGGAAAAATATGTGGCTTATGGTCATTGGTTTTGGCAAAAAGTATTTTGGAACAGAGTGTTCATTTTATGAGGAACCAGAGAGACTCTGGTTAGTTCTCACTATTGGACCAGAGGATTCTGGTTATAGATTTGAGAAATATGCAAGTTTTTACTAAATGCAATAATTGGACCAGAGGCTCTGTATCTATTGATAAGAGCTTCTGTGTCAAAATCACGTTTTAAGAAGTTTTCAAGAAAAAGGATTTTATAATTAGCTTTCTATACAAAAGACAGACCAGAGGGGCTCTGGTCGACTCACACGTTGAACCAGAGGCTCTGGTTGGTCATAACTTTTAAACCAAAAGCTCTGGTTAGTACAACTAGATGCTCTAGTCGAGCATGAACTCCTTATAACTATTCTTTTTATGAAAAAGACTATCTTATTGATTGGAAGCTTAACTAAAGAACATTATATATATGAGTCAGAAGCTCTGGTTAGTACAACCAGAGGCTCTAGTCGAGGAACCAAAAGCTCTGGTAGAGAAACCAGATGGGCTCTTCTTTTTATGAAAAAGGTTATCTTATTGATTGGAATCTTAAGCTTAAGAATATTATATGAGCCAGAGGCTCTGGTTAGTACAACCAGAGGCTCTGGATGAGGGAATAAAAGCTTTGGTAGAAGGACCAGAGGGGCTCTGGCCCTGTTTATTGAAATATATTCTAAGTATGGTTTAGGACCAGAGGCCCGATGAACCAAAGCAAAATATAATTTTCAATCTTTATGATATGAAATGAATTATTGAAATAAATGTTTTGGTGACCTTCACCCTGCATTACATAAAAGGGAACCTCACTAGACATTAATGTTTAACCCTCATTTTATGTTTTCAAAATATGTGTCCAGGTAATGATAATAAGCGCAAGATGATTTTGTAAAATAATTCCCTATGTACTTTGCTATATTTTGAAGCTTGGATGCTAGGATACAAGAGCATGTATTTTTGAAATTTTGATCTATGTAATTTTACATTATAGACTCTTGTGTTATGGACCTATGTGGGAGAAAACATGTATTCTATGTATGAAATATGTGTTATATGCAATGTATGGATATGGGGGTGTTACATTTGCATATATAGAATTAATAAGAAATGTGCCTGTTACCACATCAGGTGTAGCCTTGGCCTCAATCTTTGTCATCTGAAATGACCGACCCCGCGCCCCTCCTGGCCCTCCTCTAGTTATATTCGGTCTTCCACGGGCACTCAAAGCATTACTTCCCATAGTCAACTGTGGAGTCTTTAATAGTTGGCAGTTGGGTCGAATATCTTCTGGTGAATTACATTTAAAGCATCTCCTAGTAATCAAACAGCTTCTCGACAAATGGCATGCCTCACCACATTTGTAACATCTTCGCAGGTCCGTCTTATAATCATCCTGATGAATCTGTCGACATCGGGCACAAGCATTTTCATTAAATTTCTGAACAGATCTATTATCATACTTTATTGTTTTTGACCCTCGATAATCAGATGAAGGTCCTTCCCATTTCCTCTTGTCAACAATTTTTCCCTCTTCTTGTCTACTTTAATTTCTTTCAGTAACCTTTGTTGCATCTACAGTCAATGAAAAAGTAGTAGGATTTATGGCACCCACAAATTCTCGAATTGAAGACTTTAAACCCCAAATATATCTTTCCACTTTTCTGGATTCAGATGAAATGTATTGCTCAGCAAATCGAGAATATTCAATGAACTTCTCAGTGTATTCCCAAACAGTTCTAGAACCTTGCTCTAATTTCAAGAAATCCTCCTATGTCTGTCTTATGGTTGTTTTGGGACAGAACTGCTCTTTAAATCTGTTTACAAATTATGTCCAAGATAACGTTTGTAAAACATCTGTTCTGGCCAAAGATTCGACTTCCCACCATTGTAACACCCTAGTTTCTTATTAAATAAATCTTAATATTTCAGCCTTAAATACACATATTTATACATAAACAAGTGCTCCAACAGCTGCTACAATTAGAAAACAAGCTAGTGATGAGTTGTTAAGGCTAGAAGTGTGTTGGCAAGTCTAGCAAGCATGACTAAGCAAGCTAGGGTTGGGTTGTTAAGGCTCAAAGTCTATGAGTTGGCAAGACTATTGATTACAAGACAATTCTAGGAAGCATTACAAGGAGAACTAGAAGCACGAATTGTCAGATTCTCTTATCTTTATTAGTGAGGTGTCAAACTCTCATAAGAGTACAATCTTTAGAGCAAGAAGACCAAGTAGTTAATTCAATGAATTTATCTATAAATAGGGGTTTAAGGGTCACTATTTATGCATACCAAAAACTAAGAAATGTCTCTATATTTACCTAATTAAGTTTGAAGAAAGGAATCAAAGGAAAAGTAGGCAAATCAAGGTGAGTACTTATGTGATTTATGAGATACATGTATGCTATATATAGGAGTATTTTATGCATTACAAGTTATGTTGGCTTGCTTTGTTTTACATGAAAATATTGATTCACATACGTATTCAAGATATGCATGATGACATACAAATATACACCCAAGACATGAAAATCATTTCCATGTTATCATATGTGTTACATAAGACATGAAATTTTTTACATGTTATGTATAACCATAATATCCAACGTACAGGATATTACAAGAAGGAACGTTTTGCAAACGAATCTTATAGAGCAGCCTTTTATGGACCCGGGGGTTAGCAAACCCCAAGACAAGTATGGTATACATGTATGTGACAAGTGAGATCTCAAAAGAATGTTTATACATGATAAAGAATATAGTATTTTATGAATGTTTATGCATGAGAATAAAGAATATTTTTATACATGATCAAGAGCTTTTATAAATTATCAATTACAAAATATCATGAAAATTTCTCATTCATGAAACTATAAATACTCACTAAGCTTATAGCTTATATATCTCATGTATGTATCTCAGGAAGAAAGTAAGAAGGATTTGCATAAAGTATAATGGTTTTAGTTTTTAAAGCAAGTTTTGTTGTAATACAAATTATGGTTACGTTTCCGCTAAGTAGTTTCTTCTTTGATGTAAATTCAAGATATGTACTAAATAAAGAAAAAGTTTCAAGCTCAGATTCAAAAGTTTAATAAAGTCTATCATGTAAAGTAACGGCACCCAAATTATATAGAGACGTGTGGTGTTACAGATGGTATCAAAGCCTTTGGTTTAAGTGAACTAAGATTTGCCTTAGATATGATAACTTAGACTTAAACTAAGGAAAATAACATTAAGTACTAGAATTTTATAATCATGTGTATACAAGTTTAATAATTTCATATTTGTATCTCCTTTTAGATGGTTCATTCTGATACAGATTTCGACCCCGAGTTAGCCGAGATCAAAATAGAATATATCGAAAATAATCCAGCTATTGTTAATGACATAGAGAAAGATGAGGAATTGGAGGATGAAGAATGGGAGGAAGAAGAATGGGAAGATGAAGAATGGCAAGAAGAAGAGGAAGAAGAGGAAGATATGTCTAGAGAAGAACGAGATTTTCAAAGATGGATAACATAAACTACATTACAAGAACGAAATGCACGTCTAAAACAAGAACTAAGAATCAAGACAAGAACCTTCCCGACTAAGGTAAAGGACAAATGTCTTTTTCTAGCTACCCAAATTAAGGAAATTTTTAAAGGATGCGTAGCAACCCAAGTTGATTTAGACTGGGATGAAAAGGGAATGGTGCATGACAAAGAATTTGTGTTCAAAAAGTTATCTTATAAAATATGGCTACAATATCGCTACCCGCGAGAAAATTTTAACTAATATATATGTATATATATATATATGTATATATATATATATGTGTGTGTGTGTGTATAATAGGGTTGGATGAGGATTATGATTATTATCATAATTAGTTAAGGAAAAATTTTGTATAATAAGTATATCCTTGTCATAATTGTAGTATAGTAAGGATATTAGACATGGAAATTTTGTAAAATGTACTCTTCCCAAATTTTGACATATATATCATATATATTTATAAGTTTTCTCTTTATATATATTTCAGATGAATGAAGGATACGAAAATGATTGGCCGAAAGAATTTCTTTATACTATTCCACTATTAGATTTACTCACTTATGAACCAATAAACCCTCTCAGTCAAACACCACCGCCTATCCAACAAGTAGATGAAGTTCATAATGAGCATGTTGTGCCCGGATTAAATCCAAGCAATGCTATTGTGATAAAAGACTCAAGTGAAGGAAATGGTCAAGAATATCAACTTGGTTTCAATCACCCTTCCCTTGGGAGACCTCAGAATTTATACCACCCATGTCGATAATGAATGAGCAACCAGAGGATGTTGAATCTGGAACTAATCTAATAAATGAAGCTATAGTACCATCAGGGTTAAGCCAAGCAGATATCAATATTCTCCTAGATAAAATAACTGAAGGTAATCATCAAGCTGCAATAGCACAATGAGAGGTACATGTTCAACGTATGTACATTATGCAACTGGAGAACGAGTTAAGGCAAGCACAAAGAGACAATGAAAGCTCTGCTCGAATATTAGATCATACTCAGGCCCAACTTAACCGTACCCAAGAGGAATTAGCCCGAAGTCATCAAGAAATTTCTTGTTTAACTAGCGAGCTATTGGGAGATCCTTATATGGAAGGTTACACAAGAAGAATGTCAAGGGGTTTTTACCCAATGTGAAGTCCTAAGTTTAGCCATATAGCACGGATATATGATCATGTTATATCTGGATAAAAAGAAAAGGAAAATTTTCTTATTTCCTAAGTTTTGTAGAAAATATCCCGAAAATTGTGTATAATGCATATGTTATATAATAATAAGAGTTGTTGTACATTTATGTATTTATTTTATAGGATGAATACTCGAAGAATAACTAGAAACGACGAAAAAAATAATACACCACCAAGACAAAGACCCAGAATAAATTCACAAGAATCTACCGGGGGAATTGATATAGCAACATAAATTTCCCGAGGTATTCAAGAAACTCTACCAAGTGTAATAGCTCAAATTCAAATGGCTATGAATCAAAACTCAGAACATGGGGGGGGGGGGTAGTAGAGAATCAGGCAGGGCATGAACCAAATAATGGTCAAACTCATGAATGTGACTATAAAGCATTTACAAATGCTATTCCATCCACGTTTGAAGGAAGAGACGGACCAATAGCTGCCATGAACTGGTTAGATGACATGCAAAGTTGTATTCAAACATATCAGTGTGCCTCCACTCAACAAGTAAGGTTCGCCTCGACCAAGTTAAAATTGAATGCCCTTCATTGGTGGAAAAATATTCAATCCATGAAAGGTGTGGCAGAAGTAGGTGCAATGCCATGGGAGGAATTCAAGGATTTGGTCTATAAAAGATATTGCTCAGACACTCGAATGAAAATAATGGAGGAAGATTTCGTAAAGTTAGAACAAGGAAACAAATCTGTAGAAGACTAAGTGGAAAAAGTTTTATGGAAAAATCTCGATTTGCAACTTACCTAGTCGCTACAGAAGCTCGGAAGGTGAATCGTTTCCTACTTGGTCTGAGGAAAGATTTACGCAGATTTTTAAATATGTCATAACCAAAGACCTTCCAAGAAGTGGTAGAACTTACAATTCTAGTTGAAAAAGATTGTTATGTACCAAACAATAACAAGGTAGGCGAGAAAAGAAAATTTGAAAGGGGGAACTTCAGCAATCAATTTAAGAAACCCAGGAATGAAGGCATGAGAACATATGATTAACCTGCTTGTACTAAATGCAATAAGCATCACACTGAAGAATGTATGATAGGCACAAATGTCTTCTACCGATGTGGTCAACCTGGTCACATGATAATTAATTGTCATGGAAGAAGAAATTGTTACAATTGTGGGTCAGCTGGACATCTTGCAAACAACTGCCCAAAATTCAAAGATATGCAACCGAGGAGAGCAATGGCAGGGATCGGTGGAAGTAAAATAGAAACTGGAAAAGCTAAAGGAAGGATATTCCAACTCACAGCTGAAGAAACAACAGAAATACCCGACGTGGTGACAGGTACTTTTCTGATTAATAAACAACCTGCTAAAGTATTATTCGACTCAGGAGCAAATAAGTCAATGGTGTCTACAAAATTCTTCATGGACTTAAATTGTCCATCTAAGAATTTAGATCAAATAATTGAGATAGAAATAGCAGATGGTAGAATCACACAGATTGATAAAGTCTATGAAGATTGCTCAAAGGATATAGATGGAATTTTTTTTATCATTAAGCATTTACCAATGCTCATTAGTACATTTGATATTGTTGTGAGTATGGATTGGTTATCTGAAAACCAAGCCCATATAGTCTGCGACAAGAAGATGGTGAAAATCAAGAATAAAGATGGTAAAGTATTAACCATCTACAATAATCATAAACAGAACCCTTTGAACCTCATTTCAGTTCTAAAAGCCAGGAAGTGTATTCATAAGGGATGTGAAACCTATTTGGCATATGTAATAGATGCTAAAAAGAAAAAAACCCGTAGAAAAGATACCAGTCGCATGTGATTATCCAGAAGTTTTTCCTGATGATTTACCCGGGTTACCCCCAGATAGACAAGTAACACCAGGAGTAATACCTATAGCCCTAGCACCAAACAGACTTGCACCATCTGAGATGCTAGAATTTATGAAACAATTGCAGGAATTGCTTGATAAAGGGTTTATTCGGCCAAGCTCGTCACCATGGGGAGCGCCAATATTATTTGTTAAAAAGAAAGACGGAACCATGAGAATGTTCATTGATTATCGAGAATTAAATAAAATTACCGTCAAGAATAGATATCCCTTACCTAGGATAGATGACCTATTTGATCAGTTGCAAGAGCAAGTTATTTCTCGAAAATTGATTTGCGCTCAGGATATCATCAGTTAAAAGTACAAAAGGAAGATGTCCCAAAGACAGCATTTCGAACTCGAAATGGGCATTATGAATTTCTAGTTATGCCTTTTGGTTTAACTAATGCCCCAGCTGTGTTTATGGATCTTATGAATCGGGAATGTAAGCCATACCTGGATAAATTCATCATTGTATTCATTGATGATATCCTCATCTACTCCAAAAGTCAAGAAGAGCATGAATGACACTTGAGAATGGCGCTAGAACTATTAAACAAGAAAAGCTTTACGCAAAATACTCAAAGTGTGAATAATAATAATAATAATAATAATAATAATAATAATAATAATAATAATAATAATAATAATAATAATAATAATAATAATGATAATAATAAAGATTATAATAATGATATTATTGTGATTATAATAATGATATTATTGTGATTATTATCATCTACTATGATTATGATTGTGATGATTGTTATTATTAAATTAAAATGCTTATCTTGATTTTGAGTTTTTACTCATACTTTTCAATCTTATAAATGTTTTTTTGGAAGTTATACTTCCTACCTCATATATTTTGGTATTCTACCAAAAGCTCCCAAAATACTATTAAAACGTTAAAAGGTTGAATTTGACTTTATTTCGAAACAAATATTTATTTATCTAATGGCAAAATCTCTTAAAATATCATTAGTGTGTTAAAACATTAAAGTTGGCTTCATATGCAAAAATCATATTTTTTCGACCTCATGCCAAAAGCTCTATAATTAGTAATGTTATATTCAAAATCAAATATATCGCAAAATATCGAAAGGATTTTGTCAAACGAGTGTAAATAGCCCTAAGGTTTGTAGGGACTTAAGAAATCCATGTGATTCCCCTACTACCTGGAAATTGAAGAGATTGAGTAATTTCTAGCAAACTAATATATTGATGAAGTATTATCCATAAAACTTAAAAATACAAAAATCCAATATTGTTATGATAATGAAAGTTCACGTGCATAGTAATTTTTCTTCTTATGAACAAAAAAAAAGTCCATATATTGTCCCTAATTTATGTAAGTGATTGAAACAATTCATCCGAGATTCGATGTCCTAAACTCAAAAGAACATGAGTAACATAGATGAATATCCAATGAAAAGATTATTTTTGTCGGAAAGGTATAATAATGTAGCTAAAACCCATCAAAATCTAATGACCTTAAAAAATTAATTGTTAAGGTACAAGTAAATACCATAAGATTTTTGGGAATGCACATCAGTCACAACCTTCATAGGTAATATCATTAACTAGAATCTCCCAATATTGTGGGACGTTCGAAAAGGGAGAATCAAGAATATTCATGAACACGTACTTTCCAAACTAATTATATAGTGGAATGAAACCCACTATCTAGACTTCAAGAAGGTAACTGATTCTCAACAAATAAATGTTGTCTCAAAAAGCGTCTCAATCTTTGTGATAAACAACTCACAAGATGACCTGATGTATAACATTACTTTCACCTTTCATAAATCAGTAATTATTAATGAATAATATAAACTGGAATATTACCTTTAGACAAACTCATCAATCTATTGCAAGTGGTTGAGAGATATAACTAGATTCATTCGAATAACAATGCTAGACATGTTGGGACTAAGAAAATTCCCAAGGTAAAAAATGAAAGTGTTAGAGGTGAAACCAACTCCAAAGGATGGTGAGTTAAGACTATTTATTACATGTGACTTCTATACACCATGTAAACGAAACCGTGGAAAGGATCAGGGTCATGGCAAGAGTGAAATAATTTTCCAATCCTTTGAACAGAGATGCAACTACTGCCATAAGATAATGGATAATAGAAGAAAAAAAATCTACTAATAATCACTCGTATAAAAAAAGATGAAAATGAACTATATCATATTAATCTGAGATTGATTGAGCATAGATTTATTTGAAATTTATTTTAAGTAGTAAATTAATTTCATTTGTTGATCTAAAATCGAATATATAACCATTATAGAAGAAAAGAAATACAAGAAAGCAAATATAAAATTTGCAAAATTCTACGTTCCATGTAGGAATGTATCGAGCAGAATTTGAGTGTTTTTGTGAGAACCCCCACACAAGCTCAAAAGATAAACGAATATTTTTTATATAATTCCTCCCACCATAGTTGTTGATTTTCACTCTCAGTGATTTGATGATAATCCCTTTTGTTCTATACGAAGTATTTTTGTTTCTGTATTTTCAATTTAAGCGATCTGTACTGAGTCTGTTCAGTGATCATTGAAAAACTTGTATTGTAAATTCAATCAGCAGCAGCGATACTTGAAGAAGACAACACTCACACCAAAGAACCTTCAGCCAATGTTGAAGACTAAAACTAAAGATTAGAGACTGACGAGTACGTGATCTGAAGCGGTATTCAGTGATTACAAGCCTGTCTACATATGTGTGAAGACTTCCTAAGCCTCAGCGAATGCTGAAGAGACCTTCAGGTTATTCCAACATTCAGCGATCAAATGAAGCTTGCTAAGTACGATTGCTGTTGTCTTGTTGTTATACACACAAAGGACAAACTCATACCCTTTCTAAATGTTAGTACTGTATGGAGTCGATTAGTTGACTATATTATCCACCAACTTTATGAAGAGATGTCTGCTCATGAATAGGCTTTTGTACTATTCATTATAGCAAAGGACAAGCCTTCCCCTTAAGGCTTGACACGCGTTCTAACCCTACCAAGTTGCATTAAACGTGCATTTAATGCAATGGGTATAAATAGATGTGTTCTATCTCCATGAAGAGATATTCTTAACCTAAACCTTACTCTGAGCATCCTTGCGCTTAAGTAAAAGAACACACATTTAAGAACAAATACGCTCATCTTCAAGAGCAAGTTAGAATCCCTTTCGTTGAATTTTAAACAAGTTCATTCCCAGAAACGACTTACTTTCTTCTATTTCTTTAACAACAAATCTTTTCTTATGTGCTAAGATTAAGTGTGTAATCTAAAGATTGTTTAGATAGGGTTTTTTTCTTACCTTATCTTTCTGCAAACAGTCTTGTAAAATCTGTATTGATCTTCTCTTATCAATATATATTTTAAATTTGAAAATATTGTGTTTGTATTCATCTCCCCTTCTACAAACTGTTATACACATCTTGTAGACCTTTACGGGACCAACAAGTGGTATCACAGCAGTGTTATATCTTCTCTAGTTGTTTGGTTGTTTTTCTGCATTACTTTATCTTTTTCTCTAGATAATATTACTACTTTTAAAAGGCTTTGCAAAACACAAACACACACGTTCAAGACAATGGCTCTCTTGCCAAACCTCCCGAGTTCATTTTGTGACAACTTTAGTCTGTGGAAGAACCGGATGTCCCTCTTTCTAGAAGGTATGGATCCTGAAATTCCATACTATATAGAAAATGGACCATATGTACCATTTGCTATTTCTTCGGCTGTTCCTGAAACAGCTACGACTGCCGTGATTCCTGAATGGCAGATTCCAAAGCTCCCTCATTAGTAGAGTGATGAAGACAACAAGAAGATAGCTATAGACACTCGTGCTAGGTCTATAATAGCTATGTCTCTTCCTGATGAGGTTTATCACTCAGTGATGAAGCTCAGGACTTCTAAATCCATGTAGGACACTTTTTGTGTTCAATATGATAGAACCTCTTAGATTCAATAATCTAGGAAGATTAATTTAGTAAGGCGGTACGGAAGCTTTCTCTATGGAAAGACTAAAACGCTGTCTGAAGTACATCAACACTTTAATTGTCTTCTTATTCATCTAAGGACTGTAGGCAGGGAATATTCCAACTCTGAAACTTTAACTAAGTTTCTGGAATGTCTTCATGAATCTTGGGACACCTTTTCCATGTGTCTTAAGATGTATAGTGACATGTCCTCTCTTTCTATCCCTACTCTCTACGAGATTCTGCTTAATCATGAGCAATCTCGTCAGCTGAAAAGGAATCTAGTCAAAGATTCCAGAGAAATGAAAAGCTCTCTGTTAGCTTTGATCTCTAAAGATGCTTCAGCTGAAACCCCTTCTTCTTCTTCTTTCACTTTTTCTCTTCCTCCTGTTGTAATTACAGAGTTAGACTCTACTAACTCTGAGGATATTCCAGAATCTGATCTTGCATATTTTGATGAATCCCTGGTGCTTTTGACTAAATCTTTTAGAAGATTCGCTAGCAAGAGCAACTACCGCAGATCTCCTTTGCTGACCATTAAGGAAAAGCCAATGTTAGAGAAGATAGACAAGGCTTCAGCAATCTGCTACAATTATCACTGCACTGGACATTTTGCAGGTGAATGCAGATCGAAAAAAGCTGCAACGCCATCTTCCAAAACCCCATCCTCCTTCAGCTCCAAGGATGACAAATACATGAAACTGAAGGAAAAGTATAAGAAGATTAAGAATCACCAGCGAAAGGCCAAAGGTCTTATCGCTGAAGAGCATGATTGGGCTGATTCATCTAATGAATCATCTTCTAATGAGAAAGATACAACCTACCTTTGCTTGATGGCCAAGGATGTCAACGAAGAAACATCAGAGACATCTACTTCAATTGAACCATCAACCTCTTCTCCTGCTCAGGTATGTATCCTGAATGAACCCTCTTCCTCTTCTTCTAGCCTATCCGCACTAGACACGTTGACGGTGGATCTTTACAATGCCGTCAATGGCAAATCAAAAGCAGAAATGCTTAATCTTGATCTTCAAGAACAGTTGAAGATTTGTCATTCTATGATTAAAGAGCTGACCAAGGTTTGAAGAAAACCTAAAAGATCAGGTCATTGTAAACAAGCCATCACGGTCCAACGCGAACAGGCTATCGTTGAGCCTGAGCGAGCAATCGCTAAACTTAAGGCTGGGAAGGCTACCATTGAAGGGTGGTGTAAAGCCTTTATCAAAGCCTCTGAGATCATCAACGCTCATATCCCAGCCAAGATAACGACTGGTCTAGGATTCTCCTATGATCAGGAAGAACGTGTCACTGACAGGTCCATGCTTAAGTTTGGTAACTTTGTCTCTTCCATTTCTGACACTTCTTCCTCTCAGTCCTCTTTTACTGAGAGTCATCTTGATGGAACTCCTTCGAGTTCAGGTTGCAAAGACAAAGGTAAATCTATTGTCACAGCACCTCTTCCTAAGAAGACTAAGAAGTTCAATAGATCAAGGTCTATTTCTTCAGCTTGTAAACCTTCTTCTTCAGGGACTAAGAAATCTGAATCTTCTCAGAAATCTAAGTCTCAGCTCAAGGTGAACGCTTCATCTAAGGACTCCAAAGCCTTAAAGGTTCCTCCAAGAACCAATGAGAAGGGAATCCTTGGAGCTGGTCCCTCTTCTAATCTGGTACTTCCTGGCCCTAGAGCTACCTTTAGTTTTACGAAGTGCAAACACTGTGGTGAAAATACACATATTGCCAGCAAGTGTCCTTCTGCCGCCAAGGCTGGTCCAACAACTAAGGGCAAGAAAGTAGCCAAGGCTGAGAAATTAACCAAGGTGAAATCCTCTACAAAGATTGCGAAAGCAACCAAAGTGATGCAAACCATTGGAGCCTCTTCCTAAGGCTCAGTGAAGAAAACTACTGCTGTTAAGTCTTCAGCATTAGACGTTGTAATTTTATCTACTTAAGCCTCCTCATCAGGCTCAGTGAACACTTCCACTGACTCTACTTTAGTAGCGTCAGAGGTTGTTCCTCTCTCCACTCAAACCTCTTTAGGTTTAGTGATGCCATATACTGACCCCAATAGCTGGGTACCAATAGCATTTTTAATTTGTTCCCTTGTACAGGACGTCAAAGGCATATAGTATCTCGATAGCGGATGCTCAAGACATATGACTGGAGACAAATCCCTGCTAATCCATTACAAGGAAGAAAGAGGACCTTCTGTGACCTTCGAAGGAAACGAAAAAGGATATACCAGAGGTTTTGGTATACTAACTAATAGTGAAACCACGTTCAAGCGAGTTGCATATGTTGAAGGGCTGAAGCACAACCTCCTGAGCATTAGTCAACTGTGTGACAAAGACTACACAGTAAAATTCTCAAAGAATTCATGTTGCATTTTTGACAAAGATGATAAGGTTGCCTTGACGGGTTCTCGCCTAGAGAATGTATATATCATCAATATGAATTCTACTACCACTGAGAACAGCTATTTCTTCTTTAAAGCCTTGTCAAACATCAACTAGCTATGGCACAAATGACTCTCTCATCTTAACTTCAAGACACTTAGTGAGCTGTCAAGAAATGATCTTGTCACTGGTCTTCCTCAACACTCCTTTGCTCTGCATGTGAAAAAGGAAAACACACAAGAGCTAGCTTTAAGTCAAAGAAAATCTCTTCAGTGACTGCGCCTCTTCAGCTACTACACATGTATCTTTTTGGTCCACTCAACATGCAATCTATTGTTGGACAGAAGTTTACACTTGTTATTGTTGATGAGTATTCCAGGTACACTTGGGTCTTCTTCCTCAGATCCAAAGATGAAGCACCTAAATATATCATTTCGTTCATCAAGAAAATGGAAGTACTTAACAACATCAAAGTACTATCTATTAGAAGTGACCATGGTACTGAATTCAAAAACAGTACTATGGATAACTTCTTTGAGAACAAGGGAATTTCTCACAACTTTTCTTCAGTGAGAACTCCTCAGCAAAATAGGGTCGCTGAATGGAGAAATCGAACAATCATAGAGGCTGCTCGATCAATGCTCAGCGAATCCCATCTCCCAACTCAATTCTGGGCTGAAGCTGTCAACACCGCTTGTTTTACTCAAAATCGGTCGCTGATCATAAAGAGGTACAAGAAGACATCTTATGAACTCTTTCATGGAAGAAAGCCTTCTATAAGCTTTCTACACATTTTTGGTTGTAATTGTTTCATTCTTAACAACCGTGACCAACTTGGAAAGTTCGATCCCAAAGTTGATGAAGGAATCTTTTATGGATATTCTTCAGTATTCAAAGCCTTTAGAGTATTCAACAAAGGAAGACAGACAATAGAAGAAACTATCCATGTCACCTTTGACGAATCTCAATCAGCTAATTCAAAACTTATCTTAAATGATGATGATGAATTAGAAAAATGGATGTTCTCTCACTATGGACAAATCAAAGCTTCCTACAGTGCCCCTCTCAACAGTGAAACACCTGAAGCTGAAGATGATCCACTTATCATTCTAGTTACAGCTAGTCACTCCAACGCATCTTCTTCAGAGATAGTTATCGTGCCCATTAGTTGTATTCCTCCTTCTACTTCAAACACTGATCAATCAGTTAATGAAATGCCTTCAACATCTGAACCTATTTCAGTCGCTAAATCTGAGGCTCCTTTAGCAATAGTTCCTATTGCTGAAGACAATGCAGCTGAAGCCTTATCTTCTGTTCCTGAACTTATCTACTCAAATGAAATTCCTCTATCGGCTCAGCGATGGACTAAAGACCATCCAATTCATCAAATTCTTGGTGATTCAGATGCAGGTATCAAGACTCGTCATGGTCTAAGTAATATCTATCTCTTTGTCAACTTTCTTTCTTTAGTTGAACCCAAGAAAATCAATGATTATATCTCAGACCCTAGTTTGGTCCTTGCCATGCAAGAGGAGCACATTAAGTTTGATAGGAACAAAGTCTGGTACCTTGTCCCTCATCCTTCTAACAAATCAGTGATAGGCACCAAATGGGTCTATCGAAACAAGTTGGATGAGGAAGGTGTGGTAACCCGTAACAAGGCTCGACTTGTTGCTCAGGGTTATAGACAAGAAGAAGAGATCGACTATGATGAAACCTTCGCACCACTGGCTAGACTCGAAGCTATTCGACTCTTTCTATCCTTTGCTGCCCATAGAGACTTTAAAGTCTACCAAATGGATGTAAAGAGCGCTTTACTAAATGGAAAACTTCAAGAGGAAGTTTATGTTGAACAACCTCCAGGGTTTTTTGACCCTAAGTATCCAAACCATGTTTAACATTTGGATAAGGCTCTGTATGGGTTAAACTAGGCTCCTCATGCCTGGTATGATACCCTTTCCTCATTTCTCATCTATGAGAAATTGGTTCATGGAAAGATTGACCAGACCTTATTTCTTAGGAAAGTTAAGGGTCACATCATTATATTTGGCTCCACTAATCCCTCTTTGTGTTTTTGGTTCGCTGATCGCAGGAAGAAAGAATATCATATGAGCATGATGGGAGAACTAACTTTCTTTTTAGGTCTCCAGATCAAACAATCAGATAAAAGTGTCTTTATCAATCAGAGTAAGTATGTTCGTGACATGCTGAAGAAGTTTGATTTATCAAAATAGCTCATCCACTCTCTTTTAACAAGGATCCAAATGGAAAGCTTGTAAACGTAATGGTTTATAGAGGAATGATTGGCTCCCTGCTGTATCTAACAGCTAGTCGACCAGATATCATGTACTCTACCTGCTTATGTGCACGATATCAATCTGAACCTAAGGAATCCCATCTGATTGCTGTAAAATGCATCTTCAGATACATTAAGGGAACTCCTAACATGGGTCTCTGGTAACCTAAAGGTTCAGGTTTTTACCTAATAGGTTACTCGGATAGTGATTTTGCAGGTTGCAAAACTGATAGGAAAAGCACCACTGGAGACTGTCAGCTTCTAGGTGGAAAGTTGGTGAGCTGGAGAAGTAAAAAGCAAAACTCAGTGTCCATATCAACCATTGAAACTGAATACATAGCCGCTGGTAGTTGCTGTCCCCAAAATCTTTGGATGAAAAACCAGCTGATGGACTATGATCTTCAATTTTCGAAAGTTCCTATTTATTGTGAAAGCACTACTGCTATTGCAATTGCAAATAACCCTGTACTTCACTCCAAGACCATACATATAGAGATCCGATATCATTTTATCAAAGATCATGTTATGAATGGTCACATTGAACTTCACTTCGTTCCAACTGATTACCAGCTCGCTGACCTTTTCACCAAGCCTCTTGATGAGACAAGATTCAACATCTTGATCAACGAACTGGGGATGCTAAACGCTGAAGAATAATCTTCAGCTATTAACATCATTCAGTAAGTGAAATGATTCAGTGCTCTAACTCTGACACTGAACTTTTGAGTAAATGTATCTATTCTCTCTAAGGTATGATTACTTATTTCTTTTCTTCAAAACTTAAAACCATCACTGAAGCTTTTCTTCTTCAGTGACAAAAATGTTTTAAAAGTTTGTTTCAGTGATTCTTTGATCACTAACCATATAAATAAGTATATCTCTATTATACTTATTGTTTCTTAAAAATCAAAATGATCACTGAATCTTTTATGTTCAGTGATTCAAATGTTTTTTAAATGCCAGAATCAGTGATTCTTTTATCACTGATACTGAAGTCTTAAAACTATCACTGAAGTTTTCTGGCCTCAGGGATAAAAATGTTTTAAATGGTATTTTCAGTGTTTAGTAAGACACAAAATGACTCTTTGTTTTTAAAAGACATAGTTAATGAACCGTCTTTATGACGACATTCCCTATTTACAATGTGCAACGTTTTGAGACGCGCAAAAAGGTACTGTCATACGCTACCTTATTAAATGTCATCCAATCATGGATGAGAACGTGCCATATTTTTTCATCAAGGCCCCTTTCCTCAACCGTCGTCTTTTTCTCTTTCATATCTTCTCTCTCTCCTCCTCCCTATAAATATGAGACTTCTCTTTCACTTTTCTCTTTATGCTTTCAAAAATTCAAAGATGAACCTCTGCCAGATTTACAAAGCAAGAACTTCTCTCAAATTCCTTCTACGACCTTTCTCTCTAAAACAACTTAAGGTCAAAATTTATTTTCTTGTTCTTCTACTCTTCTAAGAAATGTGTTTAATATCTTTAAGAACTTTGTTCTCTTAAAACATTAAACATTAATGATTATCTACTCAACTTTTTACTTGATTGTAATCACATTTCTTCAAAACACATTCTACTTGAAAAACCCTAATCCTTCTTCAAGGATTTCTCAAAAGAAGTTTTTCTTGATTCAAAAACTTATCTATACACATCTCATACACCTATCTTGGTTATTTAACAAACTGTTTTATCTATTCTTTTTCTCATTATAAACAAATGGCTGCCAAGAATGTCGGGTTCACCGTCTATGAAGTGTCCTTCAAGGCCAACAACCATATTGCCTTGTTGGACATTCCCTCGAACAAGGCATTTTACCAGGAAGCAGCAGACTTCCTTAAACGGTTGTCACTTGTATTTACCCTCAACCATGAACCTGTCATGGTTAAGGAGGTTCTACAGCAGTTCTGGTTCACTGCTAAGGTGGTCGACGTCGAGGACAAACATGGCCGCCAAGTTGAGCAAATCAACTTCATATTAAACTGTATGACTGTGAAGTTTGGCGTGAACACCATGAGGACCGCTCTTCGTCTTCCCAAAGGCCCCTTAGACAGCGAGCCCACAACGGCCGAGATTATCAAATGTCTTGATGCCAGTGACTATCAATGGCCAATGAAGAAGGACTCAAATGCTCCCATGAGGTCCTTATCAAAGATTGAGAAAACAGGATGTCAGCGAAAGACTAGAGGTCAAGACCAAGCCTCTAGGATTGCCTTGACAATTGGTATTTATGTGATTCAGCGTTGCAATATAAATTATGTTGCGGTTATTTTCGATGACCTGGTGCAAAAGCTGAACAAGCGCCAACGAGAAAAGGTGGTGCCCTACACCACGTTCATTTCCATTGTCTTTGCTAAGATATTTGGAGAAAAATACTCCAAGGAAGGAAACCTTCAAGTGTGCGAGCTTGGATCCAGGATTATGTATCATAAGCTGAGGGATGAAGATGTTGCACTCTCTTCAATAGTACCCTTCACCCCTCCTCTCCTCAAGTGGTCAAGACAAGGGAAACCCCCCCCCCATGTCAAGCCCATCCACTAAAACCTTCTCCAAATGACCTTCACAACCAACTCTTGGTTCTCCTCAGAGAGCCAATAAGGCCAAAAAGGGGATAGCCACATCTCTGGCTGAGACCTCTCGACAGATTTCAGCTATTGAAACTAACCTTAGCCCTGAGGAAATTTTAGCTAATCCTCCTATCTCTTTAGTGATTTCTCCAATCACTGTCGTATTAGTGACATCTACCCCAACCGCCTCAGTGACCCAAATCACTGAAGATGTGAATATCAGCGCCGCCACCGCTAAACACCCATGTCTCTTCTCAATCGTTATCTCTTCTCCTCTTTCTTTGGTCTTTACACGTGTTGATGAGTCATCAGCTAATGTGCTTGCTGATGATGAAACACACACCACTTGACCTGAGGTTGCTCCTTTCGAGGCTCCTCAGCATACAGATGTCCATCCTCTTGAGTATTCCATCATCCTATCCCTTCAGTTCTTCTAACCCTGAGCTTCTTCATGCTCACCCTTCATATCTTGCAGATCCTTCTTCTGCGCCCCAGTCTATGGAAGTAGAAGAGAAGGAAGAAGATGGAGAAGAAAACGCCATTGATGAAGAAGAGGAGTACGATGAAGATGACGAGGATTATGACATGGCGTCAGATGTCAAATTTCTTCTCCCAACCGTCGATACAGTCTTCTGCAAGATGACTGAAGTTCGTCAAGAGATGCCTTGCAAGGCTGATCTTGATGCGGACCTCTCAACTATCAAAGTTGATGTTCAAGAAGTAAGGAGTCAGCTCTTGACTCTACAAGAGGTTGTTCGAGCCAATGTTGAAGCCATTGTTGTTCTATCTAGCAAGGCTGATGATGCTCAGGCTCGGTCTCTTCAACAGGTGGAGCTTCTTCAGTAGATCCTGGATGCTGTCCGTCAACCAGCTCCAGTGATCCCACCATCCTTCTCTGCTGATGACCGCACTCAGCTCTATAAGATGCATGAAGCAACGACAACTCTAGCCAGTGCTCTAACACGGCTAGAAGAAATGATGGTTTTCCAGCATTAGCGCTTGGACGAACTCTTTGGCTTATACTCTCAAGTCTTAGCCAGACAGGGGGAGATGAGGTCCAACCCTGCTGGACCATCTACTGCTCCAGCAATCCATGAAGCTGAAGCTCCTACAGTTGAAGCTGAAGCTGAGGTTGCCCAAGATATTCCAACCTCCGGTGAAGCTGCTATAGCTGAGAAATTTGATGCCATATTCCCATCACATCTGCACCTGTTGCAGGTGATGATGATGATGAACATGAAGACGAAGATGATGATGATGAAGATGACGAACCTGATCTTCCAGATCCCGGCAGTGACTTAGATGGGGATGATGACGACGATGATGAAGATGACTTCACCATCCAGTATCAAAATCCAACAACCGCCACCAAGGGAGTCGCCCTCAGGGATTCTGCATCCCAGGGGGGCAAAGGGAAGAAGAGTCCACTCCATCAACGAACCAGGAACCTAAGCCGAAAGGCAAAGCGGTCGCTGAAGAAGGGAACCTGAAGGTATTGTTCAACATTCCTCAACTCTTGTTGAAGACTCTACCTCTTAGGTAGTAGTCACTTCTCTTTATCAGCTTCAGATTCCATCAACTACCTGCGGTCGACTGGAGTGGGTCCCTGAAAACCCTGTCTCTAGTGCTCCCACCGACCAGCAGATGGTTCAGTAAAGGAGTCACTCGACCAGACTAGAGTAAAAATTCCTCTTCGTACCTTTAGTGGTGGTGAGTTTGACTTCCTTTCAAAAGCTGAAAGACTCGAGGCATTAAGGGCTGAAAAAGAGCTAGAGCTTCAAAAGAAGCAGAATGAAGACAGCTTAAAGCTGGCCAAGTCACTAGCTGAAAAGATTCTCCCAAAAAGAAAGTCCAAGAAGAAGGTGAACGCTGTCCAAGCCCAAGCTAAATTTCTTTCTCTTACAGAAGCTGAGCACGAGAAAAACCTGAAGCTGGCTGAGCGGGACAAGCGCTGGAGCGAAGCAAGGCTGAAAAAGAGAATCAGTCCTCGCCTGATCAAGAGCGTCAGCATCTGCAGACGATTTAAAGACGGTGGAACTCTGATCTCAATGCACATCACCAGGGACAATCTTGATGCCATCATCGATTACCCTTCCTACCTTAGCCGCTATGGATACAACGAATGGTTGGAGATCAGGCAAGCCATTCAGCGATCCAAGTCAAGACATAAGCCGATTATCGAAGACATCATCAACGATCTCATTAAAAGGATGTCCAGGCCTTTCTAAAGAAAGGTGGAAGGATGAAGAAAATGCTCTCTAATCCTAATGATGGACCATTCCTAAGGAACGAACATGAAACAAGGTTCTCCTTAGATGTAATCCTAAGGGAACATGAGAGTATAGACATTTCTATGCTGAATCTTGACTTGCCAGAGAAGGGTCCCTATACACCCAACTCTGTACACTTCAAACCTGAGTTTGGAGTTATAGTCCTTAACTATGAAGGTGAAGTAAGATTTTAGAGAATGTCTGAGCTACATCTATTCCCGATGGGACATCTGATTTATCTAATGCTCTAGATAGATGATAGCATGCAAAGAAAAGTCGTGGACCTAAAGATACGAAGAGAATGCCTATGTTGAAAGAACCTTGGTGAAGATGTACCTAGCTGCATAGATCTAAGTTTCATAGATTAGTTTCTCTTTGTAATATTGTTCACATTTCTTTTGTAAATCTATTTACTATGTCTACTTTCAGTGATTAATCTTCTAGTCTGTAAGTATTAGACATGTACTGAACTACTTGTAATATTTCCAATTAATATAATATAAGTGTTTCTTGTACTTCACTGAAAAATATCCCTGAAAAAAGTAATAGAGACACAAGTCTATGAGTTCCAGTGTTACTTTTCACATTCACTGACATTCTATAAGTTAGTGAATAAGCTTTCAGTTTCAGTTTCTATCCTTGTAACTTTTCTTGGATATGACTTGAGAAAATTCTTCAAGTAAAGACTGACTCACTGAAAAAGATCCCAAAATAGTAAAAAGGGACATGTCCTTTATGTGTTACTTTTCCTTACTATTATTTGATAAGACAACCGTCTTTATGTTGTCTTGTTATCATCAAATAGGGGGAGATTGTTGATCTTCTCTCTCAGTGATTTGATGATAATCCCTTTTGTTCTATACGAAGTATTTTTGTTTCTGTCTTTTCAGTTTCAGCGATCTGCACTGAGTCTGTTCAGTGTTCGTTGAAGAACTTGTATTGTAAATTCAACCAGCGACAGCGATACTTCAAGAAGACAACACTCTCACCAAAGAACCTTCAGCCAATGTCGAAGACTGAAACTGAAGATTAGAGACTGGTGAGTACGTGATCTGAAGCGGTATTCAGTGATTACAAGTCTGTCTACATATGTGTGAAGACTGCCTAAGCCTCAACGAATACTAAAGAGACCTTTAGGTTATTCCAGCATTTAGCGATCAAATGAAGCTTGCTAAGCACGATTGTTGTTGTCTTGTCCTTATATA
The DNA here is from genome assembly GCF_001531365.2 of Cynara cardunculus var. scolymus. Lineage (NCBI taxonomy): Eukaryota > Viridiplantae > Streptophyta > Magnoliopsida > Asterales > Asteraceae > Cynara > Cynara cardunculus. Next base: position 28,578,778 of record NC_037529.1, read on the forward strand.
CACAAAGGACAAACCCATACCCTTTCTAAACTTTAGTATGGTATGGGGCCGATTGGTTGACTCTATTACCCACCAACTTTGTGAAATGATGTCTGCTCATGAATAAGCTTTTGTACTATTCACTGTAGCAAAGGACAAACCTTCTCCTTAAGGTTTGACACGCGTTATCACCCTACCACGTTGCATTAAATGTTCATTTAATGCAACGGGTATAAATAGATGTGTTCTATATCCATACAGAGATACTCTTAACTAAAACCTTACTCTGAGCATCCTTGCTCTTAAGTAAAAGAACACACTTCTAAGAACAAATAGGCTCATCTTCAAGAGCAAGTTAGAATCCCTTTCCTTGCATTCTAAACAAGTTCATTCCCATAAAGGACTTACCTTCTTCTATTTCTTTAACAACAAATCTTTTCTTATTTGCTAAGATTAAGTGTGTAATCTAAAGATTGTTTAGATAGGGTTTTTTCTTACCTTATCTTTCTGCAAACAGTCTTGTAAAATCTGTATTGATCTTCTCTTCTCAATATATATTTTAAATTTGAAAATATTGTATTTGTATTCACCCCCCCCCATTCTACAAACTGTTATACACATCTTGTAGACCCTTATGGGACCAACAATAGTACTTAGGATGGACTATCATTTTCTTGTCAGTACAAGATTCGTAGTCACTAAGGCATTATATTAATAGGAACATTGTTAAGATATTTATATCAACTAGAAATAATATTATGAGATTAGAAATGGGTATATGTACATTAACTCTAATGATATGAAAGGAACATATATTAGAAAAATAAATGTGTCAAACTAGTGGATTATTTAGGTCACTGAATCATATTTTATCGCCAATAAAGAACTTTGGGACAATGATACATATATGTTTCCAATATGACCATGTGGGACACCGTGGTCATGACATGATGATCCATGTGTTGCAAAATACACATCAACACATTTAATTTTGAGTGAAATACAAAATGATATGATGAATAAAATTGCAACTTTTGACTTCCACAGCACAAGAAGTAACATATCATCTTAATATAATCTCTCGAATACCTACAAATTTTGTAAACCCTAATTCGTAGCCAAGACAGGAATGAGACCATCCTAAAAGCTAAGGAATATAATCCAAAATATTCCATACAATGAATATAAGGTGATATTTATGGACATAAACATACAGAATACGGATCATTAAACTATTTTATGGTTCTGGTTGACGCATCGACACGATGGATGCATTGTCACATTATTATCCACATAAAAGCTGCATTTGCAAAAATCCTAGCACAAATTATACGTTTGAGGTCTCACTACCGCGATTATCCTATCAAGTCTATGCGACTTGATTATGCAGAAGATTTTACATTGCAAGCATTTAATGATTATTGCATGTCTATTAGGTACCGATGTAGAGCATCCCATACCCCATGTACAAACACAAAATGGTTTTGCATAAGCTACTATCCAAATGATACAAATGGTATCCAGGGCATTGGTTATGCGCACCAACTTTACCCACTTTTGCATGGGGGTATGCAATATTACATGCAACACTCTTTATTCGCTTCAGACTTATGTTAGCTGACCATTTTTTGTATACCAGTTGGTAACTGGACATCAGCCTGATATTTCACATTTACATATATTTTGTTGTACAGTATACGTGCCAATTGCGCCCCTACAGTGCACTATAACGGCCCACAAAGACGATTAAGTATATATGTTGGATATGAATCCCCAACAATTATCTGATATTTAGAACCCTTGACGGGTGATCTATTTACCGCAAGATTTGTGGATTCTCACTTTCATGAGACAGTCTACCTGTCGTTAGGGGAGATAAGAAAAAGGATTTTCCATGGGAATGACTGGAAGTGTCATAGTATATTCTCATTCTGTCTCATTTTGATCCTCATTTTGGAGTCCTTAGGTGAAGCATTCACCTTGAGCTGAGACTTATATTTCTAAGAAGATTCAGATTTCTTGGTCCCTAAAGAAGAAGAAGGTTTGCAAGCTGAAGGAATAGATTTAGATCTATATGACTTGTTAGCCTTCTTAGGAAGAGGTGCTMTGACATTGGATTTACCTTTGTCTTTATGACTAGAACTCGAAGAAGTTCCATCAAGATGACTCTTAGTAAGAGAAGACAGAGAGAAAGAAGTGTTAGGAATAGAAGAGACAAATGTACCAAACTTGAGCATGGATCTGTCTTTGACACTATATTCCTGATCGTAGGAGAATCAGAGACCAGTCGTTATCTTGGCAGGGATCCGAGTGTTAATGATCTCAGAGGCTTTGATAGATGCTTTGCACCATCCTTCAATGGTAGCCTTTTCAGCCCTGAGTTCAGCAATTGCTTGCCAAGGCTCAGCGATAGCCTGTTCACGTTCAATAGTGATGGTTTGGTTCACAATGACCTGATCTTTTTTATCTTCCTCGATCTTAGTCAATTCTTTGATCTTGGAATGACAAATTTTTAACTGTTCTTGAAGATCAAGATTAAGCATTTTTGCTTTAGATTTGCCATTCAGGGCATTGTAAAGGTCCACTGTCATCGTATCCAACACTGATAGGCCAGAAATGGAAGAAGAAGAGCGTTCATTCAGAAGATATACCTGAGCAGGAGTGGATGATGAGGGATCTTGAGAAGTTGACATCTCAGAAGCTTTTTCTTTGACATCCTTGTCCATCAGCGACAAGACTTTTGGCTTTTCGCTAGGAACTCTTTATCTTCTTATATTTCTCCTCCAGCTTCAGGTATTTGTCATCTTTAGATCTGTAGGAGGAAGAGGTTTTGGAAGATGGCATCACAGCCTTCTTAGACCTGCACTAACCAACAAGTGACCTTTGCGGTGACAATTTTAGCAGACCACTGAAGCCTTGTCAACTGTATCTGACTTTGGCTTTTCCTTAATGGTTAGCATAGGAGATATGTGGAAATTAATTTTCTTAGAGAACCTTCTAAACGACTTGGTTAGAAGCGTCAGTGATTCATCAAAGTCTGGAAGGTCAGACTCTGACAGATCCTCAGAGTTAGTAGAATCTAACTCAATGATAATAACAGGAGGAAGAAGTGAAGAAGAAGAAGAAGAAGATGGGAGTTCAAATAAAGAATCTTCAAAGATCAAAGCTAGCGGAGAGCTTTTCATGTATCTGGAATCCTTTATTAGATTTCTCTTCAATTTTTTAGACTGCTCGTGATTGAGCAGTATGGTGAAGAGAGAGGATATGTCGTTAGACATCTTGAGACACATGGCATAAGTATCCCAAGATTATGGTAAACATTTCAGAAACTTCGTTAAAGTTTCAAAATTGGAATATTCTCTGCCAACTGTCCTTAAATATAAGAAGACAATTAAACCTTTAGTGTACTTCAGACAATGTCTCACTCTTTCCACAGAGAAAGCTTTCGTATTTTATTACTAAATTAATATTCCTCGATTCTTGAATCTGAGAAGTTCCTTCATATTGAACACAGAGAGTGTCCCAAATGGATTTTGAGGTTCTAAGCTTCATTACTGAGTGATAGAACTCGTCAGGAAGAGACAGAGCTATTATTGACCTCGCACGAGTGTCTATAGCTATCTTCCTCTTGTCTTCTTCACTTCACTGATGAGGGAGCTTAGTAATTTGTCGTTCAGGAATTGCAGCAGTCATAGCTATTTCAGGAACAGCCAGAGAAATAGCATACGAAACATATGGTCCATTTTCTATATAGTGTGGAATTTCAGGATCCAAACCTTCCAGAAAGAGGGACATCCAGTTCATCCAGAGACTAAAGTTGTCTCTCATAAACCGAGGAGGTTTGGCAAGGGAACCAATTTTCGTGAAAGCTTGTGCTTGTGTTTTGTAAAGCCATTTGAAAGTATTAAAATTATCTAGAGAAAGAGATAATATAATGCAGAAAAACAACTAAACCATAAGAGAAGAAAACACTGCTCTGATACCACTTGTTGGTCCCGTTATGGTTTACAAGTGTTTTATAGAAACAGTTTGTAGAAGGGAGGGGGACTAATACAAACACATGAAACTTTCAAATTTAAAAGTATATATTGATAAAGAAAGATCAATACAAATTTTTACAAGATTGTATGCGGAAATAGATAAGGTAAAGAAAAACCATCTAAAACAATCTAAGTTTACAAACAAATATTCTTAGCAAAGAGAAAAGATTTGTTGAAATATAAAGAAGGAAATAAGTTCTTTCTGGGTAAGAACTTTTAGAATACTTAAGAGGGATTCTAAATTTCTTGAAGATAAGCGTAAGTGTTCTTAGATGTGTGTGTGTGTTCTTTCACATATGAACGTAAGGATTAGGTTAAGGCAATATCTCTGCATAGAGATAGCACACATCTATTTATACCCATTGCATTAAATGCACATTTAATGCAATGTAGTAGGGTTTGAACACACGTCAAGCTTTTAGAGGAAAGATTTTCCTTTGCTACAGTGAATAGTACAAAAGCATATTCATGAGCAGACATCCTTTCATGGAATTGGTAGGTAATAGAGTCAAGTAATCAGCTCCATACCATACTACACTCTAGAAAGGGTATGGGTTTGTTCTTTGTGTGTGGAAGGACAAGACAAAAGCAGTCTTGCACAACAAGATTCATTTGATCATTGAATGCTAGAATAACCGTGAAGGTCTCTTCAGCATTTGCTGAGCCTTGGGCAGTCTTCACACATATGTTGACTAGGTTCTAATCACTAAATGCCACCTCAGATCACGAACGCGCCAGTCACTAATCCTCAGTTTCAGTCTTCAATTTTTGCTGAAGGCTCTTTGGTGTGAGTTTTGTCTTCTTGAAGTATCGCTGTCGCTATAGGATTTACAATACATGTTTCAGTGATCATTGAACAGACTCAGTGATGATCGCTGAAACTGAAAGACATAAACATAATACTTCGGAATAGGTAAAAGGGATTATTATCAAATCAATGAGAGAGAGGATCAACAATCTCCCTTATTTGATGATAACAAAGCAACATAAAGAAAGTTGTCTTATCAAATAATAGTAAGGAAAAGTTACATATAAAATACATGTCCCTTTTAACTGTTTTGGGATCTTTTTCAGTGAGTCAATGATTGTAAGAGAAGACTGGAACTCATAGACATGTGTCTCTATTACTCTTTTTAGGGATCTTTTTTAGTCATGCAAATGAAACACTTATATTAATTCAAATGAAATATTACAAGCTTTTTTAGTACATTTCTTAAACTTACAACATATAAGTTGAACACCGAAAGTCGACATAGAATGCAAAAGATATACAGTGAATGGACAAATTACAAAATAAAAATAACCAATCTAAGTTGCTCAGGTTGATGTAGCCAGGTACTTCTTCAACGAGCTCCTTTCGACGTAGGAATTCCTTTCTGATCTTGCGGTCCATCACTTCACCATATATGTCATCATCTAGCCAGAATCTGATATACGCATTATGTTTCATCGGGCATAGATGTAACTTAGATATTCTTTGAAAGCTGACTTTGCCTTCATAGTCAAGGAATTAAAAGAATTAGTTTCTCAGTTGAAGGATACTCTTGACAAGGGTTTCATCAGACCTAGTACTTCACCCTGGGATGCTCCAAATTCTGTTTGTCAAGAAGAAAGATGGATCAATGCGGATGTGCATTGATTATTGGGAATTGAATAAACTGACGATTAAGAATAAGTATCCTCTACCAAGAATCGATGATCTATTTGATCAACTGGTGGGAGCCAGTTACTTCTCAAATATTGATTTGCGGTCGGGATACCATCAGTTAAAAGTTAGAGAAGAAGATATTGTTAAAATTGCTTTCCAAACTCGATATGGACATCATGAATTTTTGGTTATGCCTTTTGGTCTAACCAATGCTCCTGTTGTCTTTATGGACCTGATGAATCGAGTGTGCAATGAATATCTCCATAAATTCATTATTGTATTTATCGATGATATCCTTATATACTCCAAAACATAAGTTGAGCATACAGAGCATCTTCCTCTGATTCTCGATGTTTTGAAGGAAGAGAAGTTGTATCCTAATGGTCCAAATGTGAGTTCTGGTTAAGAGAAGTTCAATTTCTGGGTCACGTCATATCTGAAGCAGGAGTGAAAGTTGATCCTGCTAAGATTGAAGCAGTAGAAAAATGGGATGCACCGAGAACTCCTTCTGATGTCCGTAGTTTCCTAGGGTTAGTAGGATACTATTGGAAATTCATTCAGGATTTCTCCAAGATTGCAGTACCACTAACGACGTTGACACGGAAAAATGTTAAGTTTCAGTGGGAAGAAGATCAACAAAAGGCTTTTCAGTTGTTGAAAGATCGTCTGTACAGTGCTCCAGTTCTGTCTTTGCCAGAAGGATCAGAAGATTTCATGGTCTACAGTGATGCTTCGAAGCTGGGTTTGGGTTGTTCTTTGATGCAGAGGGGGAAAATAATTGCGTATGCATCCAGACACCTGAAGGATCATGAGAAACAATATCCAACACATGACATGGAGCTTGCAGCCGTAGTTTTTGCTCTAAAGATTTGGAGGCATTACTTGTTGAGGACTAAGTGTCAGATCTTTACAGATCATAAAAGTCTCCAACATTTATTCAATCAAAAGGAGTTAAACATGCGGCAACGATGATGGATCAAATTGGTTAATGATTATAATTATGAAATTCTTTACCATCTGGGGAAAGCTAATGTGGTAGCAGATGCTCTGAGCATATAGGAAAAGAGTGGTATGATCAGCGCTGTAGCTATGAGAATGAATCTTTTTCCAGATCTTCACAGTGAAATTACAAAATGTCAAGGGGAAGCTATTAAAGAAGGTGACTTCAAGTCTGAACGATTGGGTAAATTGATTTCTACCTTGGAAAAGAATGATAAAGAACTTTTGTGTTTTCAAGGTAGGATTTGGGTACCGTTCTATGGGAATATCCTGGAGATTATTTTGAACGAAAGTCATAAATCCCGGTATTCTACTCATCATGGTACCAATAAAATGTATAAAGACTTAAAACCATTTTATTGGTGGCTTGTCATGGGATGTGGGCTTCATCATTGCATCCATACTATCGATGATCTTTTGAACTCAATCAGAGGGTCGTTTGGAGCTCCGAGGCCTGATGCTTGCACCTTCTTCTGGTCTGCTTGGTTTGACAGGAACCCTCTGCCTCATTGCTGGTGTGACTACTCTGGTCCCTTGAGCAGGAGCCTTAACTTTGTTCGTGTTCCTTTATGGTGGTGGTGCAGCGATTGTAACACCTTCGATTCGGCAACAACAATAGCCATCAGAGCTGGATCGGCTACATTCACTGCCACTACTTCTTCTTCTTCATGCCCTCTTTTAGATGGAGCAAGAGTGTCCATGGCATATTTTGTAGAAGATGACAGAGGCTCTTCTGAATCGGATGAAAAGATGTATACGGATAAGAGTTGGATGACAACTTCATCTTTTTGTGGGCCTTTTGGCTCTGCATGGAATGCCATGGGCATCTTCCCTTTTCTTAGCGCCTCTGCATGCGCTGGCTCATTCTGTGCTCTATGCCTTGATCATTCTGGCGCTGGCTGGCGTGGGGCAGAGGCATAGGCAGAGGGGGTAGAGGGGGCAGCCCTTGGAGTGATACTTGCAGTGGCTGTGGGCTGGTTCTCTCCCTCTTGATGACTTTGAGGACCAGACAGGTCTGGATCCTCATCTTCGTCAAGCCTCCTTCTCTTTGAGGCCTCAGCACATGGAGTTGGCTTCAGTCTCCTGTTTGGCCTTTGCTCTTTAGCTTGGGGTAGGGACTTGATCTTATCCTCAAAGAGTTTGAGAATCTCCTCGGCTGCATGCAAGACTTTGAGGATCTCCATGTCTGTACGATAGTTAAAGGCCGCCAAGGAATGTCGTATCTCTGCTGCTACTTCCTTGGCCTTGCTATTAAACTCTGAGGTGAAGTTGGCCACTTTTTGAAGGAGACGGTCACCCAGAGCATTCATGGAAGACTGGGTGACGTAGTCGATAGGGACATTCAGAGGAATGAGCATCTGGGCATCTTGAGATGAAGTGGAAGCTGCATCTTTCTGAATGTATGCGAGGACCCTTTGCAAGGCCTCTGCATTTTGAGCCGTCAATTCTTCTAATTTATCAAGGCGAGAGGCATTCGTCATAGACTCAGCCCTCAATACTGCTAAGGATGATCGGATTTCATCCAAAGCAGATACAGAAGGAGATGGCTCTGCATGGGCCATGTTGAGTTTTAGCTTATTGAAGGAGCACAGCATAGAGGTGGCAAAGGGCAGGAACTCGTCCCTTGTGACATATGTTGTTTGGGTAACCTCTGGCTCCACACATGGGCTAGATTGAGTCCTCGTTCCAAGGACACCTTCTGTCTCGACTTGTGGGATGTTGGTCGAGGAAGGATTTCCAGCAAATCCTTATGGCTCTCTTTGAGGAGAGGTCACTACTGTTGTTCCATCGTGAAGGGGTTCCAAGGCAGGTTCAGAGCCAGTCAGAGGACCCTCCACAAGTGGACTAGGAGATTGGTCAAGAATCTCCAAGTTTGGTGCACCTAAACCTTGCTCTGAACAAGGTGGGGAAAATACTAGTGTAGAGGAAACGAATTCCTCTGGTTGGGAAAGTGGCATGATATGGGGAGACATATCACTTATCATTCAAAGGTTTCACCCTTTTGAGAGGGTGATCCCTGATACGTGGCTTACCTTTGGCTTATTTGACCAGAGGCAGATGCGACCTCTGGTTGGTTTGGCAGGTTAGGGTTCGAGGTGTGCACCTCTGTTTCAATATTCTCCGTGTCTCGACCACTGGAGTCAGATAATATGGTAGCACTAGGAGTTGGGCTAGAGAAATAAACGTGCCTATTCACCATCCTAGGTTGCTTTAGCTCGCCCTGAGGCAGAGCAGCTTCTGCACCTCCTCCCTCCTCATCTTCTTCATCCTCTTCAGATTCAACTGCAACGCCCACATCATGACCAAGGGCGTCATCCCCTTCACTTTCTTCATATGACCCAGCAACATCATCATGATGCTCTTGGTCATCTTCCTCTTCAGAGCTCGAGAAGAGCCCCAAGTCTCGATGAGCCTCCTCTGCTTTGATTCTCTTTTCTTCCTTTAGTCGAGCAATTTCCTCCTGTCTTGCTCTTTCTACTCTCTCCTCTTCTTCTTTCAAACAGGAAAGTTCTTCTTGTTTTGCTCTCTCTTCTCTTTCCTTCTCTTCCTTCCTCATCCTCTTTTTTCCACTCTCTTCTTTCTTGCCTCTACCCTCTTTCTCTTCTTGTCTCTCTCTCCTTCTCCAATCTCACTTCCTCCTCCTCTGCCTGAGGCCTTTGAGTATCCTCTATTCTCTCATCCTCTTGGTTTGGTCCTATATGTGTCGGGGTTTGAGGCACAGGTTCTTGTGCCTCGCATACACGTCTGTATACTCTCCTCACCTCCCTCATCTTCATGTATGCTAAGAGCTTCATCGGGATAGGCCTCTCTGTAGCATATCCTTCTTTGTTGACTGTGGGTTTGTAGTGTGTAAGCACATTTACCTTGTGCATGGGCATACTTCCCACATCAATGTCATGTTTCGTCAAGAATGGGTCTTAGAAGAAGACCCAGAAAATGAGGAAACAAGAACGTTGGTAAATCCTTTCCCTTAGCCACCTCCTGGCACTTCTTGGCAACAGCAGCCTTGAACTTCGTGTAGAGGATCAAGAAGTAATCCAACGATAGGTCAAAGAAGATGCCATACATTATTTGGAGAATGTTGGTTGAGAACATGTCCAAGCTTCCAATCTTCCCGGTCAAAGAGCGATTCACCAATGTGAACATTGTGTTCCACATTGGGGGTAGGTACTGTCGGCGGTATTAAGAAGGGTATTGGATCACCTCGTTCTACCCCAAGAACATTAAGAATGACACTATTTCATCCCCAGATGGGAGAGAAGCATATTCATTCAATCCAAGATCCGTCTTGGTTGGAATTTGTAGAACTCGCGAAAACAGGGACCTTGAGATTCGAACAGTGATGAATTCTTTGGTAGAGGGTACATAGAAATCTCCAACAATCCCTTGTTGGGATTCAGTAACTGAGCAAGTTTGCCAAAATTCTTGGATGAAATGTTCAGGGACAAGATCATCAGTGTTCGTAAGGGCAGGGTTCAAGAAATGGGGTTGGAGGATGTCGATGACAGGATGAACTTTTGGGTCAAAACTGTCCAATGAGAGTTGAAGGGCATGGTTGTTTGGTTTGAGTGGGAGTGGAACCACATTTTGACTAGTTTCCTTCACTGTCTTGAAGGTAGTTGTGTGGGTTTGAGAGTTTCCTGAGTCTGAGGAAGACATAGTTGCAGGTTTTGGAAGAGGGTTTTGAAAAGCTAGGGTTTGGAAAGAATCGGTTCTTGATTCTTTAACTGGGCTGGAGAAAGGTTTGATTTACTTACTTGGAGGATGATGTTGAACGATTCCACCAAAGATTAGAGTTCCAGAAAGCTTTTTGAAGAATTTCAATGGCGATTTGAGAGCTTGAAGACGACGAGTGTTCTTGAATATCTTTGAAAGCGTAAAAGAAATTTTTGGGGAAAAGGATTTGTTTAAATAGAAAAAGAATAGCGCACTTGAGTGTTACCGCCCCCCAAACATCATAAAACTGAAACGGTTTTCGATCCACCTGTGGGGAGTTGCCACATGGCCTGCCAGCTGCAAATGGCGCCTCCCATATTTGAAAAATTAAGATAACAGGCGGTGACGCTTTGTTAAATGACAGTCTAATTAGAATATTTAATAAATAAGAACTGTACGCCTTCCTGTTAAAAATAATATATTTAAAAAAACTTAAGAAGAATTTTAACAAGTATTTATACTCTGGTTTGAACGAAACACCAACAATGAGACGAAGCTTTGTATTTTAATACAGAATTACTGTGCATAGATTGGTTAATATAATTTGAAAAAGAACCCGAGTAGTACTTAAGTGAAAGATAACATACCTTAGGATCGTATTCAGAGGCTCATGGTTGGACTATACATGTCCTCTGTCTATCAAACTTGTTATGTTTAGAGACAGAGGCTCTGTATAGTACATACAGAGGCTCTGTCCTATAATCATAAATTTTTTTGAGACAGAGGCTCTGTATAGTACATACAGAGGCTCTTTATGATGTATGATGTAACTCTCCCCCTCGACTTTAGCTCTGTTTGATTTGCTCCTGAAAGACCCAGATTACATATATGATACCAGATTGAATACCTCATTTCTATAAATGATAAACAAACCACCAAAAGTTACATTTTTAAACCATTAGAAAGCAAACGGGATATAATATTTACGAGTTTCTAATTCAAAATGTCCGCTTGGTTTACAGGACGTTTCTGTAAGCACCTAATTTCCAAAATATCCTAAAACGGACAAAATAAACTTAATAGATTTGCAGAAGGTTAAACTATATACAAGACGAAGGACTTTAGCTACTCTTTATCTAGATACTTGCAGTTACAACCAAAAGACAACTAATAATTTACAATCCATAGTTGTATTCGACTAACTATATAATACCAAAAGAGTCGTGCTACTGGAAGCACCAAAGGCAAAGATCTCAATTTACCCGAGCTTGTTCTTTGCCTTATCTACACGGCCTGTAAAAATGTGAACAACTAAAAGGGTAAGCACAAAATGCTTAGTGAGTAAACGAGAACTACTAATTACTAAAGCTTCACAAATGTAATCCATGGAAGTCAATGATCACGAAGGATGTAAATCATGTAATAAGTAATCATCATTCGAGAATCATACATCTGAATATCAAAGTATGCAACTAGATCGTGTGAAAGTCAATAATTGAAATGTACTGCCACCAAGCTATCCCCGTCGTGGCAAGCACAACAATATATATCATAGATTTCATACCACCCGAGCTATCCCGGCCAGTGGAATGATCTTCCCACCCGAGCTCTCCCGGACAGTGGGGAAAATGTGACATCCGTCATTCTTGGAGCATCAGGTTAGCACCTTTGTAGGGTACCTATAATTAGAGCTATATTTATTTAGGATCTAGTCATGATTGATTGGAATTCATCTGGCTTACTTCCCAAAAGTATAGTTCAGTAMGACTTGTTTCGACGAGTAGCGGATAAAGTTAACTTATGTAATGCCAAAATATATTAACAAATGCTCCAAAGATAATAAAGTTGATATTTTAAGTCCAAATCGAAATATAAAAGTCCCATTTGAATGCCCAAATAATTTGGCCAAAAAGGTGAAGTTTTGATTTAATAACAATAATAATATCCTTAACAAATTGTATTTTGATATAAATCTAATGGGCCATAAATTGTTTAAAAGAAAAATAATTTTAACTTGACTTGGGCCTTTGAGGCCGGCCCATTTATTTTCTTAAATCCCTCATATAAATACCTCGATTTCTTTGAAAATTCTCATTTTCATCTCCACTTTGCATAAACCTCTCATCTCCCTACTCTCTCTCTAGAACTCACTCTCCAGCCGATTTCACATTCTAGCGTCATTAAGAACTTAATCCGCCTTGAGGATTATTCAAGTTTTCATTCAAAAGGTAAGGGACTACCTTCATTATTCCCGTTCTTCATCAAGATTTCCCCACTTTCTACACTTTTTCTTGATCTTTTATAAAACAAACTTTCTGGAGAATGTAAGGTGGGAGATTATACATCAATGACATGAAAATGTCTTCCAAATGATGGTAATCTATGATCTGCAAACATTAGAGCTCAAGAAAAGGTGGTTAAGTTGCTTGCATGCGGGTTTTTGGCTATAAAGTTAAGTTTTGAACCTTCAAGTTCTTGATGCAAGATTATCGGGCGAAAAGAACATCACTGACAGAATATTGCATGCATCTTAAATCGGGTATATTTTTAAAAACTCATTGAATTGAGTGAATCTTCTTTTAGAAGCTAGCTTAATGTGTTAGCTTTAAAATAATTTTTTTTAAATCTTTGGAAAATGATGAGTTTAGACCCCAAAGGGCCGCCACTCGAAGGGTGTGCAATCTGTTTTGGGGGTTGTGTCACTCAATTGGGTAGGGTAATGATGATTACTTTAAACCCATCTTTAGTTCTTGAAATTTGGGAGAAGTCTATTTAACTCCCTATTTTGGTGGGTATAAATTTGGACATAAAAAGAGTAGTAGAAGGTTCCTTTTCGGCAATAATTTGTGAAGACAAAAATGTCAGATTTAGAATTTATATTCTATTTAACTGGCAGCTTTTTGCGCAAAGGAATTGATTAAAAATATACACATTTCTGGACTATTTTAGAAAATTTAATAAAAATATCAATTTTAATTCATAAAACCCATTGGCATTATATAAGATATAACGTAACTTTATCTCTGATGAGAACCCATAGGTAATCTAATTTCTAGTCATTGGACAGTTTAGGAAGGTTAGGGCAGGACGTTCAGCGCTTGAGACGCCAACAAATCCTTGGATATTCATCGTCTAACAAGTGAGTTTTCATGGCCCCACTTTTAATGTTTTTTGTTTATTTAAACTGGGGGAAAAGCATGAAGTTAAGCAAATTATACTATTTTATTATGAAACCATTAAACTAAAGAACTGTTTAGTCGATGCTTTGTTTATAACATTGGACTAAAGAACTGTTTAGTCAATGTCTTGCTTAAAACCTTTGGACTAAAGAACTGTTTAGTCAAAACCGTTGGACTAAAGAACTGTTTAGTCAAGTTTTGTTACTATTTTGCACCATGATTTAAATGCTAAATTGATGTGCTTGGGAGTATGTTTCCAAATAAAGTCCTCGTCCGTAAACGCTACTTGTTAATTCGGGCATGTCCCCGGGCCGTGGTATTGTGGATAGCCGCTATTGTGTTGACAGTCCCACCCAGAAAGGGGTGCACATTACCTATGTTTTATTGGTCTAATCTTGTGGAATTTGGACCACCGCTGAATTAGTACTATTACGAACTGTGGAACCTAAGTGAGTGTACGGGCTACTTATGGTCGTTCGTAAAATAATGGGGCACATTGGTCAGGAAAGGCTCAGTAGCGTCTCAAGTTTCTAAACATCGTTATATATTTACATTTATTATGTGCAAAATTTGTGTATAGTTTTGCAAGTTTTGAATTATGAATTGTAACGTTTTGTGCATGTGAAAACCCGTGAACTCACCAACTCTTTGTAGTTGACTCGTTTTATGCTTCATGCTTTTCAGGAAGTAAGTAAAAATGAAGTGTTTGGAGCATGGTGATGGCGATACCGATTAAGTCCAGAATTGAAGTTTTTTTGGTAAAGAAGTTTTCTATTCCATCTCGATTATGGATGTTAAATTTGAACTTTTGTAAAATTTGAATGATGTTATTTATTATTTGTTGTTGTGACACGCTTACCTGTTACACCTCGTGTTTCCGCATTAACGGGGTGTGACAGATTTGGTATCAGAGCCTCGGTTATAGAGAACATCCGTTTTTTTTAGAAGCCGTAAACTATAACCAAATATTTTTTTTTCAAAGCAGTTTTCAAGTGACTTAAAATATACCTATTCATGCAAAGCGGGTCACATTATTATACGTCAATTAAACAAAGCCTGATCACCTATATTTAATTTGCATATAATAGAAGGACTTAATCGGTGGTACTAAGAATATGCTCCAGTTAAGAAACTGTGAAAAGCATGACCTTGTGTGTGTTGCATAATTTATGAATATCCAATGCCCTAGACCAACCTGAAGCGCTGGTTAGAAGGACCAGAGGCGATGGATAGAAAATCCGTGTAATTGTTAAGTGTCCATGTTGGACCAGAAGCTCTGGTTAGAAGGACCAGAGGCG
>NC_037529.1:28593997-28596833 GCF_001531365.2 Cynara cardunculus var. scolymus
AGATCCATTGATCTGCTAAGTATGAGAAACCAGAGGTCGATGGACCAGAGATCCATTGATCTGCTAAGTATGAGAAACCAGAGGTCGATGGACCATAGATCCATTGATCTGCTAGGCATGAGGAACCATAGATCAATGGACCAGAGATCCATTGATCTGCGGTGTAAGTTGAACCAGAGGACCAATAAAACTAAACTCAAAAATTATCTAAGTCTGGTATTGCAACCAGAGGCTCTGGTACTACAACCAGAGACTTGGACTATCCCAAGGCCTTAGCTTGATTGCCATCCTTAGCCTTTCTTAGAAGCTTCTGTTATGACACTAAGCATTTTTAGATGGTACATTTAGTAACTAAGATTATTAATGTCGCAGATCACTATGGCGTCATCCGATCCTAGTGAATACTTGGCCGACGAATCCGGTTACGTGGTTCACCGATCTAGAAGGAGATCATCCAACAATGAAGAGGTAGACCCATATGAGCATGAGGACATTACGACTAGCGGAGCATCTGTTTCCCTACCAGCATCCCTATTACCCCCATCGGAGTCAGTACCCGATATCCCACCTCAAACCTATCATGGTTCCAGATTAGAGTTACACCGAGGAAAAATGTTCCACTGCCTCGACGAGTGACATTTGAGAACTCTGCTAGAGTTAGAGGAGAGTCATCCCAACCACAGCTAAGGAACAGGATTTCTCAAGTACTGACCGGAGTCCCTGCATCCTGCACTAAGGGCATGAATCTGGCTGAGCGAGAATGGGTACGGAGAATCGCATCAGATACTCAAGTTCACCAGACCCGGCTGGGATACCACCACCATATCTTGAACAACCTGTCTGATGTGATGGAAGTGCACCACCAGCGTATGATGAGAAACACGGATGTCGTCATTGCTGCAAGACGGGAGATTAGGAGATTGTACCGATGGTTGGTGGTGAGTGGGATAATGATGTTGATATTAGGAATATTAATCGGATGGATGTTGTTCTAGGAAAGATGACTAGTGGTAGGATACCCCCCTCTTTTTGCAAAGAAATCCAAGAACTCTTTTGATAGGTTGTAGTCAACAATGAAATTGTGATGTCTTTTGAAATTGTTTGTCTATGTCAAATCGTGATTGAATATGAGATTTTTCTATTTAGTTATATAAATGCCTGAATGTATCCATTCGATGAATGTTCTTTGCATCATTTAAATGACTAGAGGTTATTGTTCTTGTTGTTGTCATAATAATGATGAAATTCCCTCCTGACTTAGGATCTAGAAAATGCTGCCAAGAAGAGAAAACCCTGAGGTTGCACAACTCGTATCAGAACAACTATTGGCTGCACTCCCCAACATTGTCAGCCAGGTAGCGGCAGGATTGAACGCTAACCAACCAAAAAATTCCGAGCCTAGAACACCCAGAGAGTGCACTTATAAATCCTTCAGATCTTGCAACCCAAAGGAATTCCATGAAACCGAGGGAGCCGTAGGATTACTAACCTGGATTGAGAGTATGGAATCTGTCCTCCATATTAGTAAATGCTCTGAAGCAAACAAAGTAGAATATGCTGCATGTTTATTGCAAGGTCGAGCGCTGACATGGTGGAACTCCTTAATTCAGACTAGGGGACGAGAATCTGCTAACCAACTCTCATGGGAAGAGTTCAAGAAATTACTTAAAAATGAATATTGTCCAAGAAGTGAACTCCAAAAATTGGAAACGGATTTGTGGAACCATGAGATGAAAGGGGAAAACATAGCTGCATACACTACCCGATTCCATGAATTAGCAAACCTAGTGCCACATCTGGTGACACCTGAGGAAGTTCGAATAGAGAGATATATTTGGGGATTGTCTCTATTGATTCGAGGAAACATTACCTCGGCAAACCCAAAGACCCTTCAGGGGGCAATAGACATTGCCACCAAGCTCACAAATAATGTTGTTCGATCTGGAGAATTCGCTAAAGGAAAGAGAAAGATGGAGAAGCATGGGAATCGAAGATTTGGGGGATGATTGGACAAAAATAGGAAAGTAGCAGGGAATTTTGGGGTTCAAACCCAGGTGGTGAACCAAGGAAACAAGCCTAAGTACAACAAATGCCAATATCCACACTGGGGAAATTGTATCATCTGTCAAAGATGCCACATAGGTGGTCATGCCGCGAAAGATTGCAGGAAGCGGTTGTGTTTTGATTGTGGGAGTCCGGAACACATAAGGAATGTTTGCCCAAAGAGAAAACAAGGAACAAATGCTAACCAAGCCCGATCAACCAATCAAGGAAACCCAGAAAGTCAAGCATGGGGCTAAGCATTTGAGATTGGAGCAAAGGAAGCTAGGTACGATCCCAATATGGTTACAGGTACATTTCTCTTGAATAATGAATTTGCATCGGCATTATTTGATTCAGGGGCAGATAGAAGCTTTGTTTCACTAGATTTTAAGCCGAAGATTGACTTAAGACCCCAAAGGTTGAAAGAAGCTTATATAATAGAATTTGCTAATGGTCAAGAAATTAAGGCTAAAGACATAATTATGGACTGCACATTAAGTTTAGCCAACAAGGATTTTAACATAGACCTTATTCCAATTGAGTTAGGAAGCTTTGATATAGTCATTGGCATGGATTGGCTATCCAAAAATCGAGCTGAAATAGTCTGTTCAGAAAAGGTTATCCGAATTCCTCAAGAAGGAAGTGACCCAATTGTAATTCGAGGCGATGAGTCAGATCGAAAAATTAGGGTAGTATCATGCATGAAGATGCGAAAGTACTTAAAGAAGAATTATGTCGCATTTTTGACACATGTTGTTGATAAGAAGGTCAAAGAAAAATGTATTAATGATTT
>NC_037529.1:28597023-28601537 GCF_001531365.2 Cynara cardunculus var. scolymus
GATTCATAAGACCAAGTTTCTCACCATGGGGTGCACCGGTTCTATTCGTCAAAAAGAAAGATGGGTCAATGCGAATGTGCATTGATTATAGAGAGCTTAATAAGTTGACCATCAAGAATAGATACCCTCTCCCTAGGATTGATGATTTGTTCGATCAACTCCAAGGTGTTGTATACTTTTCAAAGATCGATATGCGATCCGGATATCATCAAGTGAGAATTCGAGAGGAGGACACTCCCAAAACGGCAATTAGAACCCGATATGGAGATTATGAGTTTTTGGTTATGCCATTCGGGCTAACCAATGCACCGACAGTCTTTATGGATCTAATGAATAGAGTCTGCAGACCATACCTAGATAAATTTGTAATTGTTTTCATAGATGATATACTGATTTATTCACGAAGCAAGGAGGACCATGAGCAACATCTGAGGATGATATTAGAGCTACTTCGGAACTAGAAATTGTACGCAAAATTCTCCAAATGCAAGTTCTGGATTCGTGAAGTACAATTTATTGGTCATGTGGTTGATGAGAAAGGGATTCAGGTAGATCCTGCCAAGATTGATGCCATTAAGAAATGGGAAGCCCCAAGAACCCCGACGGAAATTCATCAATTCTTTGGTTTGGCAGGCTATTATCAGCGATTCATCGTGAACTTTTCAAAAATCGCACAATCACTCACAGCCTTAGCTCAGAAAGTCAAGAAATTTGTCTGGGGTGAGAAACAAGAAGAGGTGTTCGAGACCCTTCAGCAAAGACTATGTAATGCACCTATCTTATCCTTACCAGAGGGTTCGAAAAACTTTGTGGTCTATTGTGACACGTCACATCAAGGATTGGGATGTGTGCTGATGCAAAAAGATAAGGTCATTGCATATGCCTTAAGGCAACTCAAAGTGCATGAGAAGAATTATACTACGCATGATCTAGAATTAGGAGCCGTAGTATTTGCACAAAAGATTTGGAGACACTACCTTTATGGTACCAAGTGCACTGTGTTCACTTATCACAAAAGCCTTCAACACATCCTTAACCAGAAGATGTTAAATATGAGGCAGAGAAGATGGGTTGAGCTACTTAGTGATTACGACTGTGAAATCAAGTACCACCCAGGCAAAGCGAACGTGGTGGCCGACGCTCTGAGTAGGAAGGAAAGAGTGAAGCCAACAAGGGTGAGAGCATTGGGAGCAATAGTGAACACCAGTCTGAAGAAACAAATTCTCGAGGATCAAAAAGAGGCATTAAAGAAGGAGAATTTGAAGAATGAAGCTCTACACCACATAGAGACTAAGTTTCAACTGAAATCAGATGGAGTGTATTACTTGGGAGACAAGGTTTGGATACCTAAGATTGGAAATCTTAGATCCATAATTTTGGATGAAGCCCATCGATCAAAGTACTCAGTCCACCCGGGAGCGAATAAGATGTACAAGGACCTTAAGGAACACTATTGGTGGCCTGGAATGAAGAAAGACATTGCATTTCACGTAGGTAAACGCTTAACTTGTGCAATGGTTAAAGTAGAATACCAAAAACCATCCGATTTACTTCAACAACCCGAGATTCCCCAATGGAAGTGGGAACAAATATCGATGGATTTCATCACAAAGCTGCCTAGAACTGGAAAAGGGCATGATGCAATTTGGGTGATTATAGATCGATTGACGAAATCTGCTCACTTTCTACTGATCCGAGAAGATTATAAGATGGAGAAGTTGGCTCAGATTTATATAAATGAAATAATTACTCGGCATGGAGTACCTATCTCCATTATCTCGGATAGGGACAGTCGATTTAAGTCAAGATTTTGGCAATCACTTCAAAGAGGGTTGGGTACACGTCTGGATCTAACTACTTCATACCACCCTCAAACTGATAGACAGACAAAAAGAACAATTCAGACATTGGAAGACATGTTGCGTGCATGTGCCATAGATTTTGGTGGAAGTTGGGATATGCACCTTCCGTTAGTCGAATTTGCATACAACAACAACTATCACACCAGTATTCAATGTGCGCCTTATGAAGCGTTATATGGACGTAAATGCAGATCTCCACTCAGTTGGCAAGAAATTGGAGATCGGCAACTAACTAGACCTGATATTGTCCAAGAGACTACCGACAAAATTGTAGTCATCAAGGATCGACTCAAGGCTGCAAGAGATCRCCAGAAAAGTTATGCTGATAATCGGAGGAGACCATTAGAATTTCAAAAAGGAGATAAAGTACTCCTAAAAGTCTCTCCTTGGAAAGGAATAATGCGATTTCGGAAAAGAGGGAAATTAGGTCCTCGATATATTGGTCCATTTGAAMTATCCGAGAGAATTGGACCAGTGGCATATAAGTTGAAACTGCCACAAGAGCTGAGTGCTATTCATGATACATTCCATGTGTCAAATCTCAGAAAATGCTTAACCGATGAAACTCTGGTCATGCCATTGGGAGATGTGCAAATTAACGAACATCTGCGCTTCATTAAACAACCAACAGAAATCATGGATAGAAAAGTCAAACAGCTGAGACATAGAAAAATCCCAATTGTAAAAGTTCATTGGACTTCGAGGCATGGACCGGAATATACATGGGAAAGAGAGGATTTCATGAAAAGCAAGTACCCCCACTTGTTCCCCAATCGAGTCCAAAGTTAATGACTGACAAATAAATTTTCGGACGAAATTTTTCAGACTTGGGGAGACTGTGACATCCGGCATTCTTGGAGCATCAGGTTAGCACTTTTGTAGGGTACCTATAATTAGAGCTATATTTATTTAGGATCTAGTCATGATTGATTGGAATTCATCTAGCTTAGTTCCCAAAAGTATAGTTCAGTAAGACTTGTTTCGATGAGTAGCGGATAAAGTTAACTTATGTAATTCCAAAATATATTAACAAATGCTCCAAAGATAATAAAGTTGATGTTTTAAGTCCAAATCGAAATATAAAAGTCTCATTTGAATGCCCAAATAATTTGGCCAAAAAGGTGAAGTTTTGTTTTAATAACAATAATAATATCTTTAACAAATTGTATTTTGATATAAATCTAATGAGCCATAAATTGTCTAACAGAAGAATAATTTTAAATGGACTTGGGCCTTTGAGGCCGGCCCATTTATTTTCTTAAATCCCTCATATAAGTACCTCAATTTCTTTGAAAATTCTCATTTTCATCTCCACTTTGCATAAACCTCTCATCTCCCTACTCTCTCTCTCTCTCTAGAACTCACTCTCCAGCCGATTTCACCTTCTAGCGTCATTAAGAACTTAATCCTCCTTGAGGATTATTCAAGTTTTCATTCAAAAGGTAAGGGACTAGCTTCATTATTCCCGTTCTTCATCAAGATTTCCCCACTTTCTACACTTTTTCTTGATCTTTTATAAAACGAACTTTCTGGAGAATCTAAGGTGGAAGATTATACATCAATGACATGAAAATTTCTTCCAAATGATGGTAATCTATGATCTGCAAACATTAAAGCTCAAGAAAAGTTGGTTAAGTTGCTTGCATGCGGGTTTTTGGCCATAAAGTTAAGTTTTGAACCTTCAAGTTCTTGATGCAAGATTATCGGGCGAAAAGAACATCACTGACAGAATCTTGCATGCATCTTAAATCGGTTATATTTTTAAAAACTCGTTGAATTGAGTGAATCTTCTTTTAGAAGCTAGCTTAATGTGTTAGCTTTAAAATAATTTTTTTTCAATCTATG
Source organism: Cynara cardunculus var. scolymus (assembly GCF_001531365.2). Lineage (NCBI taxonomy): Eukaryota > Viridiplantae > Streptophyta > Magnoliopsida > Asterales > Asteraceae > Cynara > Cynara cardunculus. Next base: position 28,600,731 of record NC_037529.1, read on the forward strand.
GAAAATGATGAGTTTAAACCCCAAATGGCCGCCACTCGAAGGGTGTGCAATTTGTTTTGGGGGCTGTGTCACTCAAATGGGGTAGGGTAATGATGATTACCTTAAACCCATCTTTAGTTCTTGAAATTTGGGAAAAGTCTGTTTAACTCCCTATTTTGGTGGGTATAAATTTGGACATAAAAAGAGTAGTAGAAGGTTCCTTTTTGGCAATAATTTGTGAAGACAAAAATGTCAGATTTAGAATTTATATTCTGTTTAAATGGCAGCTTTTTGCTCAAAGGAATTGATTACAAAATATACACATTTCTGGACTATTTTAGAAAAATTAATAAAAATATCAACTTTAATTCATAAAACCCATTGGCATTATATAAGATATAACTTAACTTTATCTCTGATGAGAACCCATAGAAATTAGTCATTGGACAGTTTAGGAAGGTTAGGGAAGGACGTTCAGCGCTTGAGATGCCAGCAAATCCATGGATATTCATCGTCTAACAAGTGAGTTTTCATGGCCCCACTTTTAATGCTTTTTGTTTATTTAAACTGGGGGAAAAGCATGAAGTTAAGCAAACTATATTGTTTTATTATGAAACCATTGGACTAAAGAACTATTTAGTCGATGCTTTGTTTATAACCATTGGACTAAAGACCTGTTTAGTCAATGCCTTGCTTAAAACCTTTGGACTAAAGGACTATTTAGTCAAAACCGTTGGACTAAAGGACTGTTTAGTCAAGTTTTGTTACTATTTTGCACCATGATATAAATGCTAAATTGATGTGCTTGGGAGTATGTTTCCAAATAAA
>NC_037529.1:28602142-28603701 GCF_001531365.2 Cynara cardunculus var. scolymus
AGTAATCTCAGCTGATATGGGCTTAAGCGTGCCTCCCCGGGTGAAACACAAAGTAACCACCGAGTAGCACGTATGGAAGGACGGAGTGCAATAGCCARTAATCTCTTGAAATTGATAAGGAGACATAACATGGATGAGTGTGGAAGCAAGTAACAAATAGATAACACATGTCTAGCAAATAGCAAGTTAAGTAGCCCCATAAACTCATAGTGTTTTTCGATACTCAAAAATCAATCCAACTTAGGCTCTACGTCCATATATGTCAAAACATCGTCCAACGGTCACTCTGGAAGGACCAAGTGAGCTTATTTAACACCTGTAATATGTACCCAAAGTTTCATAAAGATCCGACAACAAAAACTTAACCAAACTTAATTTAAACTCATTTTAGGCACTATAATTCACAGCTCAAAATCAAGTTTTTATCAGTTTTTAGACGCAATAATAACCAACCTAGAATCCTTATTTCTAAAAAGTGTCTAAAGGATAGGTTTAGATCTACATATAAGCTTTCTAAAATGTCCAGAATCGTAGCAATCCGAGCTACGGTTAAGAAGTTATCGCACATTCCAAATAGCATCTCGGATAGATTCGGTGTTGTCAAATTCACCAACTAAATAGGCTAAAATCCATATTTTGGATTCAATCTTTATTCCAACAATCAAAATACCATCTAACCATGTTTATATTATTGCTTACAAGAACAATACTCAAGAAATTCACCAAAATAGCCATTAATGAAGAAAATCAAAATTCAACCTAAGTTCTTCATTTTCGAAAGCTCCAAATCATCAATCAAGCATCATAACAACTTAGTCAGGCTATAATCAATCTAAATACAACATATTACTAATATAACTCATATTAGGTTTCATTGATTTCATCTCTAACTAGCTTCAAATCAAGAGATTAACCAATTAAATAGTTATACCTTAATTGGAGGATGAATTTGGCATAAAAATCAAGCAAAAACCCCTTGAAACAACCATGATTCACCCCTATGAAGCCAAAATCGCCCCTGGTAGTAAGTTTTGGAGATGAGAGTTTGTTTTGGGTTAAAAAGAAATTAAATAACATGTATATCCGACTTTTACGAGTTGGGGCTGAGTTGACTCGGCTGAAAACTCGGTTTGACCACTAATCACTAAAAATCGCATAACTTTTCTCTCGGACCTCCGTTTTTGACATGGTTTTCGCTCACGCGTTCGTAAAGAGATAATATAAAACTTACAATAGAAATATTTCAAAAAATATCTTCCAATAAAAGTCAGTTTTTATGTATCCGTAACGTAGATATTGATGATTTTGACCCGTTTCTTTCCAATTGTTTTGCCCCGGGCCTTGTACGATGATTCCGACTATTTCATATATAGTTTATTGCATTCGGGTTTGCTTCCAAATTTTATGTTTTGATCACATAAACACGTATAAAGGGGATAATTACAACGTATTTGCGAAAGTGTATGTTACAATTACCTCCTCCTTTTGAGGAATCTGTCCTTGGAATCTTAATTTCTCGAGTAGCTCGGGATATTTGGCAAGCATCTGTTCTTTGTTCT
>NC_037529.1:28603769-28678353 GCF_001531365.2 Cynara cardunculus var. scolymus
CGAAGATTTGCCGTTCTTTCGTTTAGAATTTCTTCTGGTTCCTCGATATATCTCAGTCGTTCGTCAATCTTCACCTCAGCTAAGRGAATTGTTTCATCATACTTACMCAAACACTTTCGAAGATATCCAACATGAAATACATCGTGAATACCAGACAGCTCTTCTGGAAGTTCAAGTCGATATGCTTGTTTGCCAATACGTTCAATGATTTGGAATGGTCCAACGAAACGTGGACTAAGCTTACCTTGCTTACCAAATCGTAGAATACCCTTCCAAGGGAAAACTTTCAACATAACCATGTCGCCCACGATGAATTCAATTGGTCGTCGACGATTATCGGCATACGACTTTTGTCTGTCCTGAGCGGCTTTCATCCTTTCCCAAATAACTTGAATCTTATCATGCATAATTTGATTCATTTCGGGTCCAGCAAGCACTTTCTCACCCGTCTCACGCCAACACAGTGGAGTTCAACATTTACGACCATATAAAGCCTCAAAAGGCGCCATATCAATAGTCGAGTGATAGCTATTGTTGTATGAAAATTCAACCAATGGTAGATGCATATCCCAACTACCACCAAACTCAAGGATACACGCACGCAACATATCTTCTAACGTCTGTATCGTGCGTTCGGACTGGCCATCAGTTTGGGGTTGATAGGCTGTGCTCAATGCCACACGTGTGCCTAGTTCTCGTTGTAAACTGGCCTAAAATTTCAAAGTAAATCGAGAATCTCGATCAGAAATTACCTTCAGAGGAACACCATGTCGTGCAATAATCTCGTCGATATAAATTTGTGCCCATTTATCCATAGAATACGACTCTCGAACAAGCAAAAAGTGAGCACTTTTGGTTAAACGGTCCACGACAACCCAGATGTTGTCGTGCTGACGAGACGTCTTCGGTAGCTTTGTAACGAAATCCATTGTAAGTTCCTCCCATTTCCACACTGGTATATCGAGAGGTTGAAGGCTACCATAAGGTTTTTGGTGTTCAGCTTTAACCTGCGAACATGTAACACATTGTTCCACATATCGGCCGATATCATGCTTCATTCCCGACCACCAATATTCAGATCTAAAATCGTAATACATCTTTGTACTGCTCGGATGCACAGACATCCGCGACTTATGTGATTCAGATAATACCAATTCCTGAATACCATCGAGTTTTGGAATCCAAACACGGTCCTTRAAGACTTTAAGTCCTCGACTATCATCTATCAGATACGAAACATAACCAACTATACGCTCTGGTTTCACATGATCAGGCTTCAAAGCCTCTACTTTCCATTTTCGTATGTTGTCAACTAGTGTGGATGTCACGGACGTATGTGTAATAGCATAACACATGGAGTTTGCATAMRTCTTCCGGCTTAAAGCATCTGCAACAACATTAGCTTTACCTGGATGATARAGAATTTCACATTCATAGTCTTTAATCAGTTCCATAGCTCGTTGTTGCCTCATGTTCAAAGTTTGTTGAGTGAAGATATACTTCAAACTCTTATGATCTGTGAATAGTTGAAATTTGGTACCATATAAGTAATGACGCTATAATTTTAGTGCAAAAACGACCGCTGCCAACTCAAGATCATGAGTTGGATAGTTCTTTTCATAATCTTTCAACTGTCTCAACGCGTATGCAATTACGTTGCCTCGCTGCATAAGAACACAACCGAGACCCAGTTTAGAAGCATCGCTGTAAACTACCAAGTCGTCACTACCTTCTAGTAAAGCAAGAACAAGAGCATCTGACAAACAAAGTTTTAACATCTGAAAAGCATTCTCTTGAGCTTCACCCCATTCGAACTTGACATCTTTCCGGGTCAACGAAGTTAAAGGCACGACATTTTTAGAGAAATCCCGTATGAATCGTCTATAATAACCCGCGAGTCCAAGAAAACTACGAATCTCAGATGCATTCTTAGGTTGCTCCCAATTCTTTACAGCTTCAACTTTGGACGGGTCAACCGACACACCGTCACAAGAAATCGTATGACCTAGGAATTGCACCTAACGTAGCCAAAATTCACATTTCAAAAATTTAGCATATAGACGCTCTTGTCGAAGTGTTTCAATCATCTCACACAAATGCTTCACATGATCCGCTTCAGATTTGAAATATACAAGAATATCGTATATAAACAAGATCACAGATTTGTCCAACATTGGTTGGCACATGCGATTCATCATAACCATGAACGTTGCAGGTGCATTAGTTAAACCGAATGGCATAACTAAAAATTCATAGTGGCCATAACGTGTACGGAAATCCGTTTTCGATTCATCTTCTTCACGCACTCTTAGTTGATGATAACCCGACCGTAAATCAATTTTAGAGAAGTAACTCGCACCTTGCAATTGGTCGAACAAATCATCGATACGTGGAAGTGGATATTTGTTCTTGATCGTTACTTTGTTTAACTCACGGTAATCGATGCACATACGCATTGAACCGTCTTTCTTCTTGACAAATAGTACTGGAGCACCCCAAGGAGAAGTGCTTGGTCGGATAAAACCTTATCGAGAAGTTCTTGCAGTTGATTCTTCATTTCTTTCATTTCAGCCAGAGCCAGACGATATGGCGTCCTAGCAATCGGCGTTGCACCAGGAATTAAGTCAATTCGAAATTCAACTTGTCTATCAGGAGGTAAACCGGGTAAGTCCTCGGGAAATACATCAGAAAATTCACACACAACTGGTACGTCACTAACCGTTTTCTTTACCTCTTTCGATGCATCAAAAATATAGGCTAAATAGGAAGAACAACCTTTAGATAGGTGTCTTTGAGCTTTAAGCGTAGAAATCAACTTTACGTCCCCTTTACGCTTTTCACCGTAAATATATAAATAGTCGACGTCGTTCGATATACGGATTATGCATTGAAAACACAAAATATCAGCCCAATTCTTAGCCAACCAATCCATACCAATAATTATATCAAAGCTATGGATATCCATCAGTACAAGATCTACGAAAAACTCATGCTCATCTAATTGCAACACACAATCTTTGTAAACTTTATCAGCTAGCATAGATGTGCCATCAGCAGTGTCAACTTAGAAAGGTTTAGCAAGCACATATGGCACAAAGTTTAAACATCGAGAAAACGTATGAGAAACGAATGAATTAGTAGCACCAGAATCAAATAAGATACGAGCGGGATGAGAATTAACGAGAAATATACCTGTAACCACATCCGGCTTATCTCGAGCTTCCTCAACAGTGATTTGAAAAGCTCTGGCCTGGACGTGCGGTACCTCCTCCTTTTGACGAGCAGCACCACTAGTAGAAGGTCGGCGAAAAGAAGCCTAACTTTCCTCAGGTTTAGATCGAGGGTATTCTCTTTGATGATGGCCTATAGCACCACATGAGTAGCATGTCATATCCCTCCTCGGGTAGTTCGGTCTCACGTGTCCAACTTCACCACAACCATGACATCTAACTTCAGGGCGAACAGTGTTGCATCGGCCCCGATGAGCCTTACCGCAAATAGAACAGGGTGGAGGAGCATTTGACTGAAGGCTATAAGCTTGGGACCAAGATTGAGGTTGCGATCTAGCTTGGGATTGAGCGTATCTCAGATTGAAATTCCTAGAAAATTGATGTGTTGGTGCAGATATGGCACCTTCAATTCGAGGTCGCTTGGCTGGCGGAGCTGGATTACGATTTGAGCGGGTCAAATCGTGTTTGCGCCGTTGTGTAGATTCCATCGCTTTTTCAAACTCGGAAATGTCACGATTGGCGACGACATCTTGAATCTCTGATCGCAATCCGTCTATAAAGTGGTATACATGCTCATGTTCTGAAGTCAAGAAACGTGTGGCAAACTGTGCTTTATGATTGAACTCGGTCTCGTAGTCCACTACTGACATCTTTCCTTGATTAAGATCAAGAAACTCCTTCTCCAATTGTTTTTGTAGATCAATTGGACAATATTGCTTGTTAAAACGAGTTTTGAAAGACTCCCAAGGCATACCTTCTTTTTCAGTTTCAYCTAAAGCTGCAAAAGTAGCATTCCACCATATCAAGGCCCTACTTTGGAACATGGTCGTGGCATAATTCACTTTATCATCACATAGCACTCGGGTGATACGAAAGATCTTCTCAGTATTCAATATCCATTCAAGTGCCTCCAATGGATCAACCTTCCCAAAGAACTCAGTGGCACCGCTACCACGAAAGGTTTTAAAAGAGGCTCGGTCGGTTTTAGGTTTTGAGGTGTCAGCCGTTTCTTTCTCCTTACCTTTACTTTTATCATCTTCAGACTTTCTATCATCATGTTGTTGTTGGGCTAACATTTGTTGAATTAATAAAGTCATACGTTGCATCAAACATTTGCTTCGAGGAGACATCGGTGCCTCATCATCATAAATCTCCAAGTATGGAGCATTTTCTCTTACATTGTCGTTAGATGGGGTGTGACTAGCTTCATCACCGTCGGCCATCTTTCTGAAAGTTACGACGTATACATAATATTAAATAGAATCCTATAACAAATTCCCAATTCCCACCTAGGTTTCTCCTAAGTTCATATCCTGTTTAAATCAAAACATACTTACTACATGATACCGACACAAGGTTTAAGTCCGGATACCGTCGCTGGTATCCAGTTCACTTAAACCACCGCTCTGATACCAAATTGAAAGACACAGATTACATATATGATACCAGATTGAATACCTCATTTCTATAAATGATAAACAAACCACCAAAAGTTACATTTTTAAACCATTAGAAAGCAAACGGGATATAATATTTATGAGTTTCTAATTCGAAATGTYCGCTTGGTTTACAGGACGTTTCCGTAAGCACCTGATTTCYAMMATATCCTAAAACGGACAAAATAAACTTAATAGATTTGCAGAAGCTTAAACTATATACAAGACGAAGGACATTAGCTACCTGTTATCTAGATACTTGCAGTTACAACCAAATGACAACTAATAATTTACAATCCATAGCTGTATTCAACTAACTATATAATACCAAAAGAGTCGTGCTACTGGAAGCACCAAAAGCAAAGATCTCAATCTACCCGAGCTTGTTCTTTGCCTTATCTACACGGCCTGTAAAAATGTGAACAACTAAAAGGTAAGCACAAAATGCTTAGTGAGTAAACAGGAACTACTAATTACTAAAGCTTCACAAATGTAATCCATGGAAGTCAATGATCACGAAGGATGTAAATCATGTAATAAGTAATCATCATTCGAGAATCATACATCTGAATATCAAGGTATGCAACTAGATCGTGTGAAAGTCAATAATTGATATGTACTACCACCGAGCTATCCCGGTCGTGGCAAGCACAACAATATATATCATAGATTTCATACCACCCGAGCTATCTCGGCCAGTGGAATGATCCTCCCACCTGAGCTATCCCAGACAGTGGGGAAAATGAACAGACTCTAACACGATCAAATACGCACCATACCCGAGTAATCTCAGCTGATATGGGCTTAAGCGTGCCTCCCCGGGTGAAACACAAAGTAACCACCGAGTAGCACGTATGGAAGGACGGAGTGCAATAGCCAGTAATCTCTTGAAATTGATAAGGAGACATAACATGGATGAGTGTGGAAGCAAGTAACAAATAGATAACACATGTCTAGCAAATAGCAAGTTAAGTAGCCCCATAAACTCATAGTGTTTTTCGATACTCAAAAATCAATCCAACTTAGGCTCTACGTCCATATATGTCAAAACATCGTCCAACGGTCACTCTGGAAGGACCAAGTGAGCTTATTTAACACCTGTAATATGTACCCAAAGTTTCATAAAGATCCGACAACAAAAACTTAACCAAACTTAATTTAAACTCATTTTAGGCACTATAATTCACAGCTCAAAATCAAGTTTTTATCAGTTTTTAGACGCAATAATAACCAACCTAGAATCCTTATTTCTAAAAAGTGTCTAAAGGATAGGTTTAGATCTACATATAAGCTTTCTAAAATGTCCAGAATCGTAGCAATCCGAGCTACGGTTAAGAAGTTATCGCACATTCCAAATAGCATCTCGGATAGATTCGGTGTTGTCAAATTCACCAACTAAATAGGCTAAAATCCATATTTTGGATTCAATCTTTACTCCAACAATCAAAATATCATCTAACCATGTTTATATTATTGATTACAAGATCAATACTCAAGAATTTCAACAAAATAGCCATTAATGAAGAAAATCAAAGTTCAACTTATGTTCTTCATTTTCGAAAGCTCCAAATCATCAATCAAGCATCATAACAACTTAGTTAGGCTATAACCAATCTAAATACAACATATTACTAATATAACTCAGATTAGGTTTCATTGATTTCATCTCTAACTTGCTTCAAATCAAGAGATTAACCAATGAAGTAGTTATACCTTAATTGGAGGATGAATTTGGCATAAAAATCAAGCAAAAACCCCTTGAAACAACCTTGATTCACCCCTATGAAGCCAAAATCGCCCCTGGTAGTAAATTTTGGAGATGAGAGTTTGTTTTGGGTGAAAAAGAAAGTAAATAACATGTATATCTGACTTTTACGAGTTGGGGCTGAGTTGACTCAGCTGAAAACTCGGTTTGACCACTAATCACTAAAAATCGCATAACTTTTCACTCGGACCTCCGTTTTTGACATGGTTTTCGCTCACGCATTCGTAAAGAGATAATCTAAAACTTAATATAGAAATATTTCAAAAAATATCTTCCAATAAAAGTCAGTTTTTATGTATCCGTAACATAGATATTGATGCTTTTGACCCGTTTTTTTCCAATTGTTTTGCCCCAGGCCTTGTACGATGATTCCGACTATTTCATATATAGTTTATTGCATTCGGGTTTGCTTCCAAATTTTACGTTTTGATCACATAAACATGTATAAAGGGGATAATTGCAATATATTTGCGAAAGTGTATGTTACAGCTCCCCCTTGAACTATGCTTGGATCATAAATGATAAGTAATGCACGAGCATAATGAACAAGGTACATAGGCTCTGTATGTACTATACAGAGGCTCTATATTACAAGACTATTTAGATTTGAGCAAGAGGCTCTGTCTCATGGATCAAAACTTAAAAAAAATACAGAGGTATGCTCAGGAGGGATGCAAAGGCTCTGTATAGTACATACAGAGGGTTTGTCTTTGTTAGTGAAGATTGAGCATACCCAACTTGCTAACCAAAAAGTTGAATCTCTTTTCAGCAAGAGCCTTTGTAAATATGTCAGCAAGTTGATGATCTGTACTAACAAAAAAACATTTCAATCGTACCTTTCTCTACATGGTCCTTGATGAAATGGTAGCGTACGTCGATGTGCTTTGTTTTGGAATGTTGCACAGGATTGGCTGTGATCGCGATGGCACTTTCCGAGTCACACAGAATTGGAATCATGTCAAACTCAATGCCATAGTCTTTCAGTTGAGTTTTCATCCATATCACTTAGGAACAGCAACTGGCTGCGGCTACATACTCTGCTTCAGCCATGGAAGTAGAGACGCAGTTCTGCTTCTTTGAAGTCCAGCTTATGAGCTTGTCTCCTAGTAATTGACAACTCCCTGATGTACTATTTCGATCAAGTTTGCATCCTGCATGATTAGAATTTGTATATGCAATAGGATCAAAACCTAAATACTTTAGATACCAGAGACCCAGAAATTGAGTTCCTTTAAGGTATCTAAAGATTCTTTTCACAGCATATAGGTGAGATTCCTTAGGGTTTGCTTGATATCCAGCACAGACACACGTAGCAAACATAATGTCTGGTTGACTAGCCGTGAGGTACAGCAATGATCCAATCATTCCACAATAAGTCTTAACATCCACCAGTTTTCCAGATGGATCTGTGTCAAGTTTAGTTCCCATTGTGATTGGTGTTCTCATTATGGAAGATTTGTGGAGTTGGTATTTCTTCAATGTGTCAGAGACATACTTAGCTTGGCTATTAAAAATACCATCCTCCCTTTGTTTTACTTGCAAGCCAAGGAAAAATGTTAATTCTCCCATCATGCACATTTCAAACTCGTTCTTCATCAAAACAGAGAACTTATCATAGTGCCTCTTGTTTGTTGAACCAAAAATAATGTCATCCACATAAATCTGTACTAGAAGCATCTCACCTTTATACCTATTGATGAACAAAGTAGTATCTATTTTACCTTTTTCAAAACCATTCGATAAGAGAAAAGAAGAAAGACATTCATACCAGACTCGAGGTGTTTGCTTAAGTCCATATAGAGCTTTGTCTAAGAAATAGATTTACTCTGGATGTTTGGAGCTTTCAAACCCCGTAGGTTGTTGAACGTAGACTTCCTCCTTCAGCTTACCATTCATGAAGGCTGACTTGATGTCCATTTGATAGACTCGGAATCCCTTATGTACAGAGAAGGCTAAGAACAAGCGTATAGCTTCTAGCCTTGCTACTGGCGCAAAGGTCTCGTCATAGTCTATGTCTTCTTCTTGGCAATTTTTTTTTCCTACAAGCCTGGCTTTATTCCTCACAATGATCTCGTCCTCATCCTTCTTGTTCCTAAAAACCCATTTACAACCAATAGCAAATTTATCCTTTGGTAAAGGTACAAGAGTCCATACCTTATTCCTTTCAAATTGTTGGAGCTCTTCTTGCATGGCGTCAACCCAACTTGGATCTTGTAGGGCTTCATGGACTTTCTTAGGCTCTACCATGCTTAGAAAGTTTACGAATAAACATTCATTAGCCGTGGCAGCCCTTGTCTTCACACCACTTGAAGGTTCACCAATGATCTGGTGAAGAGGATGATCTTTTGTCCATCTTGTTGTTGGGACAGATACAGAGGTCGGAGTCATTTGATCATGTTCCATAGGCATATTAGGCATTTGGCTCATTGATGGCGAAGAAGGTTCTGCTTGCTCCCCCTCGAATGATGGTACAGAGGAGCCAGGTTCAGAAACAGAGATGTTATGCCCTATCTCTGTATGACTGGGCTCTGATTCAGAGCTTGTTTGCTCTGGTTGTGGATTAGCATGATCACTAGAGGAAGTAGAGGTGTGTGAAGGACTAGAGATTGAAGTGCTTGTAGATTGTGGTTCTTCACTTACACGGGCAGACTCATCTCTGGGTGCACGTATAGAGATGTCCTCATCGCCAAAGAAGTCTTCAAATAAGAGCTTGAGTTCCAATTCCCTTGAATTCAAATAAGAATTGGAAGTCGACTTGTTAAACTCTAGTCCAGAGCTGAGGTACTCTGAAGTCATTTGTTCTTTATCATCGAACGAGACGTTGATGCTCTCCATGAAAGTCTTGGTTCATTGGTTGAAGACTCTATAAGCATTGGCCTGTGTAGAGTAGCCAATAAACTTACCTTCATCTGCCTTCTTATCAAACTTGCCAAGTTGATCACGGTCATTTAGAATGAAGCATTTGCAACCAAAGACATGTAAAAATTTAACATTAGGCTTTCTTTGGTTGATTAGTTCATAAGGCGTCTTCGTATGCCTCTTTACCACCGTTGCTCTATTTTGGATAAAGCAAGCGGTTGAGATGGCTTCTGCCCAAAAGTGGGTTGGAAAACCAGAGCTTACTAGCATTGTTTTTGCGGCTTCAACCAGTGTACGATTCTTTCTTTCTACTACACCATTTTGCTGTAGTGTTCTTGTTGCAGAGAAGTTCTGGGATATGCCCTCCTTGTCTAAGTACTCATCAATTTTTAAGTTCTTAAACTCTGTTCCATTTTCACTTCTCAGCTTTTGAATTTTGCTCTATAGAAGAACTTGAATCTTGGTCATCAGCTTTATCAGCGGCTCTGGGACATCTGATTTCTGCCTTACAAACTCAATCCAAGTATATCGTGAATATTCATCAATTATGACAAGGATATACTTCTTACCAAACAAGCTTTGCACAGAGATTGGACCACAGATATCCACATGAAGCATATGCAGAGGTCTGACACAAGACACATCTGTCTTTGTTTTGTGGGATGCTCTTTTGAGTTCTCCCATTTCACACGTAGAGCAGAGATGGTCCTTTTTGAACTTTATGGTAGGAAGTCCGTCAACCAGATTATTTTTCACAAGCTTCTCTATATTTTGGAAATTTAAATGAGACAGCTTGTGATGCCAGAGCCATGCTTCTTCACACTTGCAAGATACGAGACAGAGAGTCTCTGAATTATCTCTTGGGAGAAGTTCATAAGATATAGATTTCCCTTACGTTTGGCTCTTAGGAACTCCTGACCTGATTCTGACATAATAGAACAAGCTTCCTTTTGGAACTTGACATTATAGCCACAATCACATAGTTGACATATGCTCAAAAGATTATATTTAAGCCCAGAGACATAAGCAACCTTAGAGACAGAAACCTTACCTTGAAGAAGATCTCCATATCCCTTTATCTCTCCTTGCATATTATCCCCAAAGGTTACTCTACCTCCAATCTTCTCTCTGTATGAGGAGAGTAACCTCTTATTGCCGATCATGTGTCTCGAGCATCCGGAGTCGAGATACCAAATGTCCACATACGGCTTCTGCAAAACAAATTATAGGGATTTAGGTACCCATTTCATAATGGGTCCTCGATGATTAGGGTTAGAAGATCGATCTTTAGTCTGGGGGAGAGGTTTTGTCTCTGCACCTGAGTTACCAAACTTGAGCTCTGGTTTGTCAGACTTGGCTTTAGGAGACTTCTTTCTCTTCTGGGTCTTCTTGGAATTTATCCTTGATGACCTAGAGAGAGTACAGTTAGGATTAGAGAAATGCTACTTAAACTTTTGTAGCTGAGAGAAACATTCACAAGTATGAACACATTTTTGATGACAAAATGATTTATTTGATTCAAAGAACATTTTATTACAATCATTCCTAGCATTGGTAGTTCTAACAAACTTCCTATCTAGATCTGATTGTTTTGACTTCTTAGAATGAGTCTTCTCTATTTTCTTCTTATCCCTTCCTACTCCTTTGGCCTTTAGAGGCCTCTCTGAAACAGAGGAATTATAAAAGGAATCAGAAGCGGATTTTCCCTTCTGTTCTGGAGTGAACTTAATTGGCTTAGAGTTATATTTAGAGCCTTTCGATGCAGAGGAAACAGACTTTGTATTCTTTGCCTTGTATTCTAACTTTGGAGAGAATTTAGCTCTTGTTGTCATGCTAACAAGGCCAAAACCTAGGAGTGTCTTTTTCTCATTTGGAAGTTTTGCAACCTCTGGTTCTTTTGCTATAATCTCTGTCTCAACTTGCTTTTTAATTGAGTCCACCTCTAACTTGGATTCAGAGTCAAGAAAATCCTTGTGTGAATATCGAAGTACAGAAGTATCATTAAGAACTTAAGATTCTCGTATGCATAAGCTAGAGCCTTCATCTATCTTTTGTGTTGAAGAACTTTCAAAAGTATCCGAGGAATTACTCTCAGAATAATCTGTATGACTTTTAAAAGGATAATTCAAGGCCTCAATCAAATCTCGCTCAAAAACCTGTCTCACCGTTTCTGTGAAGTCATCCGATAATTTTGGATCCAGAGTTTTAAGAAAATTTTCTGTGGATGAACTCTTGATTTCACCTGGTTCTGGTTGAACAACATGACCATTTGTGTTTGGATGTTCAAGATTAGTAGAGCCAAAACAAAAGATCTCATCTCTCTTCTATATGCTTTTTAGATCAACTTGTTGCATACATTTTGAAGAATAAGAGATATTTTTGAACTTCAACCTTTAAGTCTTGGCCCCACTTTCAAGCTTACATCTTTTGAAAGGTGAAGCTGTATGCAGAATTCGAAAATCTGGTTTTTGTTTAGCTCCTAACCTAAACACGATTTCAAGAGTAGTTTTAGTTCTTCCAGGTGAGGTCTAGGTCTGTATAACCTATCCCTGCTCTATCCTGTTGAGAATTAACTTTTTTATACACCTGCTGAGCATCTTGATATTTTTTGATCAAGAGCTCTTTTCTTTGTAAGCTCTGGTGTAAAAATTTCCTTTCCTTTTGGAAATAATTTTTGAGGGCTTCAGAGTTTAGTCTATCACGTTCCTTTTCTAAAAGCTCTTTTTCTTTCTTTTGTATAGCCGCTTTTAGTTATGTGCACTTTGTTTTAAGACTTTTTTCAGTGGAACGTTTTGTTTGCAAAGGTTTTTCATTCTCCACTGACAATTCTTGTTTTACTACGATTAATAGCTCTGTCTCTCGTTTAAAGAATAACTTTTCTTTTTCCAAAGACTTCCTTTTAGATTTTTCGACAGAGAGCTTTTGCTGTAGATTTATGAAATCATTTGTTAAAGCACAGATGCTTTCTTCCAGGTCAGAATGAGAATAACCAGAGATGGAACATACCTGGGAGTTGTAGTCAGATCCAGACTCTTCTCTTTCGTTCTCAACAGCCATTCCACAAAAATGGGCTTGGTCTTCTTCTTCAAATGAGGAGTAAGAGACCCAGTTCTCTTGTTCAGCCATGAGACTCCTTTGGGATCGATTATACTTGTACTTGTTTTTGTAGTACAGCTCATCTTTCACCATAGGGCCTCTGCACTCTTTGGAGTAGTGCCCCATCTTCCCGCATCTGAAGCATCTTACAACTTGCTTCTTATATTCCGACTACTCTTCCTCCTTCTTGTTTGATACAGAAGGAGGGTTCCTTCCTTCAAAAGCTCTGCTTTGGCTTTGATCGCCTTGTCTTCCTTGTTATCAAAGACTTTCTTCCCAAATTTCCTTTGAAATTCCTTGGTAATCAGGGCCAAGGAATGTGCAAAAGCACTGATGTCGTCGTCTTTAGATCTAGATGCTCTGTCTTCTTCATCACTCTCCATGATAAGAGCCTTCTTCCCCTTTCGTCGTTCCTCCTTGGATCTTTGTTCTCTGTGTGGTTGACTAGATCATGTCTCTTTTGAGTCATAGACAAGAGCCATAGGTCCACCCAAAGCGACCTTTGCCTTCTGCACTTCTTGCTCTTGTGCTTGCAGAGTCCCATACACGTCGTGAAGTGTCTATTGCTCCAGATCTTGATTTACTTGGAGAAACATGGTCAAGTTTCCCCATTCTGGATTCAACCTCTTCAAGAAGAGCATATTGTTCTCCTCCTGGGTTCTGATCACATCACATTTGCGACACTTGTTGATCAGCGTGTTGAATCTATGATAAGTATGTTCTAAAGACTCATCAGCAAGCGCTTGGAAACTATTGTACTCATTTAAGCATTGAGCACGACGGTTTTTTTTCATCTTGATCCCCCCTTCCAACTGGTTTGCCAGCTGATCCCATAGATCTTTGGCTGACTCACAAGCATCTAGAGATTGAAATATCTCATAGGGAAGCGCCATAATCAAAAGCCTTTTGGCTTTCTGATCCACCTCTACTCTACGCTTGTCCTCATCGTCCCAATCACGATAAAGCTTGGGAACCCTTCTGGCAAGCACTTCGACAGTATCGCCAGCAACAGGAATACGAGGAATTAATGTAGTAAGAACATAAGGACCGTTTAACATCGATTCATAGAGCTCGAGGTCAAGATCTTCATAAAAGTTGATCATACGAATTTTCCATTGGGGATATTCTTCCCTAATTAGTGTTGGAGGTTTTGTCAAGGATCCAGCACTGTACATGGAGTTCCACGTTTGACTAGACATTTTGTTTAGGATTTTGAAAAGAAAGATTGACGAGAAAGTAATAGACAACGTACAAATGATTTCAGAATACTTAAAAGCAGATGTTTGAAATGGATCAAAAAATAAGAATGAAATTCCCTTTTTAAAATGAATAATCAAAAATTAAGAGTGGTATCCTAATGGATATCGATCGAGTAATCAATGACTATGATTAGCAGGATCTGATACCAATTGTTGGAACACATATACTTTTAATTCTTAGAAAAACACAATTGATAAAGAATATGATTGAACTACGAACAGTGTACAGAGTTTGATCAAGCGAAATATTCAAGATAAATAAGAACAATAAAAGACTTGAATAAATCGGATTCTTTTATTAGATGAAAATAACAATTCTCAATCTAAACGTATTCTCACAAGAAAACACTATAATATAAGTTGGCACTCTCAGGTAATTCGAACCTAAGGAGGAAGCCTCCTTATATGTGCCTATGTAAAACAAACTATGCTATAATTATGGCTTGAATCTCTGAGTTGCTGAGTCCGCATCCTTATCGTTGACTGCCCTTGAAAAGTGGAGCGAACCAAGTCAAGCCGCCTTGATTCTGTTTGACACTTGCGAGAATGTCTGCACTAAATGCGCGTTCCACGGAGTTAGAAGACTAGAGGCTCTGCATGTACTATACAGAAGCTCTACATGTACTATGCAGAAGCTCTGTGTCTGGAGTTGTAGCTTTGCATCAAGCGCTTAAGCGTTTTGGCGCATAAGGCTTGATCTTCCACGGAGATTGAGCGCGGGCTCTCTATGTAGGAACCTTCACTCTTTGAGTAAGAGCTCTGGTTCTTGAACGCTTCTGCATTAGATCTCTTAGTCCAGACTGCTTCTATAGACTAAGTCCTATTGACTAGAGTAAGAGACTTCTTACTTACACTTTCACAAGATGGGGTCTAACAGGTACTTCGGATAATGGGACAACCCTTGCAGTGGGTGTCACAGTGCATGCAGATAGGTTTGATGTATAGGGTGCAAAAAAATTTAATGGGAACGGTAAAGTATGTACACACTTCAGAGGGCAAGGCCTCTGGTTCCTTTGCCTCTATTCTTTAATTTCTCAAGATTTTTGGCTCGCAATAAAGCTAGGGTCCTGTTCGGGCAAGCTATTTGATTGACTTATGATGAAGAGGGAAGGGCTTGTTGTGTTGTTGGTGTTGATGGTATGGCGGTTGGTGGTGTGGCGCTCGATATCTCCCCCTCATGAGGACCAAGACCCTGGTCATCATGGTCTGCATCATCATGCCTTGTCTTCTTGGAGATCCCCATTACAGAGCAAGAGGCAGAGGGCCTATTCTTCCTCTTTAGTAGCTCCTCAGTCTGGGTCTGCTACTGGGAGAGTGTTGAATGTATGATTGTAGCATGCTCATTGGCCTTCTTAACAAATTTGGCATTGATCTTGTTGAACTTAGAGATCATTGACTCCTTAAAGTTTGGAGATCCGCCTTAGAGACCATGGCCGAGGAAGAGGCAGCAATAGCAGTAGGTGTGGTGGTGGCGATTGAGGATATGAATTCCCTCACCTCTACAACGAAGGATGTGAAAGCTTCATTGGTGGGTGGTGTTGCAGGGGTAGGGGTGGGGATAAGGATTTGAATGGTTTCTGAGAGGGAGGCGATGGATGCGTCAGTGGCTAAAATTTATGTGGAGATGGTTTCAAACCTGGTGACCATGAGATTGTTGTTGGAGTTATGGTGTTGGGTCACCAAGGTTTGGAGTTGATGAAGGCAGGTGGTGTTGTCTCTGGATTGGCTTTCAAGAGAGGCGATGGATTGCTGAAGCTGGGTGATATGGTGGGTGGGGATGGATTCAGCAACCCGTGAAAGTGTGAGTTTAAGGTCTTCCAAGGACCTCTAAGTAGCATCGACAAAGGCTTGGAACTCAACCTTTGTAACGTACTCGGCTAAGGGGGTAACCCCCGTGGAAATGGATACCATGGGTTGAGCCTCTGTTCCTGAGGCGCCTCCATCGATGCCTGTGTTGATATTAGGCAAGGGAGGACTTCATTTCTATCCTTGATAGACCTCTAAAGAAGAGGAACTATCTCTAGATGTTCTGATAGTATTGTCCTCGTCATCAGATTTAGAGCCTGATGACGGAAATACGTATGTTTCCTATCGATAGACCAAGTATTGACAAGGGAGGCGCATGAAAATATGATCTTTTGAACGATCTTGGTTTTGTTCAAAGTTGAAAGCCATGAATGCTTTCGAGCATGCAGATAGTATTGGGCCCTGAGGAGAAGGGGCCCTTATATCTTCATCACCTCTCTATTGGGAGAGGGGTGATGGAAAGTTGGGTTCCTCGGATGTGCTATGTCCAGAGACCCGAAAAGTTGGGTGAGGATGAACATAATTTTCAATATTTTGGACATCGAAATTTTTATGGTGCAGACTATGTTATTTAGGGCATCAATGTCGCTCATACTGCCATGGTTGGCCGAGTAGTAATCCCTCGTGTTCCAGTACTATTAAACATACCTTAAAGGGACATCGTTGTCAGAAAGGGTGAGTGCAGGTTGGAGGATTGAATTTTGGAGGAACTCCACCATAATGGCGAAGCGATCCTCGAACAATTGGGGGCGGAGGTCAATATGGTGGTAGTTTGGAAAGATATGGAGGAAGAGAATGACACGGCTGTTGGCACCGGTAGACTGGATATGGTTGTTGTAAGGGTTGGAGTCATGGGGAGCTGAAGAGGAAGCCATTGGAGGTTGTTTGCAGGTGAGAGCACTGTGCACTTAAGTTTGTTAGAGAAGAAAGGTATTTGTGAGAGCGTAAAGGTTTGAAGCTGGTAATGGGGTGGGTTTTATAGGGATATGAGGTGAAAGGGTGAGTGACAGGTGAAAAAAGGTGAAAGGTCAGGTTTGTTGGTGATTGTGCTATAACTGGCTCAGGATGAATGCTGGCGGCATGCTTAACACATGCAAGTCGGATGGGTCTGGCACCGATGAGCACATTAAATTCTCCATGTGGCTGAGAGCCCTCACATTCCAGGATAAGAAATGTGTCATAATGGGGATGACACATGGCCAGAGGGGGTTGAATCATGGGAATGTGGGGGGATAATATAGTAGGAATGATGTGTTCACTTGTTCGTGACCAATATATGTGACCCACATGCAAAAAAATCTCATGATTCATAAAAATAAATAATAATAATAATTTAAAAACCCAAATAATTGTTAGATTAGGCTAATCACGAAGTTTTGGCCTTCTGAAGACCCATGTTGTATAATCTTTAGTCCCAAAAGCTGTAATTTTGCTCAATCTTGAAAAACTTTTGCAATTAATATGAGTTTTGGTATATAAAAAATGTTTCGAGTTCACAACCATTGAACCAGAGGGGCTTTGGTTGGTCATGAGAGTTGAAGTGTCCAGAGACCCTTCATAGAGGAACCTAAGCGTATCTGGTTGATCTTTGGCGTGAAATTGCCTTGGAATGTTGGTTTTAAATGGACTATAGGCTCTGGTTGGTCATTTGAACCCTCAAAAAATCCAGAGACCCTTGGTAGAGGAACCATAGGGTCTCTGATTGGTCATGAAGAGCAAAATTCTGTAAGTTGTAAGCATTTGTTGTTCCAGGGGCTCTAGATAGACAAAATAGAGGCTCTGTTTGGTCTAAATGTTGTATAGAATTACTATGAATCCCATGTAGTTAAACAAGAGGGGCTCTAGTTGTACTTGAACAACATAGAACAAAGTAATAGTGCTTTTCCTCCCCCTTAAAACATGTTCTAGGTTTAAGATTAGTGAGAAAAGCTCCCCTTTGATGTATAGATATGATGTTTTATGAATCCAGAGGCTTTGGTCTTTAGAACCCAAGGCTCTAGTTGTGAAGATGAGTAATTTGAATAAGGTTTAATAAACCAGAGTCAAGTACCATTGAACCAGAGGGTCTCTGGTCCTAAGGAATTGATGTCCAGAGGCTCTGCTCTTAAGGACCAGAAGCTCCGGTTGCATTATGAGCATGAACACTTAGGCACCTGCTGAAACCCTCCCAACCTCTTCAGCAATCTCTTCAAATGATGTTGTATCTGTGGCTCCTAGCCCAACCACTTCAGTAACTTAAATCACTAAATGTCTGATTCCCAGCATTACCACTGTTGATCCTCGACAACTTTTCTCAACCGTTCTTTACTCCCCTCCTTCTTTAGTCTCTGTAACTTCTGTTGATGATCCCATAGTGGTTGTCCCCACTATTGGTGAAGCCATCACCACGGGACCTGAGGTTAGTCCTTATGAAATTCCTCAGATACATGTCATTGATCCTCCAGACAACACATATGAGAAGCCTAACGGTAATCCTTCAAATACTGTTGATGACCCCTCAGGTATACACCAAGCATCCCTTTCTTTCTTAGTTACTAACCCTGATCCTTCTTATGCTCAATGCTCTCCTCTCTCCACATGTCCTTTGGAGAATGAACCCCCAGTCACCAAAGTGGAAGCCTATGAGATGGCTAAGGATGTAAAACTGCTACTACTCGTCGTTGCAACCGTCCTTGACAAGATGAATGAAGTGCACCAGAAAATGCCCTCCAAGGAAGATCTGACTCACGGCCTCTCTGCTGTCCAAAATGAGGTACGTGGAGTCAAGAGAGCCAAACGCTTTGAAAATGGAAGTCTAAGTCAATTGTGAAGTTGTTGTTGCACTCTCCAGCAAACCTGAAAAAGTTTAGTCCCAGCTTACCTTCTCCTTAAACAGGTCTTTTAACTCATTCAGCAACCAGCACCTGTCCCTGAACCTGCCTTCATAGAAGCTGATTGTCAACAACTAGACAGGGTTGTTGCTTCCAACCTTCTTCAAGCTGAAGCTATCTCCTCCATCAAGCACAAGCTGGAAGACCTTACCTCTCGTCTCCCTCTCCCAGGTACTAATGCTGATAATGACAAAGATGTGGAGAAATCTAATAAGGAACTTGATGAAAATAACGATATGGAGAAGACTGTTGAAGATCCTCCTAAAGATGCTCTAAACCCTCCTACTGAGGATGCGAAGGAACCTATCTTTCATGCCATCAATGATGATGACGATGATGCCGTGGTTACTGCTGTTGACCATGAACACCTTCATCCTTCCACATATGAAATGCCAAATGCTGGTGATGAAGATGATGATGATGATGATAATGATGATTAGGATTCAGAAGCTCAACTTCTAGATGCAGGTACTGATCTTGGTGGTGATGATGATGATGATGATGATGATTTCTACATCCAAGTCATTCTAAGACAACCAGCAAAAGGAATATCTTTCAAGGAACCTGCTTCCTTGGGGGATAAATCATCAGGGAACCAGCATTTCTCTGAAAAAAGGAAAAGGAGTGGCTGAAGACAACCTTGCCCTAGTACTTGGGGCAGTTAGTGAATCTAAGGCTGCAGAATCTTCCATGTTTTTACCTTTTTCTTAAGACACTGAAACTTATATCCATATCCCTCTATATCTCTCAGAAACATACCCTCTCGGTCTCTCAATCCATCTCCTATCTTTTGAAACCCAAGAGGAAGAAGAAGATGAAGATGAAGCCAACACTCTAATACCCCAGGAAGTCATCTAGACAACCTAAGTGTTCAGTAGTTGAAAAAGACCTGAGAATGGCTCAGCTAATAAATCAAGTAAGCCATAGAGTCAGGCATAAAGCTAGGCCAGCTGGGGTAAGTGGCCCAGGAAGCTACTACTACCCATGGAGTTGAGACTGCTTATCAGGAATCTTCATGGGAATAAAGGCTTGAAAAGAGCGAGCCAACAAAGTCTTTGAATGGGATTTCCTTCCTATCAAAGAGGTATCCTGAGATTGGGATCACCTTGTACCCAATGCCGACAGCATACTTTAACTCCTCGCTATAGTAGACACTAGACCAATCCATAGTAAAAATTCCTCTTTGTACCACTGGATGTGGTGAGTTTGATTTTCTTTCAGAAGCTAAAGGTGAAGAGTCCCTGAAAGTTGAACAAAAGCTAAAGCAACACCAACAACAACTCGAAAACAGCCTAGAGTTAGCCAAGACTCTAGCTTCTCAAGCTTTAGCTGAAGGGAAGTTCAAGAAGAAACATCCTCTCAGCACTCAAGCCCAACTCTTAACTAAAGTTGAACGTAAATGTCAATGGGTGCTGAAGCTAAATGATCATGACCTGAATTGGTGTAGAGAGAGGATCAAAAAAAAGGATGATCCCACACAAAATCTCAAATGTCACTATCAGTGGTCGGATGAAAGATGGTGCTCAACTTATTTCAATGGTCATATTCCAAGAGAACAAAGATGATGTCACTGAGTATCCCTCCTTCCTTAGTCATTATGATGATGACGATGATTATGATTTCTGCATCCAAGTCATTCCAAGACAACCAACAAAAGGATTATCCTTTAGGGAACTTGCTTCCCAGGGGGAGAAATCATCAGGAAACCAGCAATTTTCTGGAAAAGGAAAAGGAGTGGCTGACAACCTTGCCCTAGTTCTTGGGGCAGTCAGTAAATCTAAGGCTGCATAATCTTCCAGGTTTGTACCTCTTTCCTCAGACACTGAAACTTATATTCCTATCCCTCTATGTCTCTCTGCAACATACCTTATTGGTCTCTCAACCCATATCCCATATTTTGAAACCCAAGAAGAAGAAGAAAGTGAAGATGAAACCAACACTTTAATACCTAGGAAGTCGTCTAGAGAACCTGAGTGTTCAGTAGTTGAAGAAGACCTGAGGATGGCTCAACTGATAAATCAACTAGACCAACCCAGAGTAAAAATTCCTCTTTGTATCTCTAGATATGATGATCTTAATTTTCTTTCAGAAGCGGAACAAGAAGAGTCCCTGAAAGCTGAACAAGAGTTGAAGCAACACCAACAACAACTCGAAGACAACCTAGAGTTAGCCAAGACTCTAGCTGCTCAAGCTCTAGCTGAAGGGAAGTTCAAGAAAAAAGATCTTCTCAGCAATCAAGCCCAACTCTTAACTGAAGTTGAACGTAAACGTCCATGGGTGCTGAAGCTAAATGATCATGACCTGAATTGGTGCAGAGAAAGGATCAAAAAAAGGATGAGCCTACACAAAATCTCAAATGTCAGTATCAATGGTCAAATGACAGGTGGTGCTCAACTTATTCTAATGGTCATATTCCTAGAGAACAAAGATGTTGTCACTGAGTATCCCTCCTTCCTTAGTCGGTATGGCTTCTACGAATGGCTCGAGATTCAATAGGCTATTCAAAAGTCCAAATCTAAGCGCAAGCCTTTCATTAAAGAAATTTTGAATCAATTACTCAACTAGGTGTCGAAGATCATTGAGGTTCCTCCTATGCCAAAGAAGCCCTCTCGAAGAAAGAACCTTTCTGAACCTGAAGATGGCCCATCCAACCAGAACGATCATGAACAAATTTTCAATGGATGAACTCTTAGAGGATCAAGAGAAGCTAGATATCTCAATGCTGAATCAGTCACTGCCTGAGAAGCATCCGTATATACCCAACACAGTGCATGTGAAACCTGAATATGGACTTATGTTCATTGATTATGATGGTTAATACAGGTTTCAATGAGTATTTGAGTTCCATCTCTGTGCTATAGATCACTTAGAATATCTAGGAACTTGGCTGAATAATGATCTATTTGGAGAGATGATGGATCACAAGATTCAAAAAGAAATGCTCATATGGAATATGCTAGGAGAAGATGTTCTAGAGTACGTCAACTTCAGCAATCTAGATTAGATAAACCTTTCAGTCTTGTAAATCTTGTATTTCTTATCTTTTCTTTCAGTGTATAACTTTTACGTTTTAAGTCTACCAAAACTGATTGTTTTCTCTTGTAAAATATTTCAATAAATGATTGGTTCACTGAAAAATATCCCTAAAAAGAATAAATGGGACAAGTACTTATGTGTTCTATTGTGTTCTTACTTTCTTGACACCTTTCTAGTTAGTGAATATGCTTTCAGTATTTAGTTATTAATCTTGTTTAAGTTTATTATTTCCTTGTAATCCTTTACAATTAAAGTAAATTTCCATAGTAAGTTGTATCACTGAAAAAGATTTCAAAATAGTTAAAAGGGACAAGTATTTTACTAGTACCTTTTCCTTATTGTTATACCTTAAGCAATTTACTTTATGTTGCTTTGTCATCATCAAATAGGGGGAGATTGTTGATCCTCTCTCTCAGTGATTTGATGATGATCCCTTTTACCTTACGAAGTGTACTATCTCTGTATTCAGCTTCAGCGATCATCACTGAGTCTGTTCACTAATCGTT
The DNA here is from genome assembly GCF_001531365.2 of Cynara cardunculus var. scolymus. Taxonomy (NCBI): domain Eukaryota; kingdom Viridiplantae; phylum Streptophyta; class Magnoliopsida; order Asterales; family Asteraceae; genus Cynara; species Cynara cardunculus. Next base: position 28,625,633 of record NC_037529.1, read on the forward strand.
GAACATGCATTGTATTTCCTTCAAAGACAAGTATCCTTCAGGAAGACAAAACTCACCCCACAGATCCTTCAGGGATATCGAAGATAGAGACTAGAAAGTTCATGATCTAAAGAAGTTTTCAGTGATAACAAGATCGTCTACAAAAGTGTGAAATCTATGCAAGATTCCGCGAATACTGAAGAAACCTCAGCGTTATTCCACTATCAACAATCAGATGAATCTTGTTGAACAAGATTAGTTTTTTTCTTGTCTTTCTGCATACAAAGAACAAACCCATACCTTTCAAAGTAAAGTATAGTACGGAGTCACTCTATTGTCTCCAAGCGTGCTAATCTGCTTTATGAAAGACGACTGTTAATATACGGCCAAAGGCCTGTATATCTGTAACAAAGGACAAACTCACCTCTTGAATCTTGCCATGTGTTTTTGTACCTTCTGAAATGCATTTAATGCAATGGGTATGAATAGTTGAGTAGTTCTCTCTTCTCAGCAGTGTTGAATCTCAGTCCAAGCTTTCTTGCCTTGAAGATCTTTTTACCCAAGAAGATACTCTTCCCTCTAACTCTCTATCTAAAAGAAAGACAACCACTCTAGCAAGTGAAGAGCACAATACTTCTTAACCTATTTCTTGTAGCAAGTCTTTTCTTTATTGATATTTGTAACTTGTGTGTATATTTGATTGTTTAGATAAGCTATATATATCTTATCTTTTCCATAAACAATTTGTAAAAATATGTATTGATCTTCTTTATCAATATAAGTTTTTTAAAAGTGAAAGGTGTTGTGTTTGTATTCATCCCCTTTTCTACAAACTGTTGCCTATAAACTCTTGTAGATCCTGTTGGGATCAACATTAGTGAGCAAAGCTCCCCATTGATGTATGGATATGATGTTTTATGAATCCAGAGACTCTAGTCTATAGAACTAAAGACTTTGGTTGTGAAAATGAGTAATTTGAACAAGGTTTAATGAACCAGATTCAAGTACCATTGAACCAGAAGGTCTCTGGTCCTAAGGACTTGATGTCCAAAGGCTTTGGTCTTAAGGACTAGAAGCTCTTGTTGCATTATGAGCATAAATACTTAGTCTTAGAGATCTATTATTTGATCTAGAGGGGCTCTGGTTGGTCATGAGAGTTGAAGTGTCTAGAGACCCTTCATAGAGGAACCAGAGGGTCTCTGGTTGGTCTTTAGCGTGAAATTGCCTTGGAATGTTGGGTTTATATGGACCAAAGGCTCTGGTTGGTCATCTAAACCCTTAGAAAAATCTAGAGACCCTTGGCAGAAGAACCATAGGGTCTCTGGTTGGTCACTAAGAGCAAATTTCTCTAAGTTATAAGCATTTGTTGTCCCAGAGGCTCTGGATAAAAAAAACTAGAGGCTCTATTTGGTCTAAATGCTATATGGGATAACTAGAAATCCCTTGTAGTTGAACAAGAGGGGCTCCTGTTGTACTTGACCAACATAGAACAAAGTAATAGTGCCTTTGCTCCCCCTTAACACATGCTCTAGGTTTAAGATTAGTGAGCAAAGCTCCCCTTTGATGTATAGATATGATGTTTTATGAATCGAGAGGCTCTGGTCTTTTGAACCCAAGGCTCTGGTCTTTAGAACCCAAGGCTCTGGTTGTGAAGATGAGTAATTTGAATAAGGTTTAATGAACCAGAGTCAAGTACCATTGAACCAGAGGGTCTCTAGTCCTAAGGAATTGATGTCCAGAGTCTCTGCTCTTAAGGACCAGAAGATCCAGTTGCATTATGAGCATGAACACTTAGTCTTAGAGATCTCTTATTTGAACCAGAGGGGCTCTAGTTCTAAAGAATTGTTGTCCATAAGCTCTAGTCTTTGGAACTAGAGGCTCTGGCTGCTTTATGAGCACAAGGACTTGGTTTTGGGACATTGTCTTTGAACCAGAGGGGCTCTGATTTTAAAGAATTGGGATCCAAAGGCTCTGGTCTTTAGAATCAGAAGCTCTGGGTGCAATAAAGACCTAAAAGATGGTAAAAAAAAGGTGTGAATGTAGGTCCAGAGACTGGTCCTAAAGTCCTTAAATCCAAAGGCTCTAGTTTTTAGAATTAGAGGCTCTGGTTTTATTTTAAGCACAAAGTTGGACTTAGAAAGATTTTTCTTTGGTCCAGAGGGGCTCTGGTCATAAAGGACTATGAAATAGAGACTATGGATATTGGAACGAGAGGCTTTGTGTGCAAAGAAAATTTGTAGATTTGAATAATAAAAGTTCTTTTAATCATCCAGATGATCTGGTTCTAAGAACCAAAGGCTCTGGTATAATATACTTGGATCTTTTGCTAGTGTTTACCACATTATGCATGTACTAGAGACATAAGGGGTCTCTGGTTGATCATTCGTATGCCTTAAGTGGTGGAGTTCAGCATACCCACCTTGCTGACTAGAAAATGAAATCTTTTCACATCTATTGCTTTTGTAAAAATGTCAGCAAGTTGGTTGTTTGTGGGAACAAAATACATCTCAATGGTTCCCTTCTCAACATGTTCTTTGATAAATTGGTAGCTGACATCAATGTGGTTAGTCTTGGAGTGTTGTACTAAATTTGCAGAAATTGCAATAGCACTTCTGGAATCACAAAAGATGGGGATATTGTCATATTGGAATCCATAGTCTTTCAGTTGGGTCTTCATCCATATCACTTATGAACAACAACTAGCAGCAACAACATGTTTTTCTTCTGCTGTAGAGGTTAAGACACAATTTTGTTTTTTGGATGTCCAACTTACCAGTTTGTCCCCTAGAAGTTGACAGCTTCCAGACGTACTTTTTCTATCAAGCTTACACCCTACATGATCTGCATATGTATAGGAAATTAGATCAAAGCTAGAGTCCTTTAGATACCAGAGACCCAAACAAGGAGTCCCTTTGAGGTATCTAAAGATTCTCTTGACTGCAGTAAGATGAGATTCCTTAGCATTGGCTTGATATCTTGCACAAAGACAAGTAGGAAACAATATATCTGGCCTACTAGATGTTAAGTACAAGAGTGATCCAATCATACCTCTTTAGGTTTTTACATATACAGTCTTTCTTGAAGGATCAAAATCTAATTTAGATCTTGTAGCCATTGGTGTTCTTATTGATGAAGAGTCAGAGAGATTGTATTTCTTCAGAAGATCAATCACATATTTGGATTGGTTGATGAAAATTCCTTCTGAAGATTGTTTTATTTGAAGACCCAGGAAGAAACTAAGTTCTCTTATCATACTTATCTCAAAGTTACTTTTCACAAGGTCTGAGAATTTTTCACAAAACTTGGAGTTAGTTGAGCCAAATATAATGGCATTTAAATATATTTGGAAAAGTAAGATATCTCCTTTGTGTCTTTTGAGAAAGAGTGTTGTGTCAATTGTACCTTTTTCAAATCCAGTGGTAGTGAGAAAAGTAGAGATTGTGTCATACAAGACCCTGGGTGCTTGTTTTAGTCCATATATAGCTTTATCCAAGAAGTAGACATACTCTGGAGGTTTGGCACTTTCAAAACTAGGTGGTTTTTGAACATAGACCTATTCTTGTAGTTTTCCATTTAAGAAGGCATACTTGACATCCATCTGATAGACCTTAAATCCATTGTGTGCTGCATAGGCTAAGAATACTCTTATTGCTTCAAGCATAGAAACAAGAGCGAAGGTTTCATCATAGTCAATTTGTTCTTCTTGGCAGTAGCCATTGGCAACCAGCCTAGCCTTGTTTCTTATTACTATTTCATCCTCATTCTTCTTGTTTCTGAAAACCCATTTAGTCGTAATTGCAGTTTTACTTTTGAGGAGAGGCATGAGGGACCATACTTTATTTCTCTCAAACTGGAGCAGCTATTCTTGCATAGCATCTATCCAGTTTGGATTTTGTAGAGCCTCAGAAACGTTAATTGGTTCTACCATGCTTTAAGAAATTTGCAAAGAGGAATTCATTGGCAGTGGAAGACCTAGTTTTTACTCTAGATGATGGATCACCAATTATTTAGTGATGAGGATGGTATTTGGTCCATTTGGAACTGATGGACTGGGGTTTTTGAGCAACATGATGCAGTTCTTCATGGTTATGAGTAATAGATGTAACTACTTTCTCCCCCTCAAATAGATGTTCTCTACAAGCTGATACCTGTTCTAGAGGCATGGAAGAAGTAGAGCATGAAATTACAAGAGATTCAGAAAGAATTGTACCTTCATTGTTACAGACCTCGGGAATTTCATCATCTCTGGATTATGAATCTTCATTGGCTACTTGACCAGAAATGTCCTCTTCTTCTTTAAATAAGTCTTCAAATAGGTGAATGAGTTCTGATTCTCTAGACTTGAGGTAGGAAAAATCAGAAGCCTTCAGGTTTTTGACGAGTTCTAAACTAAGGTGTTCAGAATTCATAGGTGATGCATCATCAAAGGACACATTGATGCTTTCTATGACTATCTTTGTCCTCTTGATGAATATACTGAAGGCTTTAGCAGATAGAGAATATCCCAGAAATATACCTTGATCAGCCTTTTTGTCAAAATTCCCAATTGATCATTGTCAATTAGTACATAGTATTTGCAGCCAAAGACATTAAAGTATTTGACATTTGGAAGTCTTTGGTTGATGAGTTCATAGGGTGTCTTCTGGTGCCTCTTGTTGATGAATGATCTACTTTGTGTGAAGCATGCTGTGGAGATGGCTTCTACCTAGAAGGAGATAGGCAAACCTGATGAAGCAAGCATTATTCTTGCTGCATCCACAAGGGTTCCATTCTTCCTTTCAAAGATTCCATTCTGTAGCGGTGTTCTGGCCGCTGAAAAGCTTTGAGAAATACCCTCATTCATGAGATATTCATCAATTCGGGCATTCTTGAACTCTGTTCCTTTGTACCTTCTTAGGCTTCTGATTTTGCACTAAAGAAGGATGCGAAGTCTTTTCATCACCGCGATAAGGAGCTTAGGAGCATCATGTTTCTTCTTTACAAACTCAACCCACGTATACCTCGTGTATTCATCAACAAGAACCAGGGTGTACTTCTTCCTGGATAGGCTTTGAGTAGAGATGGGGCCACAGTGATCAATGTGAAGCATATCCAGTGTCTTGGAGCAAGAGATTTTAGATTTGGACTTGCGTGTTACTCTTTTCGGTTTTCCCATTTCACAAGTAGAGCATAAATGATCTTTTTCAAAATCTAGATTGGGTATACCTTTAACTAACTTCTGTTTGGCTAATTTCTTTAAGACTAGAACGAGATGAGAAAATCTTTGATGTCATAGCTAGTTTTCCTCACTCCTACAAGAAACAAGACATACGGTCTCTTGGCCCACGGAGGATTGGAAATCCAGAAGATAAAGTTTACCTTCTCTCTTTGCCTTGATGATGGTAAGTCTAGTTTATGTTTCTATGATACAGAATCCCTTACCAAATCTTACTTCCAATCCCTTGTCACAAAATTGGCTGATGCTTAAGAGATTATGTTTTAAACCTTCAACATAAGCCACTTTTGCTATGGATATGTGTTGTTCCAGTTTCAAATCAATCTAAACACAATTCAATCAAAAACTTAAAGTTCAACAATGGAAGATTAAGAGTAGAGAGGGAGTTTCTTCGACAAGTTCTTGATTAACTCTTCAAAGGATTACAATGAGAAATGAACGCACATACTAAAATTACAAGGCAACTACACTATTTATACTAGGAAATTACAAGGACAATACAAAGGAAGTTATAATCTTGAATACAACAAGTAAAGCACCAATCTTGAACCCAACATTCTCCCCCTTTGGATTCAAGCTTTGGATATAGAAAATCTCGATCTTCTAAACCCAATTTAAGTTTCAAATCTTCTAATGGCATTCCGATATCCTATCTTTTCATCAAATAACTCTAGTCATTTAAGGAGCAAGAACCTTCTCTCAAATTCATTTTGTTAGACTCCGAAGTTTTGTCATCTCATAATTTCTTTAACTTCAACTCTGTTCTGATCAGCTTAATAGTTTCGTCACTGTACTTTTTAAGCTCTTTGAACCTTAGATATTTTTGCTCCCTAAGAGTTCTCATAGACCACACCCAACTCTGGATCTTCAATAATCATGTACAGAGGGTAACCATCAACGTCTTCTAGATCTTGATTAGGCTTCTTCAGATTGACTTTCTTCTAATTGCTCTCATAGCCCATCTAAACATCTATTATTGAAGACAGTTTACTTTGACTTTTAGAAATCTTTTGATGACATCCAAACCTCTAACAACTCCTAATAAATCTGACAGTTTGGTTTCTGAAATCATGATACATGAACTCCAAGTCTTTTAAGTACATATTAGAAAAACCAGCTTCATTAAAGTACCATTCCTTACCATCTTGTCTTAGAATGTAAAAGACAGCATATCATACTCTTACAAGTTTTCTGGCTTCTACCTTTTTGACCGTGACAATTCGGTGCTTTGTTCTCACAAAGTGAACGGGTTGACGTTTAGCTTTCAAGAAGTACTTTATTATTTTTGGTACTTGAGGGTTTCTTTCCAAATACCCAAGACTTTGTTAATGCTCAGCTCTTTTAGGGAAAGAACAAAGATGTTGGTGTACATGTCTTCAAGGAATGGTTCTCTTATTCTCGTTTCGTCCCACTCTGGAGTGTCTAACATTGCTGATATTGGAATATACCTTCTAGAAGATGAAACATTTTCAGCACGAGGTGGAGAAGTTGAAGAAAGAACATTTGGTGGTTCTGCAACAAAAGGTTTAGGTTCTTTTTTAGGCTTAATCAGGAAAGGGAAGTTTGGTTGATCATCATTTAAATATGCTTCAAAGTCAAACATCAGATCATCTGACTCATCATCTTTTCCTTCCGATTCTACAGAGAATTCCTGACCTCCACCCTTCATACCAACAAAAACATCATTGAAACTGACATTTGCAGATAAACCCAACAACCTCCTTATTTCTACAGTGGAGTCCTCTGGCTTTTCAACCATCGACTCTATCTCTAGTTTCTTATACACGACCATCTCCATCCCGGTCACCCTCTCGCAAGAATGATTTTGAATTCAGCTCTTCAGAGTCTTCACGCCCTTCTAACTCAACTCCCGCAAATTCCGAAGACTTAGCCACTTTCTGTCTTTTGATTTCCCCCTCATGGTGATCAGGATCATCCTGATCATCATGTCTTCATTTTCTGTTAGTGTCTTGATCTTTCCACAAAGTTTCCAGGATGGAAACCCTTTCAGCAAGTGCATTGAGTGAGTTTTGGATGTTTTGGGTAGAAGAGGCAATTGCTGGGCCAAGCTTTGACAAGCTAGAAACAATAATGCTTTAGAAGTTGTGGAACTCTGTGGCTTGAAGGGTTTAGGATTCTTCCATAGACTATCTATGCATCACTACTAAGTCCACATCCCCAATTCCATATTGGGTTGAGAAATCATTTTAGCGTAAAGCATGTGTATCAGATCATCCATCGGGAATTTACATTCGAGAAAAGCCCAGATCATACAAATCTGAATCAAATCTTCAAGAATTAAGAACAAGATGAAATTTAGAGAGAAATGATCACTAAATCTTGTGTAGATTTCTTGAGAGAATTTGTTCACAATTACAGCACTAATCTCTGAAATTACAGAAGTTAATGACAACTACAAGGCTAATGACTATTTATACTAAGGAAAGCATTAAACCTAACTATTACAAAGCATACTAAAAATGGAGAACTTGAATACAATCTTTAACGCACATACTTGAACCCAACAATTCGTGTTGAGGTGGTGGTGACGGAATACAAATTTCTTTCACTACTGGTTGCTTTCCTTTGATCAAACTCTTTAAGCCCCTTATCCAAATTATAAGAAAGCCTAGAGTTGCCACAATTGCGGAATTTCCCCCCTGCTCTCCTCCATCAATGTATCTTGAACAGCCTTTAGGGCGTCGTTCAGGTATTCCCTTGACACAAAGTCAGGTAAACTAACACTTGGATCACATAGATTACCAGTTGAAACAACAGTCGAATAAACTATTGTGCCTACATTTAGTGTTGGAAAAACATTAACACGGGTAGGACTTCCGACCAGTCCTTGTAAAAAGTCATCAAGTGATGTTACTCTAGTCATTCTGGCATGTTCACAAAGAATAGTAGGTTGAGCAACTGATGCTCTAGTATCTTGTGTACCTAAAGAATTTGGAATTAAAGGCTCTATACTAGATGTGAAATCCAAAGAAGTTGTAGACGGAGGCTGTTGTCTACTAGTTTTAATATCTAATTCCTTTGAATGAGAAACAAATAGATTATGTGCTAGATCCCCATGAGAAAAAGAAACTGACACCTGTTGAGAGGTATCAGAGTGGCTTGGGTGTGTGTAAATGCATAGTTGGGTGAACTATGTCTTCTTCAATGTCAACGGCAGATGTGGCTACCCGTCTTCTCCTAAAAGTTTGGATAGGAATTGAATTTTGTTCTTGTGTTCCTCTCACACTCTCCCCATGGTTTCTTCTTCCCTTTCACACAACCTCTCTAAATTTTCAACTAATACTTCCTCTTCCATCAACGACTCCAAGATGTTATGAATTTCAACTTCGTAGTTAAATTCCGGAATAGAATCATCAAAGTTAAATTATATTGGTTGATGCTCTTCAACATGTGTCTATATTTGCTCAGCATCATCCGTATTATTATCATCAGCATCATCATTATCTAAGTCATCATCATCAGCAATTGACTCACCATAGTGTTGATCATCATTATATTCAGTGTCTTTCAAGCTCGACTCGTTTATGGAAGCATTGTGTTCAAACATTACTTGATTAGAGTCGCCCCTGCCAAGCCCCTCTCATTTACATTTTCCTTCGGCTCACAACGCTGTTCAGATACCTCTTGTAATTGAACGCACTCAACTAGACCTAAACCCTCACTACACACATTTGAAGCATGAGTTTCTCCTTGGGTAAGTCCCTCCAGATCCAGCTGGACTATAGGGGCTATCTCTCAACTATATTCTAACACACAATAAGACCTCTGATCAGCATAATCAAGTAGTTCATCTGGAATGTTCATTATCGAATCTACATCTTAGAAACTGCATTTCATAGTCTGGGCTGAAAGGTCTGTCAATTCTTGAAGGAATTTCTTTATTTGACCTCATGATCGACTTGATGATCAGTTGCAAAAATCTTTGAAAAGGAATGAACTTTCTGGCTCTTGAAGCAAACTTTTTGGCATGTACCAATTCAGCAAGTTCGTTCCAAATTATGATCGTATAGTCATAGTGATTGTTAAATAATATGCCATGGAAGAATTTAAGGAAGATCGTGTTGCATGTGTCTACTCCGGCAGTTTTTAATGTAAGGCATCTGTTTAGGATGGAAAACAGAAAATGCCAAACTGTTGGTAGAAACTTGCGCCTGAACTGCGTCGGATTGTTGAGAATCCTAGAGTATCCCAACCTTTTAATATCAACAAAGAGCTCTTCGTCTGAAATGAACTCTTCAAAATCTTCTTTTCCAGGATATGAATTGGCTTTTGGCAGATTCAGAATCCTCCGTAATCTTTTTAGAGTTAGCCGATTTAGAAAATGCTCCACGTGTCCTTCAAAGAAATATTGGTTCCCGTCCTCGATACAAGAGAATATACCAGAATTGTTGTAAATACACTAGTGAGACATCTGCAGTTGTGGTTAAAGCATAGGCTATTCTGTATCCTTTTAAGATTTCCAAGATAATTGGAAATTTTGTTCTCATGTTTAGGTTCAAGTGATGGTCATTTGGCTTGAGGTCTAGATATAAGGCTTTTGGGAAAATAATTTCGTGTGGATCGGTATTGTTTGCTGACTGTGAGAAAAAGGGTGGTTGAGATCTGATGGATGGGATGGGGTGTTCGTCATCATATTCATGACACGAATCATGGTTTTTAGCATTTGCAATTTTAACTTGTATGACTTAAAAATGATTAGATCCAAAATAAAATGTATGTCCTCAAAAGAAAAAACTAATTTTCCTTCAATCCTAACCAACACTTAAAAAAATTCCACCAAAAATTGAAAAAACCCTCTCAAGATGAAAAATTCACTCAATCTTTTTAAGCTAAAAAGAGGGAAAATTGCATCAAAATGGAACCAACTTTCACCTTATTCCTATTTTGAGGAACCAGCTTTCAAAATTGTCATTTAAGGGTCTCTATCAAACTTTTTGTTTATTTAAGGGTCTGGTTTACCTGTTGACCTGTTAATGCTTACATCATCTAAATCTTTTGCCAACTAAGATATTACACATCATATTAATTTATTATTTTAAATCCACGTCATACTTTAAAATTACAAAATAATTATATAAAATTAACTAAAATTCGTTTTTTTCAAAAATTAATTATAAAAAAATTAATGCAATAAAATCTATTTTTCTTTTCAAATTTCGTTTTTTAAATAAAAAAATCAAATATCAAATTGAAGATGTTTTAAAAAAAATCCAAATTACCAAAAAGAAAATGGTTTTTACTAATGTGATAAAAAACTTAATTTAATAGAAAAAATTAATTGATGCAATAAAAAATAAATATTAAATATCAAATTCAAGATTTTTATATCCAACCAATTTGTGGCAAATCAAACCAAAATAAAGATTTGTTCCCAACGTTCAAATCACCAAAATAAAAGTTTGTTCACAAAGTCGATGACAAGATATTATACAAAAAAATGGTTGAAAATCTTTAATCTTCGACTGCTTGAGCATCACTTCAATCTTCGACTGCTTGAAAATCTTCAACTGTAAATTATGGAACTGATCGAACTTTATCAAGAATGTGAGCATCACCTATATCAACTTGCCCTATATAAACATATGCAAGTTAATGCAAATATGTAAGTTATATGCAAACAAAGCATGATTATACATATTAAAAATATCTTCCCCAACAGTAATTGGTATACTTCCCTCAAAACTAACATGTGAACTCTGCAAAATAAACATATTTTTAGCTACAATATTTAATATGTATATATACACACACACGTTCAAATACAATGTGAATCACAATTATTATACTTACTCCTATAATTATATATCGTGAACTCGTACCTCTTGAACCTCTTCCTCTTGTATTGCTTCCAATAACCAAATCCTCCTCTTCTATGTTGTTTTTTCTCGGTCTACCAACTGGATTTTTTGGCCGAATAAGTGCATCTTTCTTTTTATTTTTACAACGATCCTAAAATTATGTCCTACCTCCAAACAATTTCTGCAAGTCATTTTTTCCCTGATTTGGCTACCACTTCATTCCATGGCCATATACATTTCTTTTAGTGTGACTAACTATTATATGATCCTCTTTTCTATCCTTAATACAAACACATGGTGTCCAATTAATTATTCAATTCTCTTTCATGCATTCTCTTATGGACATTAGGTAAAGCCGTCTCCATATAAATAAATTATTGAATTCTTTTTCATGCATTCTGATGAGTAAGTTTAGAAGAGATAACATGCACTTATAATGCATCCCCCCCAAAATTATAAATTATTCAATTCTTTTGCATGCACTTATAATGCAGTCCCCCACCAAATTAAGAAGACAAAAATTAACTTGAGCAAGAATCTCTTTAATACTTTGTTTCCAGTATGCTCTGATGTTATATAGTATTTTTTTTTTTTTTTTGGTTATTTTCTTGTGCTATGCCTTACGTATTTAGTTTCCATTTTGGGGCTTGTTGTGGGGAAGTCTTCTTTAGGCATTACTTCTCGTGTGGGTTTGTTATAGCCAGTGCTGGGTAAGCCACAAACACATGCTACCAATCAGGTAGTCAATTGTCAAACAGCTGAAATAAAACTTGCTGCTGCAACAACTATTTCCAGCTGTTAATCACAGTCGGTTTTGTGATACTAAGGAGATGTGATTTGTCATTAGACCTATACATATTTGAGTCTGCACGGGGCATTGTTTATTTGACTTATGAAACCTAGGAATCCTTGCACTATGAAGTATTGGTAGGGGATTTTGTGTTTAATTGAAGAACTTCAATGCTAAAATATAGAAACCAGTTATCCCTGCATGCCGACTTTATTTGTTTACTGCAAAAAAAGATCGTGACGATGAAGTTAGGGAGGTAAGAAAAAAAATATCAAAGGTATTGTTGGTAACCGTCTTAAACTCGATAAACGCTTAACTGGTAAGAGTCTTTTTCCTCGTCAACCGGGTAAGACTTTCCGTCCTATGCCTCTTACCGGGTAAGATTCTGAATCCTTGTCATGCTCAAACAGTTTGATAAGTGATATCAGTAAGCACTTACCCCGTAAACATAAAAATTGAAACTCAGAGAAACGCCATGGGCTGGGAGAAATGAATTTCTTTAAGCTGTTCAATACCAATAGGGATTAACCTCAAGTATGAAGTATCTATTCCTAGTTTTTTCCGCCTTTTCATGTTTCTCGGAAAGAATTGGAGACGAGAAAGGGAATTGTTTTCTTTTCATTCCAATGTTTCTTTTCGTTTCTCTCAATTTTTTTTTTTGGAGAATCAAGAGAATGGAAGATCCCTTGTTTCCAAATATAGGAATCGTTCCATCTCTTTAATTCCCTTTTACTTGTACGAAACTCCCCTTAAGTGACAGGGGAGAGAAATTAAGAGAAGCTAGAACAATAAAAGCATGGTATTGGAGAAATACAAAAGCATGGTRTGTATCCATTCAATTATTAGAACTAATATCACCATTAACAACCACACAATACCTTGTGAACGCCGCTGGGGCATGCGCCGACCGGAGAGGCAGCCGAAAAGAAAGATGTGAACAGCGATGTTGGCTAGGGCAACGCTGGCTGGTGTCGACGAGATAGACGAGACGATAGACTAGGGCAACGATGGCCGGTGTCGACGTCTTGAAGGAGACAATCCGGAGAAGATGGGAAGTAACCGGAGAAGATAGTAGGGAAGAGTCAGGGAGACTCTTCACTTACACATAATTTTATTTATTAATCTTTCTTTTAATAATAATTATGATTTAGTAAATTAATATCCACCTAATATATTTTTAAATTATTATTTACTGCTTCGTAATAAATTACTTATTATTTGTTTAACAGGTCAATCAGGCCCTTAAATAAACAAAAAATTTGATGTAGACCCTTAAATGATAATTTTGAAAGTTGGTTCCTCAAAATAAAAATAAGGTGAAAATTGGTTCTATTTTAATGCAATTTTTCCAAATAAATATTCAAAACAACACTTAAAAAAAAAAAAAAAATACAACACAAGAAAAAAATCACTACCACTAAAAAAAATTTAAACACTAAAAAAATTTAAACAAAATTTCATATTCATCACTCAAAAACACTTTTTTCATGAACACTTTAAAAATTTTGGATTAAGAATTGGTTATCGCTCACAAAATTTAAATCTTTCATAAATCCTAAATTGCTTAAACACAATCTCTTCACTAAACTCATCGCTCAAACACTCAGATTCAAAATTCAAACAAAAACTCATCATTTATCAAAATCAACTTTCAAAACTCATGAATCAACAATCACAAAACACAAATTGATTATAACCCTAAATCGCTCATATATAATTTTATGAATAATAGTCATCTTTCACACACTTTATCTTCCACAATATAAATCTCTCAAAATTTCATTAGGTTTAAAATTCAAATAAACTTTAAGATCAAATTTAGGAATATGAACAATTCCTTTTTAAGTTCTCAATAACACAAACCTTTGATGAATTAGATCTATTTAAGTCCATGATTAGGAATTAATAGTCCAGAGATGAATATGAATAGAAGTCCAAAGATAATGTGATAACGGGATTTAAGGCAGCAATGGTTGAGGTAATCTTTATGTGGTTATTATGTGAATATGTGATAACATGCATATTTATTTAAGTAAGTGCATGGGTCGTATATATGTGTGTGGATGGGTTACTGTGCATGTGTGAAGATTATTTAAATATTTGGGTATGCACTTATGATGACATGCATACATGAGAATTATTTAATACAAGTGTATGCAATCTTCGTGGTTAAGAAAAGAGATTTAAATATAGTAAACTTCCACCGCTCTAAAGAGTTTTAAAATAATAAAATTTTAGACCGCCTTTGTTAAAGAAATTTATAAAGATAAGATAAAGATTAATCTTATCTTATCTTTTGGGGAGTGCTCTTTGTGAAGAAAAAAAAAAGTGTGTGTGTGTGGCGGTGAAGGTGTTCTTGAGAAGAAATTCTGCATAAAAGTGATTTGGAGATTTTGTGAATATTTGAAGAAGTTGTGTGATTAAATCTGTTCATATTAAGATGAGTTTTTTATATTAAAATCCTTAAATGATGTTATTTGAAATAAATGGTTTTGATGATTGATTTTGATGAAGAATAGTACACTGTTTTTAACAGTTGAAGTTGAGCTTATTAAATATGGGTTCTGGAAACTGTTCTTGGGAAATAAAAATGATTTTGCTTCTTTAAAACCGTTGAGGGTGATATCCTATTTTAAGGATTTAAGGAGATACTGAGTTTAAAAAAATGATATTAAAAGAACTATTGGTTCTTGAGTTTCAAAGTTTTGGATTAAAACTGTTTTGAAACCATTATTGGTTAAAACTATAGAGGATATTCTTTCAAGACTGTTGTGACTTCGGTCTGTCTATGTTTGGAATTAATCTATAGATTTTGATGGTTAAAACTATAGAGGATGTTCCTTCAAGACGGTTGTGACTTCAGTCTGTCTTTGTTTGGAACTAATCTATAGATTTTGATGAGGATATAAGGGTGGCATATCAAGGACAGGTGTACCATGTGATAAGGGTGCATATCAAGGAGAGGTGTACCTTCGGATATAAGGGTGGCATATCAAGGAGAAGTGTACCTTTGGATATAAGGGTGGCATTTGTATGTGTGATTGTTATTATAGCTTTTGCTATTATTTCTCTTAATATTGCAATAGTTTTGAGTTCTTACTTCTTTGTGATTTGAGGACTCATGAATGTTGCTCTTATTAGAAATGATAGTAATGATATTATTGAGAAAGGGAAAACTTGGTTTATGGCCAATGGTTTTGGATAAACTATGCTTTTGACAAAGTATTTGATTTATGAGGAACTAGAGAGACTCTGATTGTTCCTTAAAAGGAACCAGAGGGCTCTGGTTGTTTCTCACATAGAACCAGAGGGGTTCTGGATAATGATTTGATTATAATACAAGTCTTTTACAAATCTTTTACTTAAATCAGAGGCTCAGTATCTATTATATAGAGGTTCTGTGTCAAGGATTGTGTTTTAAAAAGTGTTCATAAGACTTCTTACTTTTTAAATTAGAGAATTTCTTACAAAAAGACTTTAACAAAGAAGGACAAACCAGAGGGGCTCTGGTTGGTCATGGTTTTTGAGCCAGAGGCTCTGGTTAGTAGAACCAGAAGATATGGTCATACATAAGCTTTGGTTAAAGGAACCAGAGGGTTCTGGTCCTATGAATCGATGAAAATATTTCTAAGTCTGGTTTGCAACCAGAAGGTTGCTGGTCTTAATGACTTATGGATTTATGCTTCCATTATATGAAAAGTTGATTTTAATAATGTTTTGGTGATCTTCATTCTGCAACTACATGGAAAAAGGGATCTCACTAGACTTCGGGTCTAACCCGAATTTTGTCTTTCAAAAATGTAATGCAGGAACAGCAGAGTACAATGATAGTAAAGGAAAAGAGAAAATATAATTTGTTTCCCTATATGCATAGCTATGTGAAGATCAATCTATAGATGTGTTTTGAAGTTGAAAGTTATGTAGTACAAGAACATGTATTTTGGAATTTTTGGGTTGTGTATTTTGTACCTCAGTTTCTTGTACTTTGGACCTTCGTGGGATAATACATGTATTTCTTTGAATGAATTATATGTTATATGCAATGTGAGATGTGGGGTGTTACAGATAATAGTCCAAAGGTTTGACAGTCCTGGAATATTCAATAAGAAGATGAATATGAACAGTTCTGGATGAACATGGTCGATGAAGAAAAACTTGAAATAAAGATGAAAAGAGTGTAGAAGATGAGAGTAAAATTTAATAAAGGTAAAAGTAAAAAGGCAATTCGGGCACCCTTTATAGAGGGTAACAACTTAATACACGTGTCAACACATGATTGGACCACAACATAGCACACAGATTATAGACGATTGGAATTCTATATCGGGCAAAGAGGCAGGCGATAAACTATGGTTAAGAGTATATAGCTCAAGCCTTTGTCTGATGTGCACGTTTATCGCCCAACACTTGGTTGTTATCCTATTGAACAGGATACCGTGTAAGTGTTGTACGATTCAGAAATGTATCACCCACGCTTTGAACGATGTAGAAGGTTATCGCTCAAGCCTTGAGGGGATTATCAACTTATCGTCCATCCTTGTAACATAGAGTTTATCTCTTAGGCTTTGGGCGGATTAAATGTTTAACGCCCAAGCCTTGGCCGAATTATATCTAAATCATTCAAGCCTTAGTCGGATTACACTTCAAACTTTGAAAGTTACCCAAGTATTTAGTATATCACCTAAGCCTTTGAACGATATATGGGTATATCGCTCAGGCCTTGGCCGATATTCTAAGATATCGCTCAAGCCTTAAGCGATATAGGCTTATATCGTTCATGCCTTGGTTGATTTACTCATCTTCCAAAAATCTTCTAAGTCTTCAAAACCTGTAAAGTACAAACATGTTCAAATATATCAGTTAAGTATCCATTCGTCACTCAGATATGAATTAAAAGACTTACTCCCCTTTGAAATAAGATCATATCCAAATCAGTATATCAATTTAAAATCAAAATACTCTCTAAATAGATTTCATTGCTCCTTGAAATCAGATAAGCCCAAGTTCTGAACTGAGTTGTTCAGAAACTGATATGAAGAAAAGGTCCTATACTGATTTGTTCAGAGACTAAAGTGGCACATATTTCCATACACTCCCCCTCAAACCAAGCATCATTCTATCATGTGATTAAGATCTGAATTCGGCACTGCACATGACAAACCTGCAAAACAGATTATACAGATTTTGGTACCCATACCTTCATGGGTCCTAATTTGTTAGTTGTTGTTTGGGGTATGTTGTATGTACCATACCATCTGTTCAGATCAGGTATTTTCACTTTATATCTTTTCATAGAAAAATCAAATATGCAATATGTACCATACCAATCATTATCATACTTTTTATTCTCATACCAGCCGTTGCCATATGTGCTATTGGCATACCTAGTAGTATCATTCCAGCTGTTTGCATACTTACCATTTTCGTACCAGCTTTTGGTTTCTTCTTATTAACAAAATCATTTGCTCCACAGGTTGAGCACCAAATCTTTTTCTTGCTAAGACTGATTAGCTGGTTAGTAGATTCAACAATATAAGGTAAAGCAGTCTTAGAAACAAATGACTTTGTATCAGACACAAAAGATTGATAAGACTTTTTACCATCAGAGTCTTATGTAGCTGATTTCTTTATCCAAACCTTTTTCATTCTTTTAAATTGATTATCTGAACCAATGACATAACCTTTGTAATACTGATTCGAAGTATGAGATTTATGCTTTGAAAAATCAGATTTAGAACTGTTAGAGTGACTGTTTGATTTAACACTTGAATAGTCATTCTTACAGATTTTACACTTAGAAAGAGAATCAGTAGAACTTGAAATGTTTATATCATAAAAATCTTTGAGTTTATTCAACAACTGGTCTGTTTCTTCAGTAACTAAATCACATTTCTTTTTTAAATCAGTTCTCATATTCTTTTCAGTGACAAGATCAGTTTCCCATTCAGATAATTTCTTTGAAATTTCAACAATTTTATTTTCAAAAACTCCTTTCTCATTTTCAGATGAATTTTCTAACCAACTTTTTGTATCAGATAGTTCTTTGGTCAGGACAACATTCTTCTTTGTTGCATTCTTTCTTTCAGCAACAGAGGCCCAAGCTTATGGAATTGTTGATTTAATCCTTACTACATACTACATCAACATTTCAGAATAGAAATAAATAATTTTTTTTCATTTTTAGCTCTGAGCAATAGCTTCCCTCTTGTTTTATCAAGAGGGCGTTATTGCTCCTTTTTTTATTTAGTAATATTTACCTTACATAGCAGATAACAGCGGGCTCGATAATTGATGTGTATTCGAATCATAGGAGCTAGCAATCGTCGATATGCTCATATTGGCACCCATTTCACATGCTAGGCGTAGCTGGTGTATTCGGCGGAGAAGAATCAATGACGGTATCTGGGGATTTTCTTTCATCTTCCAGATTCTTCTGAACAATTGTGATTTTCTTTGACAATTCCAGACACTTCTCATCTGTTTCTTTCCTCTTAACTTCAAACATAGTCCTTTCCATAATAATTACCTTCTCATAATCAGTGATTTGCTTTGAAAGCCTTACAAAACTCATCTTAAAATATTTCAATCTGCTTTCAAAATTCTTCTTCTCAATATCAAACCTCTTTTCAGCCTCTGTGAACTTAACCTTCTCCTTTTCAAGTTCCATTCTTTCAGAATCCAATAACTTTTCAAGTTCAATTATCCTTTTTGTTGATCCTCTGTATCAGTGATTTAATGATGATCCCTTTTATCTTATGAAGTATTTTATCTATGTATTCAGATTCAGCGATTATCACTGAGTCTGTTCAATGATCGTTGAACATGTATTGTAGTTCGTTTAGAGACCAGTATCCTTTAAGAAGACAAAACTTACACCATAGATTCTTCAGCGATATCAATGATAGAAGCTAAAGATAGAGACCAACAAGTTCGTGATCTGAAGCAATTTTCAGTGATAACAAACTCGTCTACACAAGTATGAAATCTACGCATAATTCAGTGAACACTTGTGAGACCATCAACGCCATTCTAGTGTTCAGCGATCAAATGAATTTTGTTAAGCAAGATAATTTTTGTCTTGTCCTTCTGCAGACAAACGACAAACCTATACCTTTCTAAAGTAAAGTACAGTACGAAGTCACTTTATTGTATCTAAGCGTGCTTACCTACTTTATGAAAGAAGATTGTTCATATATCGCCAAAAGATTGCATACCTGCAACAAAGGAAAAGCTTACCCTTCAAGCTTGCCATGTGTTATGTACCTTCTGAATTGCATTTAGTGCAATAGGTATAAATAGCTGAGTAGTTCTCTCTTCTCAATTAACATCTTCCTCATCTATCTTACCTAAGAAGATACTCCTCCCATTACTCTCTATCTAAGAGAAAGACCCACTATAACAAGTGAAGAGTACATTACTTCTTAACCTATTTCTTGTAGCAAGTCTTTTATTCTTGCTATCTGTAATTTTATGTGTATCTTTGATTGTTTAGATAGGTTATGTATCCTATCTTTTCTGAAACAATCTATAAAAATATGTATTGATCTTCTTAATCAATATAAGTTTTTCAAAAGTGAAAGTTGATGTGTTTGTATACATCTCTCTCCTTCTACAAACTAAGAGCATACACCTCCCCCCCTGCATAATATTATTTGGAAGCCCCTATTATTCCCTAACACATCACATTTTACCCTCGATATCTCCATTGTTATTTAAATTTAGTATCCACCAAACTATATCTTGATACCGAATATTACACCATCGAGTCTCTACATTATGGGATGAACATTGGTGTTGATCCTCTCTCTCAGTGATTTGTTGATAATCCCTTTTCACTTATACGATGTATTTTTGTTTCTGTCTTTTCAGTTCCAGCGATCATCACTAAGTCTATTCAGTGATTGCTGAAGAACTTGTATTGTAAATCAATCAGAGACAGCGATACTTCAAGAAGACAACACTCACACCAAAGAACCTTCAGCAAATGTCGATGGCTGAAACTGAAGATTAGAGACTGGCGAGTACGTGATCTGAAACGGTACTCAGTGATTACAAGCCTGTCTACATATGTGTGAAGACTGCTCAAGCTTCAGCGAATGATGAAGAGACCTTCAGGTTATTCCAGCATTCATCTATCAAAGGAATCTTGCTTAGCACGACTGTTGTTGTCTTGTCCTTATGCACACAAAGGACAAATCCATACCCTTATGAAAGTTGGTACGGTACGGAGCCGACTAGTCGACTCTATTGTCCACCAACTTTAGGTAAGGATGTCTGCTCATGAATAGTGTTTTTGTACTATTCACTGTAGCAAAGGACAAGCCTTCCTCTTAAGGCTTGACACGCACTCTAACCCTACCATATTGCATTAAATGAACATTTAATGCACTGGGTATAAATAGAAGTGTTTCTTCTCCATGCAGAGTGCGCGCAACTCACTCTCTAAACCTAATTCTTACTTCAAGCATTTTCTAGCTTAAGTAAAGGATCTTCTCTATACATCATTTCTTTTCTTAATTGCTAAGAACTCGTGTGTAACCAAAGATTGTTTAGATAGGTTTTTATTACCTTATCTTTCCGCAAACAATCTTGTAAAATCTGTATTGATCTTCTTTATCAATATATATTTTAAATTTGAAAAATATTGTGTTTGTATTCATCCCCCCCTTTCTACAAACTGTTTTACTATTCTTGTAGACCCTCAAGGGACCAACAATTGGTTCCAGACTCATCTTTCGGAAAAAGTAGACACTTTCGATGATGAAGACTGTGAAGAAGATGACGGACATTATGACCCTGGAGAAGAGCACTTTGATTCTTATGAAGACGATCCATCTCACCCCGACTCACATTGGAAGTATTGTTGTAGAATAATATTAATAATTATCACGATTAAAGGACAAAATAATGATGTAAAAGGTGATGTAAGCTTTAAGTCACTTTTATATGATGTAAGTGCTTACCTCATTTAGATAGCATTATTAGCTAGTATGATTACTTGCTTTTGTCATGCTTATGTAATACTTGTGCAGCCTTTTCCTTATCTTTAAAAGAAAGGCTCCCGTTCAATTGTAAGACATCAGTTTGAAAGAAATAAAAGCTTCTTTCATATACTCTCTCTTGTTCTTAACTATCTCTATGAGTTTAAGTTCATATTCTTCATGTTATTCTCTTATTCCTGGTGTCCAATTCTCCCGATCATAGTCGGTCGTTAAAGTCCTAGTCTCCCAGTCTTGGGAATCACCCTTTGGTACCACAGTAGTATCCTCTGGGGGTACCTTTGTTCCTAAGAAATCTTGACAATTGCATACATCATGCCAACAATGTTGGTCTTGTTGCACCAATGTCGGTGATTTCATCGAACAAAACCACAGATGAGAAATCTCTTTTGAGTGAATTGAACTAAACCCAGACGAGAAAGCTATTTTGGATAGGAAATCGGGTGTTTATTAGGAACACACCAAATTCTAGAGAGAGAAAGGTGAGAGAGATGTTCTTGAAGCATTTGACAAAAGAAGCATGTTTATGTCGACGAGTGTTTATTAAAAATCAGGGGTAGGTGTATCATTTCTTTGGCTGAATGTAACACCCCAAACCCATCTATACAATTGAGCGATGAGTTGTACGAATAAGCCGTAAGTAAACAACCTAAAGGAGTTGTGCGAATAAGCCAGATAGACCAATAAGCCAATTTAAGCTCTAAGTAAACATCCCTAAGTCATGTGCCTAGCTTGGTTTTTAGCCAAGTTTTTGTATTTGCAGTTTTAGCCCCAAGTTTTTAAAAGAAGTTTTAAATCCTCTTGTTTGGCCATTATTTTATTAAGTTTAAAATCATTTGTTTTGACCATTGTCTTCAAATAAAGCTTGAAGCTTAGGTTTTAACGTAGAAATGTTAGAAGTTTTGTTAAGCACAACGGTCTAAAATATTCCTACAAGCCTTAAGAGTGCTTTTGGATATAAATTTAGTCATTATGCACCAATTAAAACTTAGAGGGATGCATTAGAAATATCATCTTCCTTGACTTTGAACCCAAGCCCTATGAAAGCCCTTACGGTCATGGAGGTTCACCTACAATGACTCAAGGGGATGCAGTGAAAATCTCATATTCCCTAGTTTCGTATCTAAGCGCTACCAAAGCCCTTATGGTTATGGAGGTTCACCTACGATAACTCCAGGCAATTTGTGACCGCCTCAGGATTTAGTATGTACATGTAACCTTGCTCGGAAACCTACAATTACCCAAAAAAAACCGCACCAAAAAGTATACTACAATTTTCATAAGATGGAGGGAGTTCGAAAAAAATCGATTCATGTTGGTATTATAATCTAATTGTTTGTGTAACAAATCAAATTTTGAAACAATAATCAACATTTCTCCTTGTTCTGGAATAGAGAACATGTATAATAACTTCATTTGATTGCAAATTTATAAGGGGTGTTTGTTAGAGATATTAAACAATAATTAATGGATATAACCACAAGGGTGGTGTCTGATTGGTTTGAGTTTGGCTCCAAAGGTCAAAAGTACCAGGAGGTCACAGGTTCAAATCTAAGAAAGAATACAAATCTCCTTATGGCCACAGACGTTCAAATGCAGTGACTCTGGGCTATTTGCAAAGCAGGTGGTCGCCCTGGGATTAGTTGGCTCGTATAGCGGGTTGGATATCCAAGTTAATAAAAAAAATTTAATGGATTGAAAATAAACGTAATTGTCTGATGTCTGGTTTTATATAATACAATGGATTCATTTTGCTAAAAGTCCAAATTTTCATGCCAGGTCAAACTGTGGGAATGAAAATTCATTTGCTATCATTTCCATTTTTCATTCTTATTTCCATTCCCTTGCTTGAATCAAACAACCCCTTAAATTTTGTTGTATAGAGCCCAATTCAAAATGAGAACCACAAGTATTTTTAAGAACCAGAGAATTAGATCCCATTCGGTTCATAGATTGGAATCTGTTGGAATTAAAATCTGAAGAAAAAGAAATGGAATTTAATAATGTTCGACCATGCATTTGGTTCGTTTAATATACATAATAATAGTGGTGGGGTGGAGGTTGTAATAGTATCGATGGTAGTGGTGGTGGCTATGGTGGTAGTGGTGGCGGTGCAGATGCATGTGGTGGTGGTTTTGGTGGCAGTAATAGTAGCGGCGGCAATGATGGCGATGACAGTGGTGCTGATGGCGACGATGGTGGAGGTGACAACAGTAGTAATGGTAACGAGGAAGGTGGTAGTGGCGACAACAATGGTAACGACTTGCGATGACAATTGTGGTAGTGACGATGGCAATGGTGTCATCCGTTATGGTAGAATGGAATGGAATAGAGTAAAATAGTTTTTTTCTTAAAAGATGATATCAAGGAATTCAAATTCCTTCCTAGAACTCAAAGAAATTTACATCCCACCATATATGGAATTTTGAATTCTTTGTTGTAAACTCAAAGAATGAACCAAAGACAGGAATGGTATTTCAATTCCTTCAAATTCTGTTGGATTCCAACGAACCAAATGCCACCTTAATTTTTTAGTGTATACTCGTTAATGAAAATACTCATTGACAAAATACAAATACAAATAAATATATTCATCTATAAAACATATTATATTCATTGATGAATGTATTCATTAAGATATACATATTTTGATAAAATTGATCAAAATAATATAATGTATATTTATCAAGTTTATACTTCCTTTGTTTCTTAAAGATAGCAATATCAACCAAAAGATCCAGACCAATTTTAATTGTCCTTCTTAATCATCAACTTCAAAACGCAAATAACCACTCAATAACAAAATCTTAAAATTTACATAAAGTTTGCTACGATACGATAGCCAAATGGGTCTTCAATTTTGTGATTTTCAAATATACGACTTCCTGAATGTGGTTAGATGATGAGGGTCTAGACATCTCCGAAGACGTAGCTTCTTATAGAAGTTCTTGGAAAAGCACGACTAGAGTAGCGAACAAGGGCGAGGTCCTATAGCTAAGAGTAGTCAAGTAGAGCCGAAGAGGTAGGGGTCGTTTCCTAAAAGCTTACCGTGTAAGCACGTACTAGATTACCTACCTTACCGGGTAAGCATGGCAAGGACCAGAAATCTTACACGGTAAGAGGCATGTCAACAACCGAGATTCTTACTCGGTAAGTGTGGGGGAAAACTCTTATCCTGATAAGCACTTATCCTGATAAGCACTCACCGGGTAGGAGACGCTTGCAAACAATCAACTTTGATGACCCAAAATGACAAAATGTTACCTGACAAGTGAGGGTTAACTCTTGCAGATAAGCGCTTACTCAGTAAGTATTTGATAAAAGTCCCTGTATGGAAGATTGGGTTAGTAAATTAAACTAAAGGTCTTTAGCTTTCCTTAAATCAGTTATGCTTTTTTGTAACTGTTTACTCTTAAACCAGCTTTTCAAAACTTTATCATGTGTCTTTCTCTTCATCTCACATTTCACAAGTTGGGATTATTCATAGAAACAACCGGTTCTACTCAATGGATAGAGGTCTTGTCTACATACGTCTTACCCTCCCTAGATGTCACGTCATGTGGGATATACTCGGTTTGTTTTGTTTTATTTGGACTTCCCAAATGCGTTTACATTTTTAATATAAACAAAAATTACAATATTCTTGGAATCACGATACTTTACCAGCAAATGCGAAAACAAAACAAATATAGCATGTTACACAAAAGTGTCTCAATCCTTGGATATAACACCCCACACACGAAAGCATTACAATCTTGAGTTGTAACATGACACACAGGAAAGCGCCACAACAGTAATCAAATTTGATGAAATATAAAGAAAGATCATTTATCAATAAGATGCATATTGAAGTTTAGTTAAGTGGTGAAGAAACAGTTCCTAAGAGTTTTGAAACTACATTTGAACATTAGGCATCATGGAAAATAGAATTAATGTAACATTCTCATGTTTAAATCATCTAAGGGGATATTTAATCTGATGGCGTTAAAACATGCACTTTGGATGTTTTAGGAATAAGTAAACTAGGCACACCCAATAGTAAAACAATTGCTTGAAAAAGTGTTCTAAAAAAGAATTTTGGTTTCAAAAAGCTTGTCCAAAACATTTGGAAGAAAGTGAAAAGCAAAACCAATACTAGAAAACAGTAAACAATATAGAAAGCAATTTTGTAATTTATTTCTAGCAGACCTATTCATGGAATTTTCAATAGTTGAACCTGATAGTAGATGCATAAAGAGAGACCTTCCCATCAATTGATTTGAAAATCTGGCTGCTTTTCAGGCATAGCATCTTGGATAGCAGGTACCTGCTTGTATGCCTCACTCAACCTGGATAGAAGAGGGAACTCAGTCTGCACCAATAAGTAACAACACTTGGCTTTAATGATCCTCACAAACAAAGTTCAAAACATTTGCTGGTCTGTATATATAGATATATATATTACCAATGTCTATCCAAGTCAATGCTTGGGGTAGCTCAACTAGTAAGGCTTCGAGTTGACTCCCTATTGGCTGGCTGTTAACTTTAGGGGACCATGGAACTAATCGAGGTGCACGCAAGCTGGCCTGGACACTCACGGTTATAAATAAAATTGTCTAACCATGTCTTCGAACCTACCGGTTGTGTCGCAACACTTGATTCTAACAAGATGTGTCTTAGACTCTTAGTTTACCCTCGACTTACCAGGAAAAGAAAATCACAAATCTAATGCGGGAACGAGAAAAAAGCTTCTCTAGGCAACCAGTCCATGGAAACTAGTAAACCCATTATTTAGGACTTAAGAGTAGATTACAAAAAGAGGGGGGGGGGGGAGGCGCAACCCCTCTGTAGAGCCCCCATAGCACCTATCCCATGGCCATCATGCGGGAGGTATATCACTATGAGTCAACAGGACCTCCTATATGAATGTCCCCCATTCTACTGCTAAGGCAACATGCAGGGGCAGAAGTAGATTACAAGATGTAAACAATTATGTGAATGGATATATGATTCTGGCACTTGTCAAATGATGTATAAGAGCAGAGCCTACCATGTCATAGTTGTATCTCTGTGACATGGCAATGATATGTGGAGCCAGAAACAAATCAGCCTGCATAAGTTGATACAATTTCAAACAGTACTCCAGTCAGCTTACATAAACTCCAACAAATAAAGCTACAAATTAAGATGGGAAAACAATTGTTAGTACAAGTATCCAACTCCATTACATTTTTTCCTTGTAAAGTGGTTATGTACTCTCAACACATGACCAATTCTCAATGGCGATAAACACGAGTGTCTCTTATCCTTTCTTCATAACTGAGAATAAAGTTGGTTCTCTTCAGTGATGCACTACACCTTTGGCTCAAGAGCTTACAAGTCTTTACCTCCACATAACTCCAACGAGGCAAAAAGATGTATCAATCAGTCAAAGGAAGCCCAACTACAAAAGTAGATGAAATATCTATCTACACAATAATAGCATACCCATTCCATGAAGAACATCATAAAGGAAATGCTAGGAAGGGTAAACCTTCCTGTATCTTTCTAAGGTTTATCAAATTAAGATTTTTCTTTAATGAGCACCTAAAGTTCTCTCACAAAGCTCTCCTCCAAGACTGCTTCTCTGAGACCCTGTTTGGCACTTCTTATCCATTCCTCAACCATCTGGTTTGATAAATTCGGACAAACATGTTCATTTGTTTTTTCAGAACTTGATTCAATGACAAGACCATTTTTACCACAACTATTAAATAACAGCATTAAAACTAAAAATATTATGAAATAAAACTCATGATTCCTAGCATCTGCTTTGCTGATCTCATAGATGACTTTAAGGCCCTTTCATTATTTTCATAGCTCCAGAGTCAACACACTGGTGCAGGAATCAAAGGAGTGAAAATAGGATCAATACCAAATGAAAACTTTTTAACATGTGCCAATAGTACATATGTTTGCAGGAGACAAAGGAGCCATTTACAAGAATGTTATCTGATATGGTGAATAAATATTTGGTTCCAAGGGTTCTAGCAACAGGGCTGTAAAAGTATCAGACTTTACCCAGCTAGTTTAAGCCCGACTCACCTGAATAGGGCTACTCAAGCTGGTCTCTGTATGTCCTGCCCACGAACATAAACATGCAGAAATTGGGTATCCCCCTAGAAGGCTCAACTTCACTAGTTTACATACCCATCTCTGCTCAATTCAACTCAATAAGTGGCAACATGATTGAAATTCTAGACTCTTGTGGAATGCCAACCTCAGCTTCAAACATAGATTTTATCATACTATCACACCCATAGAAATACCTGACTCATTTTGAACCCAGAAAACCATGACTCAACTCACAAGGCTCCCAAGCTACACAGAAACCAACCCAAGTTGTGCTAGGGGCCAAGAATTAAAACCTGTTAAAACCAATGTTGAGCTTGAGCCCGGCTCAGCTCGACTCTTTTGCAGCCCTACTTTAATTTACAGAATCCAGATCAGCTTAGTTATAGCATTGGCAATAAACAATGATGTTTTAATGGTGTAGTTTCAGCAAGGAATGCATTGACAATGGAGTAGAAGTAAGCATTGGGGAGCAAAGGGTAACGCAAAGAGAGTTTTTAATATCTAGGCTCAATGATTCATAGAGATGGTGAGATAGTAGATGGAGTTGTGCACCGCATATAGGAAGGATAATTAAAGTGGCGAACAGCTACAGGGGTGTTGTGTGATAAGAGGGTACCATTAAAACGGAAGGGACAATTTTACAAGGTAGCCATAAGACCAACTATGTTGTATGGTTCTGAGTGTTGGACAGTAAAGAAGGAACAAGTAAATAAATGGGAAGTTGCACAGATGAGTATGTGAGATGGATGTGCGGCCGGACCATGCTAGATAGGATTTTGAAAGCGGTTTCCGCTCGGGATTAGGGGTTGCACCTATCATATTGAGAGAGGGTAGATTGAGGTGGTTTGTGCATGTTCGTTGGAGACAGTTGACAGCACCATGAAGAGAGTTGAAAGTGTGGCTATTGAGGGGTGAGGACGAGGGGTAGGCCTAGGAGAACATGAGATGACCAACTGACAATAGACATGGCAGCAGTAGCCATTTTCGAGGACATGACCTCTGATAGGAGTTCTTGGAGGCACAGCATTAGAATGGCTTAGTAGATCTGGTAGAGGGTGGCGTCAAAGGTATTGAGAGGAGAGTAGGAATTAGGCAAATAGACTCCTCGTGTTAGTTTCTAACTGTGACATATCTTCTTGCACACCTTTGAAGCGTGCACACGCATTGAATTGTGATTACCTGTTACCAGATTGCCTGCTTGCACACACTTTCGCACCATGCACAAGCCGGGGGTCTTCACGAAAACAGCCTCTCAATCCTAGTGGTTGAGGTAAGGCCTGCATACATTATACTCCTCCTAGATCCTCCTATCGAGTGGGATACAATGGGTTCATTTGATTTGGGTAATAAATAGTTATGTTACAATCAGGAAAGAAAAACATGCTAGATTGCTGTTTATGCATAATTCGGGTTCTAGATGCAAGTAAGTATATGCAACAAGGAAGAAAACACTACCAGAAAAATTTCATCTCCTGTTGCATACTTTCCAGCATGATCTTTTAGTAATTTGTCCAGCGCTGCAAGAGTTCACAGAAATCAGGCAAGCCTCTTATCAGAAAAATAAAGATAAGTGGTAGCATTACAATGCCAGCCTTACTATTGGCTCCTAAATTTGAAATAAAATTCCTAGTGTAAGTCCAATGTTTTAGCTTAGGCTTATCAGAGAAATAGAGATGCTGCAAGGGACATGCAGGCTGATCTAAAATCATAACAATCTGAATTTCAGTTAATCAACTATTATGTCAAATGTGCCGTGAAATATGCATATAATGTGCTCTTGACTATTTCCTAGTATTAATGTGTTAATCTAAATATGGGCATGGCAATAGTACCTTTATAACCCAGTACTTATGATTAATTACCAATCGGTCCCTGTAGAATCTTCAAGGACAAGTTTACCCCTTATAACTAACTATATGTAGGGTGGTTATTTCCTACATAGTTCCCTAATGCCGCTTTTCGTTCTCCAATCCCATGCTAAGAGAAATCAATTAACAAGGGCACATAAATTATCATACTCTGTTGATGGCAGTGACATAGGAAATTGTTTGTATTCCTCATACGAGTCTAATCAATGGCTTCATCAAGTACTACGCAATAAAATCTCCCAACAAGCAAGTCTTGCCATCATACTCTAATCTGTGATGATTAGTACAGGATCATGTCCACTTGGCATATCGATCCGGGGTATAGCTTATGTTGAATAATGAGCATGTGGTTTTAGGGCCAGGATTAATTGTATGCCTAACTGGACCTTCAAAGGTACGAATTCTTGTTTTTTATCAAGAGCTCTCCCTTTCAACCTTCAAAAGTAAAGAGTTCTTTGTCAGATTTAAGCCCTTAACTCTTTTCTCCTTACTTACGTATACTACCACTAACCGATTTCCCATCCACCAACTTTATCTTACACTCCCCTGCCACAGCCTACCAACTTTGACTAATTAATATAACAGCCTCACCTCCAGGATATAACATTGCTACACATAAAATACAGATGTTACATCTAAAAGACTAGTATAAACTCATTTCAACTTATCTAGTTCCCCTTTATTTTGACTTTTTGACCAGTAATTTGAACTTATTTAGTCCTCCCTTATTTTGACCTTTGCAACATAGGTAACCTCCAATCCTGAAAATGTAATACATACCGTCTTCTTTTAACACCTTGTAGAAAGGAACTTCCACAAAAGGAGAACACCGCATCTCCAACTATGTATACCCATACTCATACTTTCACAGCCCCGTTTCTATGTAACCTCATACTTTCACAGCCCCGTTTCTATATATCCTCATACTTCAACAAGAAGTTATATATCTACTCCAAGAGAATGCACAAAGAAACTTCTAAAAGAGCTTTCACGTATTGTTGGAACCAGCTCAAGTTATCAAATCTGGACCTTATCCATGCCTGAAATTGGGTACTGAACTACTTATTATAAACTAAATAAATAATAACAATATTAGCAATAGAAAGAAAAACCTAAACTCACGGCACATGGTGTGCTTAATATCGCAGTTCAGTTAGTATGAAAAAGAAATGCAGAAATTACATTCTGGGAAGATCAATGCCAAGCAAATTAAGAGAAACAATCATGGCATAACTTGATCATTCAGACATCATATATAAGTCAAACTAGTGTATTTTTATTATAGGAAACATCTCAATTCTTGGTGCTTAGTGGCAGATGGGGTATCTATGTTTTCACTTTTGTTCTCTCTTGGTTCTTAAACCCTTCTTCAAAGTTAGTTTCCAAGTTACTGTGGGGAAGAAATCAAGAGGAAATTAACCAGCAAAGCCCTTTCCCACATGCTTTAGAATCCATGGAATTTTCGCGTCAGGACCAACATTTTCTTCGACGTATTGCTGCAAATTCAGATAATGGATAAAAGGTAAGAATTCATGTGGAAGCAATTTTGTGTGGGGTTTACGAATCAACAAAAACATTTTCTTACTCACCAAAATTGGTATGCTTAGGAGAGGTTGTATGCTCGAACAAATAATATTTGCAGCCTACAAATTTGAAAGGAAGTGACTTCAATTATACCAGGATTAAGGGCCACCACATAAACCAGTACAGACAAACATGTATGCGATCATATTGTACCCGTGTAATTGCATCCACAACCATATAAAGTATCGAAGACTTTAATCAATATTACAATGACATTAAACATATTAATATATAAAACATGTAACCTTAAATTGCTTAATTTACTCAACAATGAAATTCCACTTATGTAGGGTAGAGAATCCTATCTAAATGATCAAGATGAACATAGACTGGGATAAATATATTAAAGAATAAAATAACAACCCTATATTTCCAATACTCCTCCAGTCAGGAGCATATATGTCGAATATTGTCAGAGATATGGATAATTTGTGACCCATGTTATACCTGTCATGATGTTTGCAACTTGAACTTCTAAATGCTCTTGAATTAGCATGATAACTACCTTTTTCTAGAAACAAATGACAACTACCTCAATATGTTTGGTGTGCTCATGAAAGATCTAATTTCCGAGATGTGAATAGCAACCCCAATATCACAAAACATCCCCATCAAACCAATTGTTGGACCCCCAACTTTGTGCTAGAGAAAAGAGACCTCATTTTGTTTCTTACTCTTCTACACATGAGGTTGTTACAAGAAAATGATCCACTTGACCCCAAACCCAAATAATCAATGTCCAACAAAAATCAAACTAGGCAAAAATCAATTGTCCCAATAATCGATATCAACATCCAAATCAATTTCTAATGCAAAAATAGAGATAATAAAAACATGGCAATCAATAAGACATTGGAAAAATTAAGAGAGACAATAGAGGACACCCTAATTTATGTGAAAACCCAAAATAGGAGAAACACGGGTGAAGGAGACCACTAAGAAATCCACTAATCAAAGATAAATTTGTGCAAATGATGAAGAACAAGATCTTGGTGATTACAGATCTTCATTGGTTGTTTTGATAAGAGTATGTATGCATATCATAAGTGAACAACAAAATGACCTAAATGAATAAATAAAACTTGTCTGGTACCGAATGCTACTTGTGGAAGCGACCTCCAAGTAGCGTCTAAAGTTTGCTCTTTTAATCTGGGTGTAAGCAACATTTAAGGTGACAAAGTTGCTTCCAAACTTGTTGTGAATGTATCAAGAGATCCTCTTTTGTACGTGCGACAACCTGGGCAACATTCAAAACCACGTTTGATCTCGCAATATATGTATCGAGAATTCATCCTCGTTATTCCAGACTTCTACACGAGATGCACAAGTCGTAGAGCAAGTTGTGACCAACCAAGGTGGATTTAAGTCACTCCGAAACATAAACAATGTTGTGGTAGATCTTCTGTTATTCGGACATCATGCATGACAAGCATCAAATATCATGTTGCTCATTATCAATGTAGAAAACACTTCTAACTATAGTACCCTTGATATACCACCAAAAAATGCAACATTGGATCTCAATAACTACTAACAAGGGTCATTGCCACGTTGGTTTGTTCTCTTATGAAGGTGTAGAGTGGATAATTGAATTCTCTAATGCAGACCGGACCGATTATCCCTTTTCCAGGAGGTGTCCATCACAGGCTATTGTATATTTGTAGGTAATTATCAATCTCGTGGAGGAGTAAGAAAAAACACATTGTCTCTCATTCCAATGCAAATTCCTATGCTGTTATAGCAGTCAAAATACAAAATAGCGGTCAGGACCGATATTTGAAATAGGGGCTATAGCGGTGGTATAGCGGTCGAAAAAATAGCAGTTCATATAATTTTTCTTAGAATTATATATGTATATATAAATATATATATATATATATATGTATGCATACATAAAAATATCATATGCATTAATTAAAAACATAGTTTCAACATCAGATTAAATAAGTTTCACAAAACAAAATAAGAAGAGTATTCGTAAACGAGCTAATCGCAAGCAATAGGTTTAGCATCCAAGTCAAACGTGATCGTCGGACTCGTGGTCGTGGGACTTGTCTAAAGCTGAAGCAGACGTTGGAGGGGAGGAAGCTGTCGAACGTGGTCGTGGGACTCATCTAAAGCAGAAGTAGAGACGCTGAAGTGGAGGAGGCTGTCGAACGGGAAAAACCTACAACTTCTAAGTTCTAACTTGTGTTGATACTTGATAGATAGAAAGGAAGTTACTAAGTATTAACGGGTTGAAATTTATTACAGTCCAAATCAATATAAATCGACCAAGTAAAAAACTCAAAATAGAGCCCAAAAAAAGACCCAACCTAAATACCGCTATTGCAAACCGCAAGTTGAAGCCAAATATCGGTGTATTGCACCGATATTATCAAAACCGCTATTTGACCACCGTCTATTTTGCAAAAATGTCCGATAACCGATATTGCGGCGCTATTGTACTGCTATTGTGCCGCTATTAACAACATAGGCAAATTCATAGTACCAAGCCATCACTAATGTGTCACGTGAAATGAAATGGACTGGTAGGCTTCTAGAAGAGCTTGGTGTACCTACAAGTGATCTAATGAGGTTCTATCATGATAGATAGTCAACCATTCACATATCTAAGAATCAAGGAGAGAACGAAACATATTGAGGTCGACCGCCATCCAAAGTTGTTAAAGGCTTAAGGCACACTTAGGTGCAAAGGGGTCCAGGGGCCTAGGTGCAAGGCGCACGCCTCACGAATGCAAGGCGCGTCTTATCAATATATTATACCCACACACAATTACACATAACTCAAATATGCAGCAAGTACAAGCCTCCAATACAGCAACCAATAGCACTTCGATAGAGGCAAAAGGGAGAAGGGTTTAAAGTATGAACCGTGAAGGTTGGGTATTTACAGAGAAGGAGGGTTGAAGTTCTAAGGACTATGTTTTTAATATTAGGGTTTGACTTATGTCATCTATTTAATCACTCTTTTCTTTAAAAGTCTAGGAGATGAGAAGATGAGAAAACTTATTTAATATTAGGGTTTGACTAGGTGTTCTATAGTTTTTTATGAGGCACGCCAGGTCCACAAGGCGCCTCGGCCAATGCACAACGCCTTAGTGAGCCTCGTGAATACATTGAGCCTCGACTTCAAAAAATCCCACGACCTTAAGTCTTATGAGCCTCAGAGCCTAAGTGCAGATCAGGTGCGCTTTTAACAATTATGTCGTCATCTTGTTAGGGACCGCATAGCTAGGACAATTAGGACTCTAATGGATTGGATCCTCCTGTTCTTCAGTTGATTCATATATGAACAGAATATGCTGTTAATTGTGGCGCAATAGCGCTACAATAGCGCTACAATAGCGGCGCAACCTCAGATATCGGCCCTAAGCATAATATCGGTGGTCAAATTGCGGTGTATACAGCGGTAACGCAATTATCAACACAATTTACTGCAATTTTGACCGATATTTAAGGTCAAATTGAGTTCTGCAATAGCATTGTTTTTTTTGGCTAGGCTTTATTTTGAGTTATTGTTTTGGGCAGTTGGGCTTTTTAGATCTGGGCTATGTTTTAACTTTAATCCATTAACATAACAATTACTTTCTTCGTAATATCAACCCAAGTTGAGCTTTTTAGATCTGAACCTATTGCTTGCGATTAGCTCGTTTATGAACACTTCCCTATTTTGTCATATGAAACTTGTTTAAGTTGATGGTCTGATGTTGAAACTATATTCTTAATTAATGCAAATGATATGTTTATGTATGCATACATATTATATATATATATATATATATAATTCTAAAAAACTTAGATGAACAACTATTTTTGTACCGCTATACCACCGCTAAACTGCTATTTCAAATATCGGTCCTGACCGCAATTTTGTATATTCACCGCTATAACAGCATATTCAAAAACCCGTAATCAGATCTTGGTAACTAACTATTTACAACCTTCCTCCGGCTTATCACCGGTATTATGTTCAGGGTTCCAAACTGTTTTTTTTTATCAAAATTGGGGTGATGTTATTATGTTGCTGGTGAACAGAACATTAGCTAGATGATATTCTAATAAAACCCTTAATAAAAAAAATTAATTAACTATATTGTAGCAAGTTATGAATGATCAATGTTTATGCCCTAATTTGAGGAGTGTCAACAATGTTAGCTTCTATTAGGATTCCATTATCTATATATTGTATGGTTAGATTAGAGTTTTGTTCCTTATGAGATGTGAAGAGGAATCTCTTAAATGTGTTATTGCTCAATACTAGCACTGTGTGTAGAGAAAAGATACTATGATTGTGTCAAACAAATTATTTTCTTTGCTCTTCAATGCATGTGTTTTAGTCTTAAGGACACTTCAAAAAAATTCCATGATCGTATCAAGTGTTTGGTTTGGTTTGGTTTACTACGGGTTTGGGATTGAAAGGAGTGAACCAAGAATTAGGTAGATCATCATGTGTGTCATCTGTGAGGCTTTGATTCAGTTTACTAAGCTATGATTGATTATTTGATTGGATGCCACGTGGTCTGCAAAGCATCCTAATAATCCCGTTTATCCAACTGCATTATGCATAAGTAATTAATTGTTGGTTTACGGTTTCGTAGTTTAATATATAAAACTCTCCACCACATTTTACTTTTCTGCATTGCATCTCAGTATCTCCTGCATCTGCATTGATCAATTCATTGCACATCTTTATTTAATGCAGTGTGGTAAAGTTCAGCACATTAACTTCCCGAACTTGTTGAGTTAGTTCTTGCAGTTTAGCTTACTTTCCACACACATATAGCTATTGCGGTTAATCACTTTTCTGTTTAAGCATTCATTCATGGTAGATAACCACACCCAGGGAAATGTTTCTGCAATTAATATGACAACCTCCACACATTTATTTGGCTACTGTTTTGCATTAGCTTTAAGCATATTTAGAAGTAGTAACATTCTAACTTGTTTTTGCATTCACCACTATAACCTGAAGTTATTTCCTAACGTGCAACTTCATCTGGAAATTATACCACCTGTTACTTGCTGATTTAGTAATTTGTGTTACTTTATTTTCTGTCGTCAAAGCATGAACATTTTATCTTGTAAAA
The DNA here is from genome assembly GCF_001531365.2 of Cynara cardunculus var. scolymus. NCBI lineage: Eukaryota > Viridiplantae > Streptophyta > Magnoliopsida > Asterales > Asteraceae > Cynara > Cynara cardunculus. The sequence continues at coordinate 28,661,070 of NC_037529.1, forward strand.
TTCTCAAGAAATATAAAATACCAAATGCAAATTATCACACCCAAAGAGTGATGAACTTTTCAATCACGGGTCTTCTTGGTTCTCCTTTTTTTCTATAAAATCTTTCATTGATCACACAAGATAGGATTGGGCGATTGTGGTTTTAGAAATATAGGCTAATAAGTTTTGGAAAAATAATGAATATGAAGATTCCTACAAGAGCAAGTAGCGAAACACCCACTCCATTTTTTTAAGCAGTCAATATAAAAAAAGAGTGCACCCGTGGTGCTAGGGCTTTCAAGTAATAAGAGGTTGATTACCTAACAAATTGACCTTAAGCACTAATAACAATGAAACAGTGTTTTACAGCATGAACTAGTAGTTAACCAAAGTTATTTCTTCTTGGTCGTTTTTACAAGGCTATTATAATAAAGTGATTTAGAAAGTTATAGAACAAGAAACCAAATGATATTACCTGATAATTTATTGCCCTTTTCTCCAGGTTATGAGGTAACAAAGGATGCTGAGGGTACTTCTCTTCGAGGTACTGTATAATAGGAAGAATTAGCACAGAGAAAGGAAAAAGAAAGGAAGAAAACCTTCCTAAAACAATACAAAAAAGCTCGAACACATACAAGTAAACCATTTACACGAAGCAGATTATGGAGAGGCGGTCACTGAAGTTACTAACCAATATGATTGCTAAAGAATCAGCAAGCACTATATCACCGTCCACAAGAGCAGGCACATACCCCATAGGATTGATCTTTAAAAACTCTACACTTAAAAAAGATGCAACTTCAGATACAATATGTTTCATAATAGAGAACATGAGGGACTAGTAAATCTAGAGGTAACCAAGTACAGGAAACAATTGTAACCTGCAATAAGCATAAATCTAACAATACCATAACCAACTCGAAGTAGCACGGTAATAAATAGGGTTGAAAGAATTAGAAAGCGGAAGCTACATGATACAACTCAATTAAGTGCTGAAGTTTTTAGCCACCTGAAGAGACAGCTACTAAAAGCTGAAGACAATTATGTATTATCGTATCAACAGATCAAACAAACAATTGGAATTTTTTAAAGCAGAGATTTGGCTCCATTTAAGTAAATAACTAGCAAAGCTTTATGGTTCACCAGTAACCCGACTTCTAAATTTAATTATTTTTTTCCTAAGAACACGCTATCAATAGCAATATGAATTATATCTAAACTTCAGTTCATAAGTGAGACTTGATGTGAACCTATATTGTGAAAGCATTATCCTGCAACAGCCTTTACAGTCCTCTGTCTAAAAGAGGATATACAATTTGAACTTTGAGCGATCAGATAGATTTTGTTACAGATGGCACCAAAGTTTTTCTATATAATTCTGTCATGCATCTAAATCTCTTCATGAATACAGATGTTGCATTCTTTTTTTGAAAGAAAGGAAGTGGGACACAAGCACTTTTTCAACTAACATGTTCGTTCAGATTATAATCGTTAAAATTGAAATAATTTGAATTTGTTACCAGGATTGTGCTGCTCTCGTTTGAACAGATTAATGGCTTTGTATTCATAATCAAGTCCTGTTAGCAAACCATGGACAACAGATTCAAAGTAAATATCAGTAACTGAATAATAGCATCTACAAACCTACACAATATGCAATCGTAGAAGAAATAATGAATCATAAACAAAACCTTTTATGTTGAGAGCAATACGAACACGAAAAGAGGGAGTGCCCATGAAAATAGAATAAAGTTGCAGCTTTTTTGGAAACTCTTCACCACCACCCGTCGCCGTTGCCTACGTCATCAAAGGGTGAATAGGTTTGTTAGTGTGAGAGACAGAGATAGAAAGTGAGGGAGGGAGAGAGGGACGCACCATATGCAGTAAATGCCAAAGCTACTAAGAAGAAAGCACAGGATTGTGATGGAACTAGAGAGAAGACAAGATTGGTCCAAGAACCGGCGATCCGGCAACGTTTATGACTCCTCATATCTACCATCCACCACTGTAATTTCTGGTTAAATGCGTTAAATAAAGTGTCGAAAGATGTTGGCATATTTTTTATATTAGAAATTAGATAAGTGACTTTATATTATTTGTTATTTTATATGATCAAATACTATAATTTAGAATATCAATTAACATATATTTGTTTCATGATATAAATATTTTTAAAATGTTTGTAAAATAAAATTATACGTAAAAAATCCCATATTGTGGACCAAAAATATAAGAAGCATCTTAATTGTAAGTGAAACAAATATATTTTCATTAATACATAAAATGCTAACGTTAAATAAGTCATGTAAAATAATGTCTTAATAGATGTTCATCAGTACATTAAATGCCAAACATGTACGTTATATTTTATGTTTCTTCTTTTAAATTTGAAAATTTCTCTTTTCTCTCTCTTATTTTTCTCTAATTTAGAAAAAAATTTAACATATCTTTTAACAAATATTTTATAAATCTCCAAAATAATATAAATATTATCTGTTAAATATATTCTTACAATTATTATAATATATAAAATTTTCATTTAATTACATTCCACCAAATTAGTGGTCCATGGCATATCGCGCAAAGTTAGAAGAATTGGAATTTTTTGTTTCTTCAATACGAGTGGATAGGCATAGTAATTAATTCAGATTATCGTGAACAAGTCATTTTTTAATATGTGTGCAACATTAGAGTCAGGAAAATTGTGATGAAAATAAAAGTGACAGATTATTTACAAATTATGTAACAAATATTCACTGATAATGTCTTTAGAGTGAAGTTTAGGTAAAAAAACAAAAGAAATAAAAAATTAATAAACATTTTGATAACCATTCATTTGTAAGGTATGTATATACATATATAAGTAATTGAAGATGTTTCCTGATTTCTTTATACATATGGATGCTATGTACATATATATATCGAAAAAATTCCTTATATGCAAATGCTTATACTATACAGATAAATGATAAATTAGGGTATTACTTGCTTTTAATTTTTTTATAATTTCCCTTAAACCTAAACATAAAAAGAAAATAGAAACCTAAACATATAAAAAAATTTGACATCTTTTACTAACATCAAGAAGAACTCATCGAGTTTGATAGAAATAATGATACCTTGTCCCATGTCCATCTAGCAAAACTGTGATAGGCACCAAATGGGTCTATCATAACAAGTTGGATGAACAAGGAATTGTAACCCAAGGCTCGACTTGTTGCTTAGGGATACAGACAAAAAGAAGGCATCGACTATGATGAAATCTTTGCACCAGTGGCTAAACTCGAAGCAATTCGACTCTTCCTAGCATATGATGCCCATAAGGACTTTAAAGTCTATCAAATGGACGTAAAGAACACTTTCTTAAATGGACAACTTCAAGAGAAAGTTTATGTTAAACAATCTCCAGGGTTTCTTGACCCTAAATATCCAACTCATGTCTATCGATTGAATAAAGCTATTTATGGGTTAAAACAGGGCCCTCGAGCCTGGTATGACACCATTTCTTCATTTCTCATCTTAGAGAGATTTGTTCATGGAAAGATTGACCAAACCCTATTTCTTAGGAAAGTCAAGGGTCACATCATTCTTGTCCAAATTTATGTCGATGATATTATTTTTTGTTCCACTAATCCCTCTTTGTGTTTTCATTTCTCTGAACACATGAATGAAGAATACAAGATGAGCATGATGGGAGAGCTGACATATTTTCTAGGTCTTCAGATTAAGTAATCTGATAAAGGCATTTAGCATCAGTCAGCTGTGTGATAAAGATTTCACAGTAAAATTTTCTAAGAATTCATGTTATGTCTTTAACAAAGATGACAAGCTTGCTCTTACAGGTTCTCGTCTAGAGAATGTGTATGTCATGAACATGGATTATCCCTTCACTGAGAATAGTTGTTTTCTCTCTAAAGCCTCTTCATATATCAACTACTATGACACAAACGGCTTTCTCATCTCAACTTCAAGACGTTGAATGAGTTATCCCGAAAGGACCTTGTCACTAGCCTTCCTTAACACTTATTTGCAAAGGAATCTCTTTGCTCAGCGTGTGAAAAAGGAAAACAGACAAAGGATGGCTTCAAATCTAAGCAAGTCTCTTCAGTAACTTCTCCTCTTTAGCTTTTGCACATGGATTTATTTGGTTCAGTCAACGTGCAATCTATAGCTGGAAAGAAATATACACTTGTCATTGTTGATGAGTATTCCAGGTACACTTGGGTCTTCTTTCTCATATCTATGAGTGATGCACCTGAAGAAATTATCTCATTTATCAAAAGCATAGAAGTACTGAACAACATCAGAGTACGGTTTATCAGGACTGATCATGGCACTTAATTCAAAAACAGTACCATTGATGACTTCTTTGTGAACAAGGGAATCTCACACAACTTCTCAGCTGTGAGAACTCCACAACAGAACAGGGTCGCTGAAAGAAGAAATCGAACAATCATTGAGGTTGCTCGATTAATGCTCAGTGAATCTCGTATCCCTACTCAATTTTATGCTGAAGTTGTCAGCACTGCTTGTTTTACTTAGAATCGGTCGCTGATCATCAATAGATTCAAGAAGACAGCTTATGAACTCTTCCATAAAAGAAAGCCTTCTCTTAGCTTTCTTCATATATTTGATTGTACTTGTTACATTCTTAACAACAGAGATCAACTTGGAAAGTTCGATCCCAAAGTTGATGAAAGATTCTTCCTTGGATATTCTTCAGTATCCAAAGCCTTCAGAGTATTCAACAAAAGATGACAAACAATAGAAGAATCTATTCATGTCATCTTTATGAATCTCAATTAGCTAACTCTAAACCCATCTTTGAAGATGATGAAGAGTTAGACAACTGGATGATATCTGGCTATGGATAACCTGAAGCTTTTTTCAGCAATCAACCAATCCCTGACCCTCAAGAATCTGACGATGATACATTTATCGTTCCAGATGTGACTAGTAACAAAGTTGAATCCTCTTCAGGGATTGTTGTCGTTCCCATTGGTCACTTACCCCCTTCTACTTCAAACACTGACCTCTCAGTTGCTGAAACTCCTTTAGTTTCTGAACCTCTATCAGTTGTTGAATCGCTTACTGAGGCTCCTTTAGCAATCCAACATGTTGTTGAAATATCTGTTGTTGATGCCTCATCTTCTATGCCTGAGCTTCCAAGCTCAGATGATAATCTTCTACTAGCTTAGCGATGGACGAAAGACCATCCAATACATCAAATTCTTGGTGATCCAAGTGCAGGTATTCAGACACGACGTGGTCTAGGTAATATTTGTTTCTTTGTCAACTTTCTTTCTTTAATTGAGCCCAAGAAGATCAATGGCTCTATCACTGACCCTAGTTAGGTCATTGCTTTGCAAGAGGAACTCATTGAGTCTAATAGGAACCAAGTCTGTACCTTGTCCCGCATCCATCTGACAAAACTATGATAGAAACCAAGTGGGTTTATCGCAATAAGTTAGATGAACAAGGAATTGTAACCCGAAACAAGGCTAGTCTTGTTGGTTAGGGATACAAGAAAGAAAAAGGGATTGACTATGATGAAACCTTCACACTAGTGGCTACACTTAAAGTTATTCGACTCTTTCTAGCAAATGCTGCCCATAGAGACTTCAAAGTCTTTCAAATGGAAGTAAAGAGCTCTTTTCTAATTGGAAAACATCAGAAGAAAGTTTATGTTGAACAACCTCCAGAGTTTCTTGACCCCAAGTATCCAAATCATGTTTATCGATTGGATAAAGCTCTTTATGGTTAAAACAAACCCCTCATGTCTGGTATGATACCCCCTCTACATTTCTCATCTCTGAGAAATTTGTCTGTGGAAAGATTGACCATGCCATATTTCTTAGGAAAGTCAAGGGTCATATCATTCTAGTCCAAATTTATGTTGATGACATAATTTTTGGTTCCACTAATCCCTTTTTGTGTTTTCGGTTTGCTGAACGCATGAAAAAAAGAATATCAGATAAGCATGACGGGAGAACTCACTTAATTTCTAGGTCTTCAAATTAAGCATCAGATAAAGAAATCTTTATCAATCAAAGTAAGTATGTTAGGGATATGCTGAAGAAATTTGATCTAACCAACTATTCATCTATGAAAAACTCCAATGGATCCTCCACTCTCGCTGAACAATGATCCAAATCGAAAGCCTGTAGACTTTATTGTTTATAGAGGAATAATCGGCTCCATGTTGTATCTCACAGCAAGTCGTACAAATATTATATACTCTACTTGTTTTTGTGCATGATATCAATCTGAACTTAAGGAGTCCCATCTGACTGTTGTAAAACGCATCTTCAGATATCTTAAGGGAACTCCTAATTTGGGACTTCGGTATTGTTAGGACCAAAAATTGATCCTAAATTACTCAAAAAGTTTTATTAAGCAATCGGGGCTAAGGATGGAAGATTCGAAATTCTGCTGTACTAAAATGACCAAGTCTGGAAGAGCATACAGAGGCTCTCTGGACGACTAAAGAGGTTCTCTAGGCGACCAGAGCTTGGATACAAGCAAGCGCTCTCAGACACAAAGCTAGCGCTCTCGGGATTAGGACACATGTACTCGGATACAGAGGACAAGAAGACCAAAGTCATGCGCCTAAGTCTAAAGGCTAAGTTGTGGGATACAGAGCGCAGACACAGAGCCTTTGCATAGTACATGCAGAGCCTCTAGGTCTTCCACAGATATAGAGCTCCTCTATATGAAGTTTTCCTCTATATGAGATATTCCTCTGGTTGGTACATTTTCTGCACAACTACTCTTAGAGTAGCATAGTGCATGAAGACTGAATCTTGAAGGATGGTGCTGAGTTTATTTTAGATAATGATTAATTCTGTATTTATAGGATTTAGTTACCTTGTAAATATTGCCTATATAAGAGGTAATATAGCATAGAATAGAAGTGAAGAAAACCTTTGTAATACACGAATACACAAATCATCACATGAGAGTCGATTAGGGTTTTGAGAGAGTTTTTTTTCCTTTTAATAAAGAAATCGGTCAACTTCTATCCATCTTTTTACATTCTTTTTTTTCAATTCCCTAACTTTAGTCTACAGTCAGACCAGGGCAAACAAGTGGTATCAGTGCCAAATCGATAAATTTATATCGATTCGATCTATCTTTCTGCAGTAGATTCAAGAAAATTTTCAAGAAAAATATCCATTCATGAACAGCTTCCTGTTTGACTTTTGTTTGGACCCAAAAATATTGATTCATCATGTGCTTAATGTTTTAATCGAATTCCTTTTAAGGGATTTGTTCTTAGATGAATACAAACTATTTTGATTATCAAAATTTGGTTTATTTGATGAGTTTCTTGGATTCAATCGAACTTTTGAACCTTGATATTGTCAAATCTACGTGTAGGCGTTAAACAAAGTTCATGGTGCTCACAGCCTAAGGCAATGGGCGATTTGTTTGCCAAACCTATACTCATCGCCCATATCTTGAGTATTTGTCCATCGTCTCTCATTGTGGATCTGCATCTGTGAGAGATTAAAGGTTTATTTTCCTGCAGTCACCAATACTAAATGAATATGGTAATATTCCTTCATGTTTTGCCCTTAGAAACATCAACAATAATATTGTCAATCTTTTTAAGATCAGACTTGCTGTTTCTTGAAGCCATAAAACTTAATAAAGGTCATTCTCTCTAGTTCTTAATTCTAATAGTGTTTGCTTTGGTTATTCAAGTTATTACCCATTAGATCAAGCTCTAAAGTTGAATTCCTACTCAAACTCACCGTTTAATGAAAGATTCTCTGTCATAAGACCGGTTACACTATTTTGTCAAGAAATTCACACATTTATCTATCCCTTAGTTGGATGAATTTGCTACTTTTGGGATTGAGTGACAATTTCGTGCTTCAAAGTATGTGCTGATTTTTCTACAGATTAAAGCTCCATTCTACGCAATCGGTGGTGCTGCATTCACATTGGATCTGATTTGGTCTAAAAGTTGAAAATGAAGAATAGTGAGCTACATTTAGGGGGGGGGGGGAGCTTGAAGATTCCATCCACACCAAGCTTACTAAAGATTTCTTTAAAAAGCAGGGGGAGAAGACTTGAAGGCTTCATAAAGATGCTTGCTTTATAAAACTTTGGGAGCAGATTGTTAGGACCAAAAATTGATCCTAATTACTCTAAAAGTTTTATTAAGCAATCAGGGCTAAGGATGGAAGATTCAGAATTCTACTGTACTAAAATGACCAAGTCTGGAAGAGCATACAGAGGCTCTTTGGACGACTAAAGAGGTTCTCTAGGCGACCAGAGCTCGGGTACTCTGACACAAAGCTCGTGTACTCAAATAAAGAGCAACCGCTCTCGGACACAAAGCTCGCACTCTCAGGATTAGAACGTAGGTACTCGGATACATAAGACCATAGTCATGCGCCTACGCCTAAATGCCAAGTTCTTAGATACAGAACGTAGACACAGAGGCTCTGCATAGTACATGCAGAGCCTCTGGGTCTTCCATAGATACAGAGCTCTTCTATATGAAGTTTTCCTCTGTATGAGATATTCCTCTGGTTGGTACATTCTCTGTACAACTACTCTCAGAGCAGCCTAGTGTATGAAGACTGAATCTTGAAGGACGATGTTGAGTTTATTGTAGATAATGATTAATTCCATATTTATAGGATTTAGTTACCTTGTAAATATCGCCAATATAAGAGGTGATATAGGCATAGAATAGAAGTGAAGAAAAACTTTGTAATACACAGATACACAAATCATCACATGAGAGTCTATCCATCTTCTTCTACATTCTCTCGTTTTTAATTCCCTAACTTTATTCTACTATTACATCAGGACAAATAGGTATCCTAAGGACTCAGGTTTTGACCTAATATGTTATGCGGATAGTGATTTTGCAGGTTGCAAAATCGATAGGAAAAACATCACTAGAGGTTGTCCGCTTCTAGGTGAAAAGTTGGTGAGTTAGACAAGTAAGAAACAAAACTCAATGTCCACATGAACTGCTGAAGCTGTGTATGTTGCTGCTGGAAGCTGTTGTGCTCAAATCCTATGAATGAAAAACCAGCTCAGTGATTATGATCTTCAGCTCTCAAAGATCCCTATCTATTATGATAGCACCAATGCTATTGCAATTGCAAACAACCCTATTCTTCACTCCAAGGCCAAACATATTGAGATCAGATATCATTTTATCAGAGTCATGTTATGAATGGTAATATTGAACTTCACTTCGTACCCACTGAGTGCCAACTCGCTGACCTTTTTACAAAGCGTTTTGATGAGACAAGATTTAACATCTTGATTAGCGAACTTGGAATGCTAAACACTGAGGATTAGTTCCTCCAACTCTAAGCAATACTCACTGATACATAAGTGAAATGATTCAGTGCTCTTACTCTAACATTGAACTCTTGTGTAAATGTATCTCTCTCTAAGGTGCGTATACTTATCTTCTTTTCCAAAACTTAAAACTATCACTGAATCTTTCCATATTCAGTGATCAAAATGTTCTAAAAAAAATTGTTTCAGTGTTTCATTTTATAACTGAACCTTTTAAGTAAGTATATCTCTAAGGTATATCTACTTGTCTTTTCTTAAAACAAAACCATCACTGACTCTTTTCTTACTCAGTAATCAATATGTTTTAAAATTGACATCCCTCAGTGATTATCTCTTTATCACTGAACCTTTCAAACTTATATCTTATTTCTAAAGATATTTTTCTTTTCTTAAAATTATTACTTAATCTTTCTTATTTAGTGATTCCTCTATTTTAAAAGACTTAAAATAATTGACTACATTCTTTTCTTATCCGGTAATTTTTTAAAAGAAAATGATAATTAACGGTCATATTCTTTATGACGTTATTATTCTTTTTAATTAAAATGGATTTTGAGAGACGCACGTCCCTCTTACACACATGGCTCATTTGTATTCCATCCAAACAAGGATGAGGACATGCAACGCCTTTCATCATTTGCACATCTTTTCAAGGTTCATTTTTCCCTCTCTCCTCTTTCTCTCTCATCCTACCTATAAATATATGAGTTACCCTCTCATATTTTTCTTTACGCTTACAAAAACTCACAATACTTTTGCTCTCAAGAATTTCTACAAGCAAGAACTCCAAAAACTTCAAACCTTCAAACGATTCCTTCTTCTCTCCAAACCAAAAGGTTGATAACTTCTTAATATTTTGAACTGGTCTTCTTCTTTTAAGAAACTTTGTTTGACCATTTAAGAACTCCTTCTCTTACATACGAACAAACAGATTAATGAATCATTCTAATACTTGATCTTAATCTAAGTTTCAAAACACTTAATCTACTTGAAAACCCCTGATATTATTTTGGACTTTTCAAAAGAAGTTTTTCTTTCAAAACTTAAACATAGAGTGCCTTTCTAACAAACACTTGTTATATTCTTCTGTTTTATCCTTCTTATAATAGAAATGGCAGCCAAGAACGCTAACTTTGCCATTAACGAAGTGTCATTCAAACTGAATAACCATGTTGGACTTTTGGACATCTCTGCTAACAAACCCCACATCTTGGATGCGGCCAACTTCTTGAAGAACTCCATTATTGGCCATGCTCTCTCTTTTGAACCAATAATGGTCAAAGAATTCCTTCAACAGTTTTGGTTCACTACTAAAGTGAAACAAGAAAATGACAAATCTGGCAACCAGGTGGGGATCTCTTTTACCTTCAACAGGATGACCGTTAGCTTTGGCATCCCCACTCTCACGACTGCTCTCCACCTACCAAAGACGACTCCATATGCCAGTAAACCCTCCACTGAAGATATCATCAAATGTGTTGATGATATTGGCTACAATTAGCCAATGAAGAAGGACTGTAGCGAGCCTATCAAGTCGTTGTCCAAATCGAGAAAAACCGCATGTTTGCGGTGTGGCAATACTTGTTCTCCCACTTTATCCAATGCATGGGAGGCAAGACAGGTGGCCAGGACCAGGCCTCTCAAGTTGCTCTAAACATTGGTGTTTTGTCATACGCCAACTGAAAGTCAAATACACAGAGTTGATTTTTAAACACCTAGTGCTGAAGCTGAACAAACACCAGTACGAGAAGGTGGTACGATACACCAGGTTTTTCTGCATGGTGTTTGCCGAGATCTTTGGCAACAAGTACCCGAAAAAGGTAATATGCTTATCTACAAGCTTGGGTCTCGTATCTTGGACCACAAGATGTTGGCCTCTATGCATCTATGCTTGCTATTGCCATCGGTACTCCCTCCCTACCTTCTACTTCTACTTCTTCTCTCTTCTAGGTGGTCATGACTGAGGAAAACCCCCCTCTGTCTATCACAACCACCAACTCCATATCCTCTAAGAGGACTTCCATTCAAGCCAATCTTGGTCCTTTATTGAGGGCCAAGAAAGCCAAAAAGGGGCCAACCAAGTCGCTGACTGTTACCTCTCAATAGGTTTCACTCATTGAAACAAGCCTTATCCCCGAGTGCTTTCTTCGCTACCCCCTCCTAGCTCTTTAGTAGTCTCCTTAGACACTATCGTACACGTGGCAAGTCACCCAATCGCCTCAGTGACCCAAATCACTGAAGGTGAGAATATCAACATAGCCATTGTTGAACATTCACTAACTTTCTCAGTCATTCTCTCTTTTACTCCTCCATTGGTCTTGAAACGTGATAGTGACTCACCAATGGTTGTCCCTACTGATGATGAAGCACCCACCACAAGACCTCAGGTGGCTCCTCTCGAGGTGCCTCAGACACAAGACTCCTATCCTCAAGAAGGCGATTTTGAGCCCACCAGTGTCAATCCTTTGGATGGCGCTAAGGACCCTTCAGGTATTCCATCTTCTCTATACCCTTTCATTTTTTCTAAATTAGAGCCTCTTTATGATCAAGTTTTTCCCTCTTTTTCTGGTCCTTCTGCTACGGAACCCACAACCATGGAGACAGATGTCTATGACATGGCTAAGGACGTGAAGCTCCTCATCCTCGCCGTCGCGACTGTTTTGGACAAAATGGACCAAGTCCACAAAGACATGTCTATCAAAGAAGACCTCACCAACGGCCTCTCTGATGTCAAAGATGAGGCCAGTGAGGTGAAGGAGCTGCTGAAGATGGTGAAAGTCGAAGTGCAAGTCCAACTCGCTAGGCATGGAGAGCTCCTTGAGCAGATTCTGACGCTTCTCCAGCATCCAACCCTAGTCCCTGAACGTTCATTCATAGATGCTTTTCACAAATCCCTAGACTGGGTGGCCGAATTCAATCTTTTGTAAGCCATGACCTTTTCAAACCTCGAACTTCGAAATTAAGACCTTTTGCAGCGTCTTATTGACCTCGCCTCTACTATTGCTAATGACAAAGAGGAGGAGAAAGACCTGCCTGCGAAAGTTGCTGAGGAAACTGGAGCTGAAGTCATTTTTGCTGCTAAGGCTGAAGCTGCCCCTCAAATTGTGATCCCTAATTCTGAGGATGCCGTCACATTAAACGAAGTTGAAGTTGAGGATGATGATGATGCCATTATAACACCATATATTGACGAAGACCTTCCTATCACCTTTGCATTAATTGTTGGTGATGAGGATTGTGATGATGAATACGAGGATGATAAAGATCTTCCTCTCCCTGACGCTGGACGCGACTTTGGCGATGATGATGATGATGATGAAGACGACGAATTCACTGTACAATATCATACAAGACCTGCACCAGCGCAGAAGGGCGTCTCCCTAAGGAATCTTCATCCCAGGGGGTGAAATCAAAAGGGAACCAGCACACCTCTAGCAAAAACAAAGGTGTGGATGAAGAGGGCAATATGTCTATCATTTTCAAGAAGATAGATCCTATCAAGATCGCCCAAAGCTCCAGGTTTGTCCCCTTCACATTCGAATCTGAAGCATCACTTCTCCTTAATTCTACTTTGATCTCCATTGGTCCTCCAGGTGAAAGGATTCCTACTATTCCAACATCTGGAGCTTTTACTGACCAAAGGATGACTCAGCTGAGGAGTTAACTCAACCAAAACAGAGTAAAAATTCCTCTTCGTACCTTTGGTTGTGGTGAGTGTGATGTCCTCACAGATGCTGAATGTGAGGAAGCCCTCAAGGCCCAAGAAGAGATAAGAATCTAATGACAACAGATGGAAGACAACTTAAAGATGGCGAAGTCTTTTGCCATTAAAGCTCTAGCCAAGGGGAAGCTGAAGAAGAAAGACTCGGTCAAGGCCCAGGAAAGACCGCGACTAGAGATGATATGAAAAAAGAGTGAAGCAAAGAATAAATCCCATCAGGTTTCAAATGTCACTATCAATGGACGAACGAAAGATGGTGTGACATCCGTAATTTTTGGGACGCCAGGTTAGCATCATTAAAGGGTTCTGATATTTAGGATTATAATTTGTTAGGGTCTAGTCATGTTGATTAAGAAATCAATTGATTTAGCTCCCAAATCATAGTTTAGGAAACTTTGTCCTGACGGGTAACTGATAAAGCAACTTATATAATGGCAAATATATTAAAATTATCTTAAAATAAATAAAGTTGATGTTATAAAATTTAAAAACTTAAAAATTAAAAGTTTTATCTGAATATACAAATAATTTTACAAAATTTGGAATTTTGATTTAATAGTGAATAATTCTATTGGTGTTTGATAAAATGTATTAGATTAACATTAAGTTGGGTTGTATTTTCATAAGAAAATAATAAAAATAAGGTGGTTTGAGCCTTGAATGGGCCGGCCCCTTTACCCTCATATAAAAACCCCACTTCTTTTGAAAACTTTCATTTTATCTTTATTTTGTATCACTCCCTCTCTCTCTCTCTCTCTAAAAACTCCTCGTCTCCCACACCAACCAAACCCATTTCCAAAATCCTCCTAGATTATCTAAATCTTGAAGAACATTCAAGTCTTCAAGAAAAAACAAGCAAAAAGGTAATAAGATTGGTTTTTAATATTTTTGAATATTTTACAATAAGGTTTCTCATATCTTTATACTTCTTTCTCCTCTTTGAATTTAAAATTTTCTTGAGAGTCTAAAATGGGAGATTATTCATCAAGACATGAAAATGTTCCCTAAATGGTGATAATATATGATCTACAAACTTAGAATTCAAGAAAATAGGGAGAAATCGCATTGTATGTAGTATTTAATCATTAAAAACGATGTTATAAAAACCAACAAATTGTTGGTCAAGTTATTCACTGTTTGTATTTTCTAAAAATAAAAGTTCAATAATCTGTTTTTCCTTTTAGAATATACCTGGTTAAGCTGTCATTTTATTGTTTTGAGATTCACGCAAAATATTGAGATTTTGAGCATTTAAATGCTTAGTCTAAAACTTTGGAGTAAAATGTTGCTGTTAAGTAGTGAAGAACATGCATATTCAAAATGATTTTTGGAAGGTTCCTTTTGGCAACGATTGGTGAAACCAAGATTCCAAAATTGGAATTTGCATGTCTGTCCAAATATTAACTTTTGGTACCAAAGCTTTTAACCTTAAAATATATAAATTTTGTACTATTGAAATGGTATCAGTTTTAATCTACAATAACTCATTAGCATTACATAAGGTATAATTTTACTTTATCTTTATCGAGATCCGATAGGTGAACTAATATATGGATTTCGGATTGTTTAGGAAAGTAGGGAGGACGTATTGTGCATCAAACGTCATCAAAGTCTTGGATATTTCAGCAAACTTGTGAGTTTTCACGGCCCCACTTTTACTGTTTTTAGTTATTTTTAATTGGGAGAAAAGCATGAAAGAATGCAAACTACACTGTTTAGTTGTAAAACTAATGGACTAAAGAACTGTTTAGTCAAATGTTGTGAAAATCATGAAAAATTGATTGTTATTGCACTACCTATAAATGATAAATTGATGTGCTTGAGATGATATTTCAAAAAGTCCCCTTCCGTACACGCTACTAGTTAACTCGGGCACGTCCTCGGGTCGTGGTAATTGTGGATAGCCGCTATTGTGTTGACATTCCCACCCAGAAAAGGGTGCACATTACTTATGTTTTTCATAAGTCTACTCATGTGTGCAAATGGACCACCGCTGAAGTAGTACTGATACGAACCATGGTATCTAAGTGAGTGAACGGGCCACTTATGGTAGTTCATAAACTAATGGGGCACATTGGTCAGGTAAGACACTGTAGCGTCTCAAGTTTTTAAGCATCGATGGAAAAATTTACATTTATATTATGCATGTTATGTATAAGTTTGCAAGTTGTAATTTATGCATTGTAAATATTTTGTGCATATGAAAACCCGTGAATTCATCAACTCTTTGTAGTTGACGTCGTTTTTATGTTTCATGCTTTTCAGGAAATTAAGTAAGATTGGAAGTTTTTGGAAGCGTTTTACGATAACACCTGTTCACAAGCCTTGTAACTTCTTTTGCAAATGATCTTGTTTTTCATCGTGAACAGTAGAATGATGAATTTGTAAATTTTCATGGATGTATTTATTGGTGTTATTTATCGATTGGGCTATGAAATACTTACCTATTATGCCCCGTGTTTGCGCTTTAGTGGGGTGTGACAGATGGTAAGTACTCATCTCCATGGTCATGTCCAGAGACAACCTTGAGGCTGTCACAGAGTATCCTTCATATCTTGGGAGTATGGCTACGATGAATGGTTAGAGCTTCATCAATCCATTCAGCGTTTAAAGTACAAGCACAAGCAGATGATCAAAGACGTCCTGAATGAACTTTTCAAGAAGGTGTCCAAGTTCGTTGTTGTCCCTCCAGTGCCTGAGTTGCTGCCTAAAAGAAGAAGAAACCTTTCAGATCCTAATGATGGACTTTCTCATGGGAATGAACATGAAACTAAGTTCTCCTTAGAGAAAATCCTAAAGTAGGCATGGTGATTTGACCCGACCCGATGGGGAACCCGATTCACCCGACCCGGACAGAGACGGGGATTCCCCGCTAAAACGGGTATCGGGTCCGGGGATCCTCGATAGAGGCAAACCGAGGTTGGGGCCGGGGCCGGGTATTGTATCTCCCAACCCGCCCCGTACCCAGTATATTGATAATTCATAAATGAGTCATCTGGGCTTTGGGCTTTGGTTATAGTTATTTGGGAAATTGGGCTTTGGCTTTGGACTTATTGGACTGGACAGTAACTCACGGCACCGCCTTCCCCTTCCGGCCTTCCTCTTCTTCACGTCTTCACCCTTGTAGTTGTAAGCGACTAAGCGTTACTAGTTGTTGCGTGCCTGCAATTCGTTGTTATTGCGGTGTTGCTGACTCGACTCAGACCGACAAACCCTCGTCCTTGGACCTTCGACCAGTCAGGCAGTCACCCTAGTCGTCGGCTCGTCCTCGTCAATCGACCTTCGACCCTTACCCTCGGTTCAACCCTCATCAATCGACCCAACTCCATCCAGTCGGCTTATTCTTCATCATCCATCGTGTGAGCACAGTGAGCAGCAGACCAGCAGTGAGCAGTGACAGCCACCACAGTAGTCGTCTTCTTCGAGAGTTCGAGGTCCGTAGTCTTATTCGTCAAATCATGTAGCTTTTTTGTTATAGATTTAGGCTTAATGTAACTGTTTGTTGATTGTTTCCATTCATAACAACTTGTATAAATTTATTTCTTTGATTATATCTTTGATTACATAAAAAGTAATGAATTTATTTTAGCTCAAAAGAAGAAAGAAGGCAGAAATAGTAAAAGTTAAAAGAAAGCTCAAAGATGTTAAATAGAGACCAAAACCCAATGCCAAAAATGTTAAATTCCAGAACCTTAAAAGAACTCAACAATGGCAAGCAAAAAAGATGAAATTTTCACATACCTGAAATTTTCACATACCTGAAATTTTCAGCAAGAAATTCTATCTGGGTATGTGAGAAAATGGCAAAAATTCTACTTTACTTTCTTTCCTATTTAGCTCTATGGTTCTTAAAACACCAACTTTTACCACATGACAATATCAACACTTTTTGCATCCCGTAAAGGTGGTGAATCCTTTAGATGGTCAAAGAAGAAAATCTAGTGTCATTATGCAAATAATTTGGACATTAAGTGGCATTGTCTTAAATCATCCTCATAAGGGACCTGGATCTCATCCACCATGTTGATCCTCTCTCTTAGTGATTTGATGATAATCCATTTTTCCTTTCGATGTATTTTAGTTTCTGTATTTTCAGTTCCAGCGATCAATACACTGAATATGTTCAGTGATCGCTGAAGAACTCGCTTTGTAAATCATTCAGAGACAACAATACTTTAAGAAAACAACACTCACACCAAAGATCCTTCAGCAAACGTCGAAGACTGAAACTGAAGAATAGAGACTGGTGCG
>NC_037529.1:28678453-28679856 GCF_001531365.2 Cynara cardunculus var. scolymus
AAAAATATTGAGTTTTGACCCCCCAAATACTCAAAACATTATATATGTGCATCTGAGAGTTTTTCAGTAGGTAAACCCTACTTTAAACAGCCATAACTCTYKRGATAATCATTCAAAATTGTTGATTTTTCTTCTGGATGTTAGTTTAATGAATTATCTTTCAAATTCCACAGATTTAATTCAAAGTTGTGATGATTTGCGGTTTTAACTACTCAAAGCAAAGTGAACATGCAATCTGTCCGAATCTGACAAATTTGTATATGTATGTTCCAATGACCATATCTCTTTCAAAACTCGATGAAAAAGGATGATTCTTCTTTTAAGAGTTAACTATATGGGTTATCTCTTTCATTCAAGGGGAATCACATGAAATTATGGAGTTTTGATCTCCAAACACCTAAAACACTATATGTGTGCAAACTGTGAAACCATCAGTAGGTAACTCCTACTTTGTATGATAATATATCTCTACTTATTTGTTCTTAGTGTATGATTCTTCTTCTAAAATGTTCTTTTATGAGTTAGGATTCATATGAATCCAGTTTCACTAAAAAATATGAAGTTTTGAGGTATTAACCAATTTATTAAAGTTAAGTGTGCAATCTGTCAACTAATGATAGATGTGTGCATGTAAATTTATGGTACCATATCTTCCTCTTAACTCATCCAAAATGAGTGATTTTTAGTTTGAAAGTTTCATATAAGTGTTAAGTTTATACTCCAACTTGAATTTCTGCATAACACTTAGTAGAACTCTTTTAATGAGTGTTTTACTAACATGGTGTAATCTGCCATATCAGTTGTGATAAGTTGTATTGCATAAATTRTTTGAATCATTATTKCATSTCCAAAATACATGAAATTTGGTCATGATGACTATAACTCAGTGCTATAGCCCATGTAAAAAGATAGGAAATTATCTCATTCTAGAAGTCTCTCTAATTTGATCATTTTTAGGTTTCATTAGTTCTGCCCAAAAACAAGATTTTGGTATTTGTTGATTTTGTAAAATTTTGATCTTTTTATTGGATTATAGCATTGCTTTCGGTAAAAATTAATACATTAATGAGCATATGGACATTATGGACTATGGATAATCATATTGGACATAAGTAGACAATTATGGACTTAGGACTTATTAAACCCCAAAGGTAGTGTTAAATCAATATGTGATGGTTTTGGATATTCCTATTGATAGGGAATCGTTGAACTAGTGCGGTGATCGGATCGTATCTCTATTTTGCGGAGCATTACGAAGAGTGAGTATTCACGGCCCTCTTTTTCTTTTTCTTTTTTTACTATTTTTGCGTTTTTGGGGGAAAAAGCATGTATAAATATAGTGATGTTTTGCATGCAATATTCATTGCGTTTAAACTGTGGATTCAAATTGATTCTTATGAATT
>NC_037529.1:28680691-28725175 GCF_001531365.2 Cynara cardunculus var. scolymus
TTAGGTGTTTGTCTAAAAGTTAAGGACTTCTTACTCAATAAGAAAAGCACGGTTCACATATGTGAGTTTGCATAAATTTTTGCATCTTTTTGTCATTTATTATGATTCGTTTAATAATTTAAAATTTTATTAAATATCGCAGCATTATGTCGTCAGAAAATGAATATTCGAACTCTGGAGACTACGATCCCTCAGAGCACGGTTACGATAGTGGCAACGATGTCACTGAATCTTCTGCGCGATCACCCACCCCATAGCCGCCTCGCTCTGTACCCGCTCATCCTATAGCGCGACACAGAGATAGAGTTCGGACCACCGCCCGAATGAGCATTCCTCTACCTGTGAGGGTGTCTTTCTCCGCCCCATCTGGAGCCGTGAGGGAGCCATCACGGTCACGCACTCGTAGTGTAACACCCCCACCCACTACCAGGACCACATCGGAGCGCTCTCCGGGTATGACTACCCTGGAGAATTTATGGGTTCTGGGCATGGCTCAAGATCTTGAGATGTGTCAACTTAGGCTGGAGCATTATCGACACTTCATCGATGAAGTGATTACAGCCCAAGGCACTCAAGATAATATGATGGATCGTTCATTAGAGTTGATTTTCATCGCTAGGAGAGCGATTACGAGGTTGGACACTTATCTGGCGATGTTAGCAGGAATTCTGATGATAGTGATGGGGTTGCTTATTTGGAGTCTTATGCATTAGAGGATTTTATTTGTTAAGTTATTGATGGTTGAACTTTAAGACTTTCTTTTGAGGCTTGTAGCAGTGATTTGTGAACAAAATTTTCTTATATTGCACGTCTTTATTTTATTTATATATCCTATGAGATTTTGTCTATGGATGGTTAAGTTTTGGTGATTATCGATTTAATGTCGTACTATTATAAGTTATTATATTATTACCTTGGTTACATGATTAGATGATTGTAACATGTCGTGCAACACATTGGTAAATAATGAGAGTAACTAAACTTTGACTTAAAATTTCTGCATTAGAAATATGCCTCCAAGAAGGAGTACTCGCAGCACGAGAGAAAATCCTGAAAGCCAAACACCTGATATAGCACAGTTGATAGCTCAGCAAATTCGGGAGGCAGTACCAACTATTGTCGCTCAGGTTACAGCGGGCATTAATGCAAGTCAAAGGAGTGAGGGAGGCCCTAGCACAGAGAATCTCGTCAGGGAGGGGAACCGTAACACCAATCATAGAGGATGTAGTTACAAGACATTCATGTCCTGCAGGCCCAAGGAGTTTCGTGGTAAAGAAGGTCCAATTGGATTACTATCATGGATTGAGAGCATGGAGTCGGTACTCCATATTAGCAAGTGTTTCGAGGACTGTAAAGTAGAGTATGCAACATGCCAACTCCAGGGAAGAGCCCTAACTTGGTGGAACATTCAAGTTCAAACCCGTGGTCGCCAAGCTGCCTATGAGTTATCATGGGAAGAACTCAAAAAGTTAYTCATCGAAGAGTATTGTTCTAAGAGTGAAATTCAGAAATTGGAAGTGGAATTCTAGAATCACACCATGATTGGAATGGAGGTAGACAAATACACAGCTCGTTTTCATGAGCTTGCCAAGTTAGTACCTCATATGGTCACTCCAGAGGAGAAACGAATTGATCGGTATATTTGGGGATTGGCACCTGAAATCCAAGGGATGGTCACTTCGGCAAACCCAACCACTATACAGAACGCGGTAGTGTTGGCAAATCGTSTGACAAATGATGCAGTTAGATCAGGGATTTTAAAGCAAGACAAATTTGGTGGAAAGAGGAAACTAAAGGGGCAATCGTGGAAAAGGACCAACAACGATTTAGGCAAAAACCAAAAAGTGATAAGAAACTTTGGGGCTCAGTCTCAAACAAAATAAAAAAGCAAGGGGGCTTACCCTAAATGTGGCAAGTGCAATTATCACCATAGCAGGAGATGCATTATTTGTTTCAAATGCAATAAAGGAGGTCATTTCGCTAAAGATTGCAAGATCAGAGAGAATCAATCATGCCATGAGTGCGGAAGCCCAAATCACTTCAGGAATAAGTGCCTAAGGATAATTAGAGGATCGAGCATCAACAATGCCAGAAACTAGGAAAGGCAAACCAATCAGGGAGATCGAGGAGGCCAGGCTCGGGGAAGGGCATTTGCAATAGGAGCCGAAGAGGCACGTCAAGACCCTAATGTTGTGACAGGTACGTTTCTTTTAAACAACCTCTATGCCTCAGTAATTTTTTATTCTGGAGCAGATAGAAGTTTCGTTTCCCTAGAATTTAGGCCGTTGATAAATTTGAAATCGAGGAAGTTAAAAGATGCTTACACTATCGAATTTTCCAATGGCCAAGAAATAAAGGTTGGGGACGTAATCTTGGGTTGTACTTTAAATTTAGCTGATAAGTTATTTAGCATTGATCTTATCCCAATTAAATTGGGAAGTTTCGATGTAGTGGTAGGAATGGACTGGTTATCTAAGAATCAAGCGGAGATTTGTTGCTTTGAGAGGATTGTGCGAATACCTTACCAAGACGGAGAAACCCTATCTATACAAGGGGGAAAACCTGGAAGGAGTTTAAAGATGGTATCATATGTGAAGATTTGCAAGTATATGAGAAAAAATGCGTTGCATTCTTGGCTCATGTATCAGAAAGGAAATCCGAGGAAAAGCATATTCAGGATATTCCTATGGTGAGAAATTATCCAGAAGTATTTCCGGATGATTTGTCAGGACTTCCTCCATCTAGACAGGTCGAATTCCGAATTGATCTAGTTCCCGGAGCGGCGCCTGTTGCTAAAACTCCATATCGCTTAGCACAGGCCGAG
Organism: Cynara cardunculus var. scolymus; assembly: GCF_001531365.2. Taxonomy (NCBI): domain Eukaryota; kingdom Viridiplantae; phylum Streptophyta; class Magnoliopsida; order Asterales; family Asteraceae; genus Cynara; species Cynara cardunculus. The sequence continues at coordinate 28,683,516 of NC_037529.1, forward strand.
ATGCAAGAGCTATCAGGGCAACTTCAGGAACTTCTAGACAAAGGATTCATCCGGCCAAGCTCTTCACCATGGGGAGCTCCAGTCCTGTTCGTTAAAAAGAAAGATGGGTCGTTTCGAATGTGCATAGATTATAGGGAGTTAAACAAGTTGACAATCAAGAACCGATATCCTCTCCCCCAAATTGATGATCTGTTCGATCAGTTGCAAGGCACATGCTATTTCTCTAAGATTGATCTTCGGTCTGGGTATCATCAGTTAAGAGTTCGTGAGGAGGACATCCCTAAGACGGCCTTTAGGACTCGATATGGGCACTATGAGTTTCTAGTTATGCCCTTTGGTCTGACCAACTCACCGGCGGTATTCTTGGATTTAATGAATAGGATCTGTAGACCGTACCTAGACAAGTTTGTGATCGTATTCATTGATGATATCTTGATTTATTCACGGAGTAGGGTAGATCACGAGCAGCATCTGAAAATGATGCTAGAATTACTCAAGGAGCAAGAATTATATGCTAAATTTTCAAAATGTGAATTTTGGATTCGGGAAGTACAATTTCTCGGTCATGTGATTAGCGAAAAAAAATTCATGTGGATCCGGCTAAGGTTGTGGCCATAAAGAAGTGGGGAGCACCAAAGACCCCGACAGAAATTCGTCAATTTCTGGGTTTGGCAGGATATTATCGATGATTTATAGAGAGCTTCTCAAAGATTTCCCAACCATTAACAGCATTGACCCAAAAAGGTAAGAAATTTGTTTGGGGAAAACCCCAAGAGGACGCATTCCAACTGCTAAAGCATAAGCTATGCAATGCGCCAATCCTAGCCTTGCCAGACAGAACTGAGAACTTCGTAGTATATTGTGACGCATCCCACCAAGGTTTGGGTTGCGTATTGATGCAGAAGGACAAGGTCATAGCATACGTTTCGAGGCAACTCAAAGCCCTTGAGAAGAACTATACCACTCATGACCTGGAGCTAGGAGCTGTGGTTTTCGCTCTCAAAATATGGAGGCATTATTTGTACGGCACTAAGTGTATTGTTTTTACCGATCACAAAAGTCTCMAGCATATCCTTGATYAGAAGATGCTCAATATGAGACAGAGAAGATGGGTGGAGTTGCTCAGTGATTATGATTGTGAAATCCGATACCATCCAGGTAAGGCCAACGTAGTGGCAGATGCTCTAAGCTGGAAGGAAAGGATAAAACCCTCTCGAGTACGAGCTTTAGGAATGCTTGTCCAGACGAGTTTGAAGACTCGAATTCTTGAAGCTCAAAATGAAGCGCTGAGGGCAGAAAATTTGAAGAGCGAGACCCTGCATAATCTAGAGCATAAATTCAGGATTAAGTCAGATGGAGTGCGTTACTTCAAGGACAAAGTTTGGATTCCGAAGATTAAAAATCTACGAGAGTTAATTTTGGAGGAATCCTATAAATCTAGGTATTCGATTCACCCAGGGGCGGATAAGATGTATAAGGATCTGAGAGAGTACTATTGGTGGCCAGGAATAAAAAAGGATATAGCTTTGTATGTTGGGAAATGTTTGACTTGCTCAAGGGTTAAGGCAGAATATCAGAAGCCATCCGGATTGTTACAACAACCCAAGATCCCATAGTGGAAATGGAACAAATCACCATGGACTTTATCACCAAACTGCCTAGAACTGCTAAAGGTCATGACACGATTTGGGTAATTGTGGATCGACTGTCAAAATCCGCACATTTCCTTCCGATTCGTGAAGATTTTAAACTGGTGAAGCTTGCCCAAATCTACATTAACGAAATTGTTGCAAAACATGGAGTACCTATTTCCATTATCTCGGATAGAGATAGCCGCTTTACATCGTAGTTTTAGCAATCACTTAAGAAAGCTCTAGGTACATAGCTAAAATTGAGCACCGCCTATCATCCCCAAACGGACGGGCAGAGTGAACGCACAATTCAGACTTTAGAAGATATGCTTCAAGCATGCGTAATCGAGTTTGGAGGAAGTTGGGACAGTCATTTACCATTGGTAGAATTATCTTACAATAACAGCTATCACACTAGTATTCAATGCGCGCCATATGAAGCCTTATACGGGGGCAAGTGTCGATCACCACTTAGTTGGTTAGAGATTGGGGATAGACAGCTCACGGGACCAGACATTGTGCAGGAAACTACAGATAAGATATCAATAATCAGAGAAAGACTTAACGCTGGCAGGGATCGTCAAAAAACTTATGCAGACAACCGGAGGAAGCCTCTTGAGTTTCAGACGGGGGATAAAGTGTTTTTCAAAGTATCACCGTGGAAAGGGTTAGTTCGGTTTGGAAAAAAAGGGAAGTTAAGCCCTAGGTATATCGGACCATTCGAGATCACCAAAAGAATTGGTCCAGTGGCGTACAAACTAAAGCTACCCCAGGAATTAAGCGCCATTCATAATACGTTCCATGTGTCCAATCTCAAGAAATGTTTGGCTGATGACTCATTGATCATGCCCCTAGAAGATGTTCAGGTTGATGATCAATTGCATTTCATAGAAGAACCCATTGAGATCCTCGACAGAGAAGTTAAGTAGTTAAAGTGAAGCAAAATTTCGATTCTGAAGGTTCGTTTGAAATCAAGGCGTGGTCCAGAGTACACTTGGGAGCGAGAAGATTTCATGAAAGGCAAATATCCACATTTGTTTGCAAAGAAATCTATTGGTAGTAGCAGTTGTTATATTTCGGGACGAAATTTCTCTAACAAGGGGAGACTGTGACAGCCGTCAAATTCGAACTCCCAGGTTAGCTCTTATTGAGTTTGTATTAGTGTTATTGGAGATAATTTATAAGATTAGGAGTTAGTTAGGTTAGTTTGGTCGACGAGTTTCTAAGAGGTTCCGGCAGTTGATTAGAAAGTCCGGTTCCGACTCGAAATTATCTAAAACGTCCGATACAGTACCAAATGCTCTAATTTATACCCAATTTATATAAAACACTAAGTTTTAGTGTTTTAAATATAAAACCTTTCTATTTAAATGAATTTAGTCATCATGGGATTTTAATTTGAAGAAAAATGTCAAAATTGAGAAAATGGCATTTTATGCATTTCGGGCTTAGTTTTTATAAAAAAAATTATATGGAGTTTGGGTTTCGGCTCTCCGTGGCCGGCCCTCCTTTCCCCCATTYCCCTCCCTTAGYYYACATATAAATAGATTCATTTTTCATTAAATCTCATTACTCTCCATTCAAATTTCAAAAACCTCCTCTCATTTCTCTCCCTAAAAACTCAAGAGTCATCTTGAGTTATCATCTTCATCCCTCAACATATTCAACCAATTTTCTTCTAATCTTCATCATTTTAGCAAGAGTTTTGAAGATACCACATTCATTTCATCCACAAACAAGGTAACATACTCATCTCCCTCTTTTTCTTGTAAGTTTTGGGAGAAAAACTCACTTTTTATGCATTTTTTATCTTCTATCTTCTAAGTTCCGAAAATGTTGAGTTTTAAGGAGAGATTATACACCAAAAAACATGTAAAAATGTTTATATGATGGTGGTAATCTATGACCCAAACATTAGAACTCAAAAAGATAGGTAAAAATCATGATTTTATGTGAGTTTGTTTCTTAAAAATGTTATATTTTGGTGCTGACAGATTATGTGCATGTGCAAAAATCGTCTATATCTTGTAAATCATATGTTAAAATGTTATGAGATTTTTTCTAAAAGTTTATTTATTGAGTTGGGGTTGTAATCCAATTGGTCTCACTCAAAAATATTGAGTTTTGACCCCCCAAATACTCAAAACATTATATATGTGCATCTGAGAGTTTTTCAGTAGGTAAACCCTACTTTAAACAGTCATAGCTCTCTGGATAATCATTCAAAATTGTTGATTTTTCTTCTGGATGTTAGTTTAATGAAGTACCTTTCAAATGCCACTGATTTAATTCAATATTGTGGTGATTTGAGGTTTTAAATACTCAAAACAAAGTGAACATGTAATTTGTCCGAATCTGACAGATTTGTATATGTATGTTCCAATGACCATATCTCTCTCAAAACTCGATGAAAAAGCATGATTCTTCTTTTGAGAGTTAACTATATGGGTTATCTCTTTAATTCAAGTGAAATCACATGAAATTATGGAGTTTTAATCTCCAAAGTGTGCAAACTGTGAAACCACCAGTAGATAACTCCTACTTTGTATGCTAATATATCTCTACTTATTTGTTCTTAGTGTATGATTATTCTTCTAAAATGTTCTTTTATGAGTTAGGATTCATATGAATTCAGTTTCACTAAAAAATATGAAGTTTTGAGGCATTAACAAATTTATTAAATTTAAGTGTGCAATCTGTCAACTAATGTTAGATGTGTGCTAGTAACTTTATGGTACCATATCTTCCTCTTAACTCATCCAAAATGAGTGATTTTTAGTTTGAAAGTTTCATATAAGTGTTAAGTTTATAATCCAACTTGAATTTATGCAGAACACTTAGTAGAACTCTTTTAATGAGTGTTTTACTAACATGGTGTAATCCGCCATATCAGTTGTGATAAGTTGTATTGCATAAATTATTGGAATCATTATTGCATGTCCAAAATATATGAAATTTGGTCACGATGACTATAACTCAGTGCTATAGCCCATGTAAAAAGATAGGAAATTATATCATTTTAGAAGTCTCTCTAATTTGATCATTTTTAGGTTTCATTAGTTCTGCCCAGAAACAAGATTTTGGGATTTGTTGATTTTGTAAAATTTTGATCTTTTTATTGGACTATAGCATTGCTTTCGGTATAAATTAATACATTAACGAGCATATGGACATTATAGACTATGGATAATCATATGGGACATAAGTAGACAATTATGGACTTAGGATTTATTAAACCCCATAGGTAGTGTTAAATCCATATTTGATGGTTTTGGATATTCTTATTGATAGGGAATCGTTGAACTAGTGCGGTGATCGGATCGTATCTCTATTTTGCGGAGCATTACGAAGAGTGAGTATTCACGGCCCCCTTTTTTTTTTTTTTTTTTAGTATTGTCACGTTTTTGGGGGAAAAAGCATGTATAAATATAGTGATGTTTTGCATGCAATATTCATTGCGTTTAAACTGTGGATTCAAATTGATTCTTATGAATTGTATTTTGAACTGAAATTGTGAATGCGAGCACTAACACCTTGTACTCAAGTAATAGTTGTGTTTGGGTTATTTCAAAAGTCCCGGTGTGACACTACTATTAACTTGTTGAGCCGATAGTTTAAGTGGATAGCGCTATTTGGACTGACAATCCCACCCTCTGTTGGTGAGTAGGGGTGCATATAACTAAAATWAGGGTTCTACACATGTGGGGTTCAGTCACCACCGCTGAGGTAGTTCGGTGTAAAAGGGCGTAGGTGTCAGGTTTAGTAGTGGCCCAACACTTAAAAAYTTCTTGGAGTACATTGTGCCTCGTGTGTAAGTGTTGCGAGTAAGTAAAAGATTTACTCRACTTATTTATTGCTTAAAGATTTGTTGAGAAATRAAAACCTGTGAACTCACCAACTCTTGTAGTTGACACTTGTTTTGACGTGMTTTTTCARGGGTAAGAAAKAATCAAKGTGGCACTTAAAAGAAGYCGTGTCACAACTATCACCTTCAAAWTTCTTTTGTRTTTTATTTACAAATTTGTATTTGGGATTGTAAACTTTRGTTATGATGTTTTTAAATTTTAAAATGTATGGTTGTGTTATTTATACTCTATTGCTATGAGACTCTACCTGCCATGCCTCGCGTTTCCGCTTTAGCGGGGTGTGACAATTGTTGTCTAACAGGGAAGGTCGGCAGCCATGACCAGACATCTCACGCAATGCTTTCAATTGTTTATGGAATTTAATTCAACCTGCCCCTCGACTACGCACAACTTATCTTTGAAGCCATGGTTGGACTAATCAAGAAAAAGTGCGCGACACAGAGCGGTGAGAAGTCGAAAGTGAAGGCGCAGAAGAAGGCCAAAGAAGACCTCAACCATCCAAACCTAATTCTACAGAGGTTCTTTGGCCTAGTCTTTGGGGAATTGATTGAAGAGAAGCTGCCCTCTACCAAGCCTAATGCAAGACTGTATCCTTTTAAGGAGTTCAACCCGACAGAGCATGAGCTTGGGTACAGAAGCCCCAGACCCCTATCTAAAGTCATGCTCAAATACCTTAGTCATGGAGATAGGAAAAGCATACAAACGTGCATACAGGAGGCCAGAGCCGGTCCCTGAAACCCCTCCATGCATAGGGATCCCCTTAGGAGAGAGAGTTGAAAAAATGAGGGTCGAGGGAAGACAGGAGGAGCCAGCAGAGGCTAGACAGGTGAGTGAGGAAAGACCTAGATTAGAAAGTCCCCCACCAAAGAAGCCAAAGAAGACACAGAAGGGTGTTGACTCTTCTGTGAAAAAGGAAGGGAAGAAGAGACCCGCAGAAGAAGAGGGTCCAAGTAGTCCTCTGCAAAAGCCTAAGAAAAAGAAATCAAAGAAGGCCCAACCCGCAGAGGTTGTGGTCACAGAGGCTGCTATTCAAGAGAGCCCTGCAGAGGCTACTCCAAAGCGCAGAAGGTTGGGCAAGGTTGTTCACGATGAGTCCCCAACAGAGAAGATACAAGATGTTATCTTCCAAATTCAACAAGAGTTTGAAGCGCCTACGGAAGTAGCTGATTTGGGGATAGAGGTCGTATTAGACGACGAAGAGGAAGAGTTGGAGATAGGTGAGGGAGAAAAAGATGCCCAAGGTACAAATCCTAGCCCCTCTCCCAGTGCTACCCACGTTTCTAGGGACCCTGTTCTAGAGGGATCCCTTATTGAAAAAGGCGTGCACACACTGAGCCCAACCCAAGCTAACCTCGCAGAGGACATTTTTTCGTGCTCTGTCGAATGCACTACCTGGGAACCACAACTTACTCCAACATCCTCTCAAAAGGATGGTGGTTTTAATATAAGAGTCCAATCACCCAAGGACTCGTCACAACCCAAAGAGGCATCCGTTGCCTCTCCATAATTGAGTGACTAACCAAAATATGCTTCAGAGGCATATGTGAGAGTCACAGAGACTGAGGGTCTAGAACGCCCAAAGTCCACACTTGATCCCTCTGCCGTGTTAGGCTCTGAACCTACAAGGCATGATATCGACAGAACATGGGTAGGCTCTCCTCTTGGAGAAGTCCGAGGATCCGGTGGAAGTCCCCGAGCTGACTTCAAAAAACCAGTCGCTGAGGGCGCCTCCCACTCCGAGGCTACTAGGTCACCATGTGCTGGTGATCTAGGTTCCCAGGATACCTATGTGATGAAGGGGGAGTTACAAACCTTCGCCACAACGATATTCCAGAGGTTGGACGAGTTGAAAAGCTTGTTCACCTCTCAATCGACGACAGAGGCCCTTGCTCCAATAACAGAGGCTCTGAAGGAGTTGACATCTACAACATCAGAACTCAAGGTAACACTTTCAACCCTTCAGAGCTCTGTACTTCATAAAGACGACCTCACAGAAGCCTTCAACGCTCTGTACTTCATAATGACGACCTCGCAGAAGCCTTCAACGCTCTGTCACTTAACCCCTCTTCAATCCAGAAGCTGAAGACAGAGTTATCAGAGGTGGCCGCCCAGTTTGCTGCTGATTTCATCTCTGCAGGCTACACAGACTACTCMAYGTTCAAGGACGAGATCAAGAACATGTTCTCCTCTGCGGTCACCTACGGTATTGATACCAAATCTTCCAAGGAAAACATCAACCATCTAGCCACTCGCAGAGAGCTAGATGCAATGGTTGAAGCCCTAGGAGATATCATGAGCAAGCACACAGATCAACTTCTCAAAGAAGCCCGAGCTTCAAATCAATCTATTAGAGACTGCACTTCAAAGCTCGTCAAAGAAGGTGACTCCTTCAGAAGCGATATTTATCGAAGTCTCTCTAAAATGAAGTGGGCCTCAGAGATCGACATAAACAACACTTCTGTGCATGCAGAGCTGGTGATCAAGAAAATAGAGAAGGCGGCTACCAGAATCTTAAGGCGATTGAAGAAGGCTCCCCTCATTACTTGCAAGGCAGAAGCCACCAAAATCCATGACGATCAAGGAGGTGATGACCATGATCGTCATGAGAGGGAGAAGAAGACGGAGAAGAAAACTGAAGAGACAAAGAAGCAGACCTCTGCCAAACCACTAAATATAGTGGACTCTACATAAGCCTTGTTCTCAAAAGACAAAGCACCAGAGCCTAAGGGGAAAGGCAAGGGTAAAGTTGTAGAGGAGTCACCACAGAGGGGGGTCGAGCTCTGAAACGCCACAGGAGATAAACGAAGAAGAGTATGATGACCCAGAACTCGTTCAAGCATTAAAGGCGTCTTTGGCATAGGCTCAAGCAAGAAAGGGCAGAGACCCTCTCCAAAATGGCGAAGGAGGAAACATCCACAGGTACGTTCGAAGCTCTGTTAAGAACTGTCAAACATATCCTAGCAGAGGGGTCTACCCAGAGGCCGATTCTAGAAGAAGAAGAAACCAGAGTGCCATAATCTGCCACAGTGGGAAGGGTGTATGAGATATTTGATTCGATGAGTAAAATCCCTATGAAGAAGGTACACACAGAGCCTGTAACCACTGTGGAGGAGATTCTGCGGTGGCACTACTCTACCGTAGACACAGAGCCCCCTTACGATCCAGAGCTTACAGGTATACCATCTGCAACTGTGAAGTTTCGCTTCTCAAGACTCACTAAGCCACGTGAGCAGGTCTTCTCAGAGAACGTGATAACTTCCCTTGAAAAAATTTCTCCAAGGACGATGCTGAAGAAGACCATGCTCTATGCTCAATATACGGTGAAGAGGGATGACGACAACCTATACACATTCACAGATGCTGACATCCACAACCTCTGTGTATTTGACCTGATCTTCCTACATAAAATTCTTAACAAATACATGGATAGGAGGTCAAGCTATTCTATATCGCTCAGAAGGCTGATCGAAGTTATGCGCGCTCAAGTGAAATACTACAGCCAGAAGGACTTCGATATCATGATGAGGTTGTCCCAAACAGAATTGAAGATTTCCCCTCCAAAGAACAGGCCAAGTTGGCTACTTAGATGTCATCCCAACACTATTGCCCAAAATCCTGTCTTTTTGTTTGTGTTCTTGGACAAGGATGACATTCTAAGGTTCTTTGATCCCACAGAGGCGAACAAATATGCGACAGAGATTCTTGAGTGGGTGTTCAACCAAGTGGCTGCAGAAGTACAAAGAGGGCATCTAAGGGCGGATGAAGTGTCTGGTATTCTGGAAGTGATTAAAGTTCAAGTCTCCTTTAGAGAATGGATATTCAAGGTCTACAGAACCATCAAGACAGATCTGCAGTTTGCCATAGACGACTATCCAGACTCTGTTGTGGACTAATCTTCTGTAATAGATAGGCCTGAGCAACAATTTTGTAATTTTTTCAATTTTATGTAATTCTTTTCAGAGGATGAGTTTTATCTCCTCTTGTAATTATTTCCATTAGTCATTTCTTGCTTTCAATTGTCCAATTTTACTTTTTCATACTTAGGGGGAGATTGTTAGCTCTAATATTTACTTACTGTAAAAGTATGAAAAAGTTTTATGTAAGTGTTGACAAAAGGGTATCTTCCACAGAAGACAACAGAGGACCATCAACAGAAGCTGTTTGATCGTGCAAGTCAAGAATGACAGAACCTCTGTTGTCTCTCATAGAGGTTCTGGAAAATGGTCTTCTGGCAATCAGAACCTACAAGTCTTCTACAGCAGAGCCTCTGAGCTGGCTAACAGAGGGTATGCGGATTCGTCTTCTGTGAATACCCTATTCTGCTATTTTTCATAGGTTGTTAGCTGCACGTACTTCTCACATGACTAAGTCTTTAATCGACTTTATTTGGACGGCTTGGATGATTTCACACGTTTAGGTCATGTCAGAAAGGTCGTTAGAAACTAGTATAAATAGCAGCTTAGGCCTTTGTAATTTAGTGTGCTTCAGTATTGTAATCGTCTTATTTTCAATCAATTGAAAAACCTTTAAAGCTATTCTATTGCGTTCATCTTCTTCATATCAATCTGTGTGTTCTTGATTAATTACTCTGTTGTGTTCTTATCATTGTTTCAGCTACACTGTAATCGTTCTAAAGATCATCAAGAGTAAGAGATCAAATACCAAATCTAAATTTACAGGTCCTAACATATGTGAACCACAGTGAGCAAGGGTAATTATGGAAACAATTAAAGACTTTTTAGTTATTTTTTAATTAATGAATTTAAAGAAATGCTAAAAAAAAAATTGCATGATTTTGGGTATGATAATTATATCATCTCTTTCAAGTTTTCAAGTTTTTTAATGGACAAGTTTAGCGAGGGAGAAAAACTTGAACAAGTTCACAAGGGTTAGCGGAGCATATTCTTTGGATCTTGGAGGACTAATCTTGTCATTTTTCTATTAATATATATCAGAGTTCCCGGTTTTTCATTAATTCAACTCATTTTTCTCCTTTTCTCAATACATATCTTTCTCTCTCTAGAATCAATACATTTTGTTTTGTTCTTAGCTAAGATTTTGTATAAGATTTAGAGTTTTGTTGTTTCAATATTCTTTGTATTCTTATGATATGAAATGTATTTTTAGTTTGTAAGTTTGAACATAGTATCCAAGCATCTGTTTCTGTGGTTCTGTGGTTCTCTTAGATCTGTTACGATTCATCTTTCATCTTTGACATGCAACTCTTCACAGGTAAGTGTTCTTCCTTCTTGTTGAAGTTTTATGTTCTTTAATGTGTTTCAAGTAAATGCTCAGCTGATAATTTGGTCTTGAAGTTCTTATTAGATCTTGTTAAACCAATCGTTGCTGAAATACTCATTCGTTGATTCTAGCTTGTCTCAAGCATTTGTTTAGTTTGCTTTTTCACATTTAGATCTGTTTGTTCAGATCTGGTTGATTCATGGATTTGTGTTGCAATTTAGATCGGTCCTTTTGTTTAAAATCTCACTAGATCTGTTTTGGCTCTCATTCAGGTTAGAGTTGTTTGCTTAGATCTGGTTGTTCTGTGGATCTGCTTTAGATCTGTCCTTTTGTTCAAAATTTGACTAGATCTGGTTTTTTGGATCTCCTTTTTGGTAGACTTGTTTGCTTAGATCTAGTTGTGTTACAGATATGTCTTCTGTTTAGATCTGTTCTTTAGTTCAAGATCTGTTTTGATCTCGATTAAATGCTCGACAAATCGTTTGGTCTTAAAGGTATGTGCGGCTCTTGGTTTACCAACGTAGCTGAAATACTCTGTTATCCAGATTTTGTTAGGTTTAAAGCTTCCCTTGAATATCTGCTTGTTTTTGTTGGTAAAGTCTTTACTGGTTCCGTCTGTTTCTTCAAGTATATGCGTAGTCTAAGGTTCGATCTAATAGACTCTTTTTAGATCAGTACTTTTCGTACCATTCTACTATACTTGTGTTGTTGCATCCTTATTTAGTTCTGTCTGTTTTGTACCGTTCTTTTCTCTATTGTTTTGGTGCATTATAACCAAGTACATACGTAGTAAGGTTTTTTAGGCCCAACAGGTTTTCTTTGGTCTGTGTTGTCTATTTCCAACTACTATTCTTGGTCTTTTTTCTCGCTTTCTTCTAACAGCGATATTAGACTCCCGTCTCCAGATCTGTGTGGTTCCAGGTTTGGGGTCTAGTTTGTTTGTGTTTAGGTTATTCCTGGCCTTTGCGTGCTTCTCGTATTCTTGCTACTTTAACTCTTGGTTAAAGGTTTGCGGTGCTTTCAGGTTGTTTCTCTCCCTTCTTTTCTTAGGCTTTATCGTTCTGGATTATTGTGGTAAGGAGCATATGTTCTTTGTTTGTCTGGTTGTCGTGATTCTTGTGGTGTTTGTTTCTCTGTTTTTTTTCTTGTTTGAAGCTGGATAGTTAACTTGACCTAGCACTTTAAGTGTTTTAGGAATCCTTCTTTTATCTATTCAGTCTCCTTTTGTATGCTTATGTCTGGTTCTAAGGTAGACACTGGTAGGTCAATGGAATCCACAGTCACCAGTCTAGACTTTGGAGACCCATTGTACCTTCATCCCAGTGATACTAGTGGAACTCTCTTGTTGAATGTTGAACTTAGTGGTGCTGATAACTATAAACTGGTTGGGTTGTGGGATGTGTTTGGGTTAAGGGTTGAGAGTGGGTTAGTGATGGAATTTTTTGGGTTGGCTCAGATTGGGGTAGCTCTGGTTCATTGGTCTCAGATGGGGTAGTTTCTGGTTCATTGGGTTGTGTTTGGGTTGCAGGTTGTTGTGGTGAGGAAGGTTGGATGATAGTTGGTTTTGGTTATTTGGTGAAGGGTTCTGTGGTGCGAGGTGTTGGTGAAAGGGTTAAGGGAAGGTTGGGAGTTGGTGATGGGGTGAAGGGTTGGTTGGTTTCTGTTTGTGGGGTGGTTGGTTCTTCATTGGTTGATGAGCTAAGCTCGATGGGTTATTGGGAGGTGGTGAAGGGAACATGTACATTATGTACATCTTAAGAGTATTGAGCATCTGGTTCCCTAGCTTGGGTTCCTTGGTTTGATGGAGACGGTTGGTTTTGTGTTTGAGGTAAGGGTGGTGGTGTAGCGGATTCCATCGGGTGAGCAGTCGCGGCCTGGTTCTCCCCCTCATGAGGTCCAAGACCTTGATCATCGGGGTCTGGATCCTCATGTCTTGGCCTTTTCTGCAGGCGGCTGCTGGAGCATGATGCTCTGCTCCTCTTCTTCTTTTTCTCCTTCCTGAAGGACGCAAGATACGCCTTCAGGACTTGTTGTCTTCGACTCTCCTCCATCGAGTAAAGGAGAGAGTTGGTGCGTGCCTGTAGATCGGCAAGGCTCTAGAAGAGAGCCTTGGTAGGTTGTGTAGCACGATGGAAGAATTAATCACTTATCTCATTGAAGGATGAGATAAGTACCTTCGACAGGGTCCTTAGATTGGCTCTGGTGGCGAACTCCATTGTTGATGATGAGGCAGGTGGGGGCACGAAGGTGGAAGCGGATGTGGATGGAGGAATGGGAAGGTTGGCGATGATGTTCCTCACCTCTGCAGTGAAGGAAGAGAAGGCTTCATCAAAAGATGGGACTACAGAGGGGGTAGAGGAGGAGGTGGTTGGGGTATGTGGGCTATTACGGTAGCTGGGAGGGAGGTTAGGGTGTTTTGGATGGTTGCCATTTGGGATGAGAGGGAGGCTAAGGTTTCATTGATTGAAGAAGTTGGGGGTGGGGTAGGTTGAGGGATTTGGGAGATTATGGTGGCGGGAAGGGTGTTAAGGGTTTGGGAGATGGTGTGTATTTGGGCGGTTATGGAGGCTAGTGTCTCATCGGTCACAGTTACCTGGCCGTGAGGGTGGCGATGAAGTTCATCATAAGTTGGTTTCTTTGGGTCGCAAAGGTGGATGAGGTGTTATGGTGTTGGGTGACGATCTATTGTAACATTTGGAGGCAGGTTGTGTTGTCTTTTGTTTGGGTGTCGAGGGTTGCAAGGGAGTGTCGAATGGGGGTAAGATCTGTTGGAACCCATATACTCTTAATCCGTAGAAATATTGTTTGCTTAAAATAAGAATCAAGAACAACAATGTATTTCTATTGATTAAACAGGATATTCAAAGAAAAGTGTAAAGCAGTAAATAAACTTTGAATAACCGAATGCTTTTATTGAAAATGATGAATAGTTGAAGAACAAAAGTAATCTCACAAGAATTTGTGTATAGTATAACTCGGATCCTTCAGGTATTTTGAACCTGAGGTGGAGGCCTCCTTTTATACACCTAGGTCTAACAAACTACGTTATAAATTAGGCGTGGAACTCTAAGCTGACAAGTCTGCATCCTTATCTTTGAGTTTCCTTGATTAGTGGAGCAGACTCGGTCAAGCCGCCTTTAAGCTGTTAGACGCTTGTGAGAATGTCTGGGCTAACACGCGCTTTCCATGAAGAAGGTAGCCAGATGCTCTGCATGAATATACAGAAGCTCTGCATGTACTATGCAGACGCTCTGGGTCTTTGAGTTGTTGTTTTGAGTCAAGCGCTTATGCTTTTTGTCGAACAAGACTTGAATGATCACGGAGATAGAGCGCGGGTTCTGTATACCGGAACCTTCACTCTGATTAAGAGCTCTAATCCTTGATCCTCTGTATGAGAGCTCTTAGCCAGACAACTTCAATAGACTAAGTCCTATTGACTAGAGCAAGGTACTTCTTATTTACATTTTTGCAAGTTTGGGGTCTAACAATCTCCCCCTGAGTGTAAATAAGAATGATTCTTACTTGATTTATGTAACAGATCTAATTGAAGACAGAGGTTAAAAACAACCTCTGGTTTAGATTGACTATCTAATGAAGTACAATACGATTAAAATTGAAATTACATTGAATCAAAAATAAGAAGGTACATACAAAAGATAAGAGGTCTTAAACATTTTAAAGTTTAATGAACTTCCTAAGAAGTTCACGAAACTCAAGCATATTTTGAATCGACCTTAGAATTATTTTGGCTCGCTCCTTGGCTCCAGGGGAGTTGGCTCTGCTCCTGACCAGATTGCCTCTTATATAGCGCATAGTAGAGTTGGAGTACTTGTAATTTTGGTTGTCTCGAAAGAAGATCTTCTAATTATGCTCGTTTCGAAACACCACTCCCACTTCTGGTTCCACCAGAACCGTCCAGGAGGGAATGTTGTTGATGCCGTGTAATTCTTCATTTGGGGCAGCCACTGTCATTTGATCCGCTCCTAGATCCAGAGCTAGTTGGAAGTCGAACTTGCTTCTGTAGTCAAGCAGATCTGTCATTTATTTGCAAATGGTAGATTTGGCAATGGCAAACTTCACTCCCTTGTCCTTCTTGTGGTTTGTAAAGTAGAACAGATGAAGAAGATCCCACAGATTTAGATTAATAAGGTCACAATTTGTGAATCTACATATCTGTCCGTGACTCTTCTCCACTGTCTACTCGTAGAACACTATCTGATTATGTGCAAAGGTGCACTTCTTTATGTCCAGGACTTGTTTATTCCATCAGCAAAGTGGACTGCAGTGATTGGTTTAGTATAGCGATCGAGGACTCTCTGCCTAATGTGCTCTTGAGCAATAGGATGGAGACTGATCTTCTGGACCGGTGTCTCTTCCCTTTGGTTGTAGAGGAACTGGTAGATCTCCTCGCCTTCTGCCTTGTCCTTGATGGGTTTGTCGAGGGGTGTTGGGTTGAACATGGCATTCATACTTGCTTTGATCCAGTGGACACGATCAGAAGGATGCTTCCGTTTTTGTCTGCTTGTTGTGACTTTTGAGCCTGCTCTGTTTGGATTGACCGGTACCTGCTTCATCGCAGGAGTGATAATCCTGGTCCCTTATGCAGGGACCCTAGCGCTGTGGGTTCTTGGATGTGGTGGAGGAGCAGCAATGATTACTTCTTCTAAAGGAATGGCAATCGGAATGTGTAGTAGTGACGGATCATCCACATTCATGGCGACCACCTCTTCTTCTTGTTGAGTTGTTGTTGAGGGAGCAGCCATGTCCATAGCGTACTCTGTTGAAGATGACAGATCCAAGTCTGAGTCATCTGATCTATAGGCAGATAGAAGGTCGATCACTTCTGTAGTCTTTTGTAGCCCGGCTGGCTCTGCCTCTGATGCCATGGGCATTTTCCCTTTGTGTAGTGCCTCTGCATTGTCTGCCACTTGCTGGCTTTGTCTACTCTGCCTTGATTGACCTTGTTGGCATGGGGCAGAGGACGATGGTGCAGAGGGGGCATCTAGAGGTATTGTACTTAGTGTGGTTGTAGGCAAGTTCGCCCCCTCTTGGCGATTTTGAGGATGAGACTCGTCTGGGTCCTCATCATCGTCAAGTCGCCTCCTCTTTGATGGTTCTACGCATGGAGATGGATCTCTCTGTCACTTAGGTCTCTCATCCTCTGCTCGAGACATGGATTTGATCACCTCCTCGATGGTCTTGAGGAGTTCGTCGACTGTAATGGCTTCTCACTTCGTCGTCTGAACGGTAGTTGAATCGTGCCAGAGTGTCGTTGATGTTCTTCACTGCTATTGTGGCCTTGCTATTAAAATCCACAGTGAAGTCTGCCACCTTCTGTAGGAGTCTGTCACCCAGAGCATTCATGGCGCTCTGTGTGACATAGTCCACAGGTACATTCAGAGGTATGAGGGCCTGGTTGTTGATAGACATAGACGCCTCAACCCTATGTAGAGAAGCAACGACCTATTGTAATGTTGTTGTATTGGTTGCCGCCAATTCCATTAGAGTGTTGATACAAGAAGCATTTGTCGTGGACTCTACTCTTAGTACTGCCAAGGATGCTCGTATCTCATCCAGAGTAGGTGTACAAGGTGACGGCTCTACACGGGCCATGCTGAGTTTTATCTCTTCCAAGGAGCATCGCATAGAGGTGAAAAAAAAAATGGAAATCTTCCCTAGTGACATATGCAGATGGTGTAACCTTTGGCTCAACACATGGGCCAGATTGAGTCCCCGTTCTAGGGACGCCTTCATTCACGACTTGATTGACGTTAGTCGGGGAAGGACTTCCAGAGGTCCTCGTGGTTCTCCTTGAGGAGAATTCACTACTTCTGTTTTGTCAGGGAGAGTACCCAAGGTTGGTTCAGAGCAAGCCAGAGGGCTCTCCATGAGTGGACTAAAAGACTCGTTGAGTGTCTCAAAGTCTAGTGCACCTATTCCTTGCTCTGAACATGGTTGGGGGTCTACTCGTGCAGAAGAAACAAATTCCTTTGTATGGGAAAGTGGCGTGATATGGGAAGACATATCACTTATGTTTTCAAAGGTTACACCCTTTTGGGAGGGTGTTCCCTGTGGTGAGGCTTCCCTTTGGCTAATATAACTAGAGGCAGATGCGACCTTTGGTTGGATAGGCTGTTGAGGGTTCGAGGTGTGCACCTCTGTTTCAATGATATCTGTGTCTCGACCACCGGAGTCAGATTATGTGGTTGCACTGGGAGTTGGGTAGGTAAATCTAATGTGCTTATTTAGCCTAGGCTGCTATGTCCCGCCCTGAGGCAGAGCAACTGCTTCACCTCTTCCCTCTTCTTCTTCTTCCTCGCTCTCCTCTTTTTCTCCCTCACTTTCTGTCTCACTCTCTTCTTCTTCACTCTCTTCCTCCTCATCCTCACTTCCCTCGCTTGTGAAGACCGTGCAGCATCGTCGTAGTGATCTTGGTCATCCCCTGGGTTTGGACTAGAGGAGTGAACCAAGGTTTGACGAGCCTTTTCTTCTACTCTTTGTTTGGCCTCTTCTCTTAGGCGAGCGATTTTTACTTGGAGATCCTTTTCTGCCCATTCCTCCTCTGCTCTAGCACAAGCAATCTTAGTTAATCTTTCTTGCTCTGCTCGTTCTGCCCCCTCCTTTTTCTTTTTCTCCCTCTCAACTTTCTTTTTCTTTGCTCCCTCTCGTTTTGTTTCTTTTTCTCTTTCTTGTTGTACTCTCTCCCTTTCTTCCTCAGCTATGATTCTTTCTACTCCTGCTCTCATCGTTTCTCCCTCTGCCTGAGGCATTGATGTGTCCTCAGTTCTCTTTTCTTCTTCGGCTGTTCCTATGCGTAACGGGGTTCGAGACACTGGTCCTGGTATCTCACTTGTACGTTTGTACGCTCTCCTAATCTCTTTGGACTTCATGTAGCTCTTGAGCCTCTTTGGAATAGGCCTCTTTGCTTCATAACCCTCCTTGTTCACTGTTGGTGTGTATTGAGTGAGCACGTTTACCTTGTGTGTAGGTAGACGACCCACATCAATGTTGTTGTTGTCGAGCGCTGGTCTTAGGAGAAGACCCAAGAATCAGGGAAATAACAGAGACGGTAGCTGTCTTCCTTTGGCCACTTCTTGACACTTCTTGGCCACGGCTGCCTTGAACTCTGTGTAGAGTATCAACGAGTAGTCGAGAGATAGGTCAAAGAAAATACCGTAGACAGTTTGAAGTACGCTCGTGGAGCACATGTCGAGACTCCCTATCTTCCCTGACAGAGAGCGGTTGACCAATGTGAAAAGTGTATTCCACATTGGTGGTAGGTATTGTCGGTGATACTGGGACGGGTATTGAATGGCCTTGTTGTACCCTAAGAACTTCAATAAAGCTGGGATTTCGTCCTCGGATGGGAGAGGGGCGTATTCAGAAAGCCCTAGGTTAGTTTTCGTTGGGATTTGAAGAACCCGCGAAAACATAGATCTTGATATACGAATTGTGACAAACTCATGTGTGGTAGACACAAAGATATCTCCTATGATTTCCCTTTGAGATTCAGTAACGGAGCAGGACTGCCAGTATTATTGGATGTATCGTTCGGGAACTAGGTCATCCGTGTTGGTCAAGGCTGGGTTCAAGAAGTGGTTTTGGAGGATATTGATGATGGGATGGTATTTGGTATCGAAGTTTTCAAGTTGGAGGTTTAGGGCATGGTTATTTGGTTTGATCGGAAGAGGAACGAGGTTTTGACTGGTATCTTCCATCGTTTTTTGCGATGTGGTATGAGTTTGGGAGTTTCCAAATTCTGAGGAGGACATTGTTGCAGGTTTTGTGTTTGGAAGGAGATAACAGATTTTTAGGGTTTCAAGAAATAGTTCTTGAATCAAGAAATGG
Organism: Cynara cardunculus var. scolymus; assembly: GCF_001531365.2. Taxonomy (NCBI): domain Eukaryota; kingdom Viridiplantae; phylum Streptophyta; class Magnoliopsida; order Asterales; family Asteraceae; genus Cynara; species Cynara cardunculus. The sequence continues at coordinate 28,702,102 of NC_037529.1, forward strand.
GATGAGGGAACGGATTTGTGGTACTTACTTGTTAAACAGGATGATCGGTTGAAGATTGAATTGATCTTTAAGCACTGGTTAGAGAGCGTGAGGTTGTAGCAATGGCGGTTGAAGGTTAAATACGACGAGAGTTCTGCCCCAAACATCCAGTAAAACTGAACCGGTTTTCTCAAAGCCTGTAGGGGCGTGCCACGTGGATTGCCAGCTGCAAGTGGCGCCTCCCACGTTTGAAAAGATAAGCTCATAGGCGGTGACGCTCATTGTGGGTAACAGCTTTTATTAAACAATTAAAATAAACCTTACGCCTTCTTAATAAAATAATATATTTTAATTTTCAAAAACAACAAGAAAAATTTCCAAGTGTAAATGCTCTCGTTCAAGAGAAGTAGAAGTTTTGATGAGAACCGAAGAACTATATGCAGAACAACACATACCTTGGGATTTCATACAGTGATTCGTGATTGGACTATACATGTTCTCTAGAGAAAACTTTGCTATGTTTAGAGGCAGAGGCTCTGTATAGTACAAATAGAGGCTCAATTCTATAATCATTAGAGTTTTAACGTAGAGGCTCTGTATAGTACATACAGAGGCTCTGTTTGATATGATGTTGTGATCCCCTTTGAGTTGAGCTTTTCTTATCTACTCCCCGTTGAACTATGCTTTGATCATTTGTGATAAGTAGAGCACATGCATAATGATCGAGGTATAGAGGCTCTGTATCACAAAAGAGCTAGAATTTGAGTAAGAGGCTCTTCATGAACTATGCAGAAGCTCTGTCTCATGGATCAATACAGATAAAAGCAGAGATATGTATAAAGGAATGCAGAGGCTCTACATTAGTTTGAGAGATTTAGCATACCCAACTTGATAACTAGAAAATTAAATCTCTTTTCATCAAGAGCTTTTGTAAAGATGTCAGCAAGTTGTAAATCTGTATTTACAAAGAACATTTCAATCGTACCTTTCTCTACATGGTCCTTGATGAAATGGTATCAAACATCGATGTGCTTTGTTTTTTAGTGTTGCACAGGATTCGCTGTGATTTCGATAGCACTTTGTGAGTCACAAAGAATTGGAATCTTCTCAAACCTCTATGCCATAGTCTTTCAGTTGAGTCTTCATCCATATCACTTGGGAACAGCAGCTGGCTGTAGCTACATACTCTGCTTCATCGGTGGAAGTAGAGATGCAGTTCTGCTTCTTTGAGGTCCAACTTATGAGCTTATCCCCAAGTAATTGGCAGCTCCCTGATGTACTCTTTCGATCGAGTGTATAACCTGCATGACCAGAATCTGCGTACGTAATAACATCGAAACCAGAATGCTTTGGATACCAAATACCCAAAAATTGAGTCCCTTTAAGGTATCTAAAGATTCTTTTTACAGCCGAAAGATGAGATTCCTTTGGATTTGCTTGATAACGGGCACAAAGACATGTGGAAAACATGATGTCTGGTCTGCTAGCCGTGACGTATAGTAGTGATCAAATCATTCCACGGTAAGTCTTAACATCCACCGGTTTACCAGATGGATCTGTGTCAAGCTTAGTACCCGTAACGATTGGTGTTCTCATGGTGGAAGAGTTATGGAGTTGGTACTTCTTTAATTTGTCGGAGACATACTTAGCTTGGCTAATGAAGATTCCATCGTCCCTCTGTTTTACTTGCAAGCCTAGGAAGAAGGTCAATTCTTCCATCATGCTCATTTCAAACTCACTCTTCATTAACGCAGAGAACTTATCACAATGTCTCTRGTTCGTTGAACCAAAGATGATGTCGTCCACATATATCTGTACTAAGAGCATCATACTTTTATACCTTTTAATAGACAAAGCTGTATCAATTTTACCATTTTCAAAACCATTAGATAAGAGGAAAGATGAGAGACGTTCATACCAGGCTCAAGGTGCTTGCTTAAGTCCATACACAGCTTTGTCTAAGAAATAGACATACTCTGGATGTGTGGAGCTTTCAAACCCCGGAGGTTGTTGAACATTGACTTCCTCCTTCATCTTACCATTCAAGAAGGCTGACTTTACATCCATTTGATAGACTCGAAATCCCTTATGTGCAGAGAAGGCTAAAAACAAGCGTATAGCTTCTACCCTTGCTACTGGCGCAAAGGTCTCGTCATAGTCTATGCCTTCTTCCTAGCAATAGCCTTTTGCTACTAGCCTTGCTTTATTTCTTACTACGATCCCATCCTCATCCTTCTTGTTTCTGAAAACCCATTTACAACCAATCACAACTTTCTCCTTTGGTAAAGGAACCAGAGTCCATACCTTATTTCTCTCAAGTTGTTGGAGCTCTTCTTGCATGGCATCGACCCAACTAGGGTCTTTTAGGGCTTCATGTACTTTTTTTGGCTCTATCATTATAAGGAAGTTTACGAATAAACATTCATTAGCTGTGGCAGCCCGTGTCCTTATGCCACTTCAAAGTTCACCAATGATCTGGTGAAGAGGATGATTCTTTATCCATTTTGTTCTTGAGACAGATAGAGAAGTGGGGGATGTTTGATCACGTTCCGTAGCCATGTTTTGCAGTAAGCTCGTTGATGGTGAAGAAGGCTCTGCTTGCTCCCCCTCGGATGTTGGTACATAGGAACCAAGTGCAGAGCCAGAGCTATGATGCTCTGGTTCTTCGTGACTAGGCTCTGATGCAGAGCTAGTTTGCTCTGCTTGTCGTTTGTGTTCCTTCACTTACACTCGCAGATTTATCTCTTAGTAAATGTACAGAGATGTCTTCGTCACCAAAGAAGTCTTCAAATAGAAGCCTGAGTTCCAATTCCCTTGACTTCTTTTGAGAATTGGAAGTCTTTTGGTTAAGATCGAGTCCAGAGCTGAGGTAGACTGAAGTCATTTGTTCTTTATCTTCGAACAAGACGTTGATGCTGTCCATGACCGTCTTGGTTTGTTGATTGAAGACTCTGTATGCCTTGGCTTTTTTTGAATAACCAAGGAACGTGCCTTCATCGACCTTCTTATCGTACTTGCCAAGTTGATCTCGATCATTTAGGATGAAGCATCTGCAACCAAAGACATGTAAAAACTTGGCGTTAGGCTTTCATTGGTTTATTAGTTCGTAAGGCGTCTTCATGTGTCTCTTAACCACCATTGCTTTATTTTGAATAAAGCAGGCAGTAGAGATTGCTTCTGCCCAAAAATGGGTTGGAACACCAGAGTTAGCTAGCGTGGTTCGTGCAGCTTCGACCAATGTTCTGTTCTTTCTTTCTACGACACCATTTTGTTGTGGTCTTCTTGTTGCAGAGAAGTTCTGAGTTATTCCTTCTGTGTCCAAGTACACATCGATCTTGGCGTTCTTGAACTCTGTTCCATTATCACTTCTTAGCTTTTGAATTTTGCATTGTAGAAGTACTTGAATCTTGGTGATTAGTTTGATTTGCAGCTCTGGTACATCTTATTTCTGCCTTACAAACTCAATCCAAGTATATCGTGAGTATTCATCAATTAAGACTAAGATATACTTCTTACCAGACAAGCTATGCACAGAGATTGGACCACAAAGATCCACATGAAGCATGTGAAGAGGTCTGATGCAGGACACATCTGTCTTAGTTTTATGGGATGCTCTTTTGAGCTTTCCCATTTCACAAGCAGAGCAGAGATGGTCCTTTTCGAACCTGATGGTAGGAAGTCCGTCAACCAAATTATGCTTCACAAGCTTCCTAAATTTTAAAAATTGGGATGCGACAGCTTGTGGTGCCAGAGCCAAGCTTCTTCACTCTTGCGAGACACGAGACAGAGAGTCTTTGAGTTGTCTATTGGTGAGAAGTTCATAAGATACAGATTTCCTTTTCTCTTAGCTCTTAGAAACTCCTGACCTGATTCTTACATAATGGAGCAAGCTTCCTTTTGGAACTTGACATTGTAGCCAGAATCACATAGTTGTCTTATGCTCAAAAGATTATGTTTAAGCCCAAAGACATAAGCAACCTTGGAGAAAGAAACCTTACCTTGTAGAAGATCCCCGTATCCCTTTATTTCTCCTTGTTTATTATCCCCAAAGGTTACTTTTCCTCCAATCTTCTCTCTGTATGAGGAGAGCAACCTCTTATTGCTGGTCATGTGTCTTGAGCATCTGGAGTCAAGATAGCAAATGTCCACGTGCGGCTTCTACAAAACAAATTATAGAGATTTAGGTACCCATTTCATAATGGGTCATCGATGATTAGGGACAGAGGGTTGCTTTTTAAGCTTGGAAAGAGGCTTCGTCTCTTGACCTGAATTACCAGACTTGGCTTTAGGAGCCTTATTTCTCTTCTGGATGGTCTTAGATTTAGACTTCGATAACCCAAAGATTAGACAATTAGGGTTAGAAAGGTGTTGTTTTAATTCCAGCAACAGAGAAACACATTCATAATTATGAAAACATTTTGAATGACAAAATGATTTATTAGCTTTAAAGAATATATTATTACAATCATTCCGAGCATTGGTAGTTCTAGCAAACTTCCTATCTAGATCTGATTGTTTTAACAAAAAATGAGTCTTCTTTGATTTCTTCTTTCCTACTCCTTTGGCCTTCAGAGGCCTCTCTGAAACAGAGAAACTAATGTTAGAGCAAGCAGCGGATTTTCCCTTTTTGTTCTGGTGTGAATTTAATTGGCTTAGATTTTGAATTTAAGCCCTTTGAAGCAAAAGAAACTGACTTTGCACTCTTTGCCCTGTACTCAAACTTGGGAGCAGGTTTAGCATTTGTCGACATGCTTGCACGACCAGAACCTAGGAGAATCTTTTTCTCAATAGGGGGTTTTGAAACCTCTGGTTCTTTGGCAAAGACCTTTATCTTAACTTGCTCTTCAAACGAGTTCACCTCCGACTCAGAGTCAGAGTCAAGAAAATCCTTGTGTGAATGTCGAGATACAAAGGTATCATTAAGAACTTGAGATTCTTGTAAGCATGAGCTACAAGCTTCATCCATCTTTTGTTTTAGTGGATTTTCAACAGTATTCGAGGAGTTACACTTAGAAGAATCTGCATGTCCTTTAGAAGGATAATTCAAGGCCTCAAGCAAGTCTTGCTCGTAGGCCTGTCTTATCGTTTCTGTAAAACCATCCATCAATTTCGAATCCAGAGTTTTAAGAAAATTACCTGTGGATGAACTCTTGATTTCATCTAATTCAGGTTTGGCAACCTCACTTTCAGTCTTAAGATGTTCAAGATTTGTAGAGCCAAACCAAAAGATCTCATTTGTCTTATGTATTTATTTTAAATCAACTTGTGGCATACATTTTGAAGAGTAAGAGATGTTTTGGAATTTTAACTTAGGGGTTCTGGCTCCGCTCTCAAGCTTACATCTTTTAAACGGTGAGGCTGTATGCAAAATAGGAAAATATGGTTTCTGTTTTTCGCCTAACCTAAACACGGATTCAAGAGTGTTTTTCCTCTTCCAGGAGAGGTCTAGGTCAATATAACTTATACCTGCTTTATCCTGTTGAGAGTTAACTTTTTCATACACCTGCTGAGCATCTTGTTATTTCTTAATCAATAGCTCTTTTCTTTGTAAGCTCTAGTGTAGGAACTCCCTTTCCTTTTGAAAATAGTCTTTTAGGGCCTCAGAGTTTAGTCTGTCTCTCTCTTTTTCTATAAGCTCTGTATCCTTTTTCTTTATAGCCGCTTTTAATTCTAAGCACTCTGTTTTAAGACTTGTTTCAGTGGATCGTTTTGTTTGTAAAAGCTTTTCATTCTCCACTGATAACTCTTGTTTTTCTATAGTCAGTAGCTCTGTCTCTCGTTCAAAGAATAGTTTTTTCCTTCTCCAAGGATTTTCATTTAGATTTTTGGGAGAGAGTTTTTGCTGTAGATTAACAAAATCGTTTGTCAAAGCAGATATGCTCTCTTCTTGGTCAGAGTGAGAGTAACCAGAAATAGAACAAACCTAGGAGTCGGAGTCAGATCCAGACTCATTCTCAACAGCCATTCCACAGAAGTTGGCTTGATCTTCTTCATCGGATGAGGAGTCAGAGATCCAATTCTCTTGTTCTGCCATGAGACTCCTTTGTGATCGATGATACTTGTATTCATTTTTGTAGTACAATTCATCTTTCACAAGAGGGCCTCTACACTCTTTGGAGTAGTGCCCCATCTTTCCACATCTGAAGCATCGGATGCCTTGCTTCTTCTATTCCGACTGCTCTTCCTTCTTTTTGTTGGGAAAAGAAGGAGGGTTCCTTCCATCAAAAGGCTTCCCTCTGCTTTGGTCGTTTTGTCTTCCTCTTTTCTCGAAGACTTTCTTTCCAAATTTCCTTTGGAATTCCTTGGTGATCAGGGCCAAGGATTTCACAAAGGCGTTAATATCATCGTCTTCAGAGCTAGATGCTCTGTCTGTATCATCATCACTCTCCAAGATGAGAGCCTTCTTTCCTTTCCTCCTTTCTTCTATGGGTCTCCATTCTCTGTGTGGCTGTCATGTTCCTGTCTCTTTTGAATCAGAGACAAGAGCTAGAGGTCCACCAAGAGCGATCTTCGCCTTCTGCACCTCTTGTTCTTGTGCTTGCCGCATCCCATATACATCATGCAGAGTCCATTCCTCCAGATTCTGGTTTTCTTGGAGGGACATCGTTAGATTACCCCATTCATCGTTCAATCTTTTCAAGAAGAGCATGTTGTTCTGTTCTTGAGTTCTGATCATGTCACACTTGTGACATTTGTTGATCAGAGTGTTGAAGCAATGATAAGTCTATTCTAAAGACTCATCAGGGTGTGCCTGGAAGCTGTTGTATTCATTGAGGCACTAGGCACGACGATTCTTCTTCATCTTGATGCCCCCTTCCAATTGGTTGGCCAGTTGATCCCATAAATCCTTCGCCGAGTCGCACGCATCTAGTGACTGAAAGATTTCATTTAGAAGCGCCATGATCAAAAGTCGTTTGGCCTTTTGATCCACCTCCACTCTTCATTTATCTTCATCATTCCAGTCACGACGAAGTTTAGGAACTCGCCTGGCAGGTACCTCAATTGTATCACCAGTAATAGGAATCCTAGGGATGACGGTAGTAGGAACGTATGGGCCATTCAAGATTGACTCATACAATTCTAGGTCAAGACCCTCATAGAAGTTGATCATTCGGATCTTCCATTGGGGATATTCTTCCCTAATAAAAGTCGGAGGTTTTGTTAAGGACCCGACACTATACATGGAGTTTCATGATTGAGAAGACGACATTTTTAATTGAGATTTTTGAGGAAAGAAGTTTGACAAGAAAGAAGATCGACTGAAAAACGATTTCCGGATTACTCAAAAGCAAACGTTTTTAAAATTGAAAATAGAGGAGTGGTAAATCTTTTAAAAACGAATAATCAAAAGAAAATTAAGAGTCTTATCTAGTCGGATATCGATCGACTAATCAATTGATGTAATTAGCAGGCTCTGACACCAATTGTTGGAACCCAGATACTCTTAATTCATAGAAATATTGTTTGCTTAAAATAAGAATCAAGAACAACAATGTATTTCTATTGATTAAACATGATATTTAAAGAAAAGTGTAAAGAAGTAAATAAACTTTGAATAACCAAATGCTTTTATTGAAAATGATGAGTAGTTGAAAAACAAAAGTAATCTCACAAGAATTTGTGTATAGTATAACTCGGCTCCTTCAGGTATTTTGAACCTGCGGCGGAGAACTCCTTTTATACACCTAGGTATAACAAACTATGCTATAAATTAGGCATGGAACTCTGAGCTGACTGGTCTGCATCCTTATCTTTAACTTTCCTTGATTAGCGGAGCAGACTCGGTCAAGCCGCCTTTAAGTTGTTAGACGCTTGCGAGAATGAATATACAGAAGCTCTGCATGTACTATGCAGAGGCTCTGCATATGCAGAATATACTAAAGCTCTACATGTACTATGCAGAGGCTCTGGGTCTTTGAGTTGTTGCTTTGAGTCAAGCGCTTATGCTTTTTGGCACACAAGACTTGAACGATCACGGAGATAGAGCGCGTGCTCTGAATAACGGAACCTTCACTCTTAGTAAGAGCTCTGGTCCTTGATCCTCTGCATGAGAGCTCTTAGCCAGACAGCTTCAATAGACTAAGTCCTATTGACTAGAGCAAGATACTTCTTATATACACATTTACAAGTTTGGGGTCTAACAAGATTGATGGATAGGGGGTTGTCGATAATCCCTTGTATGATGAGTTTTAGGTCTTCCAAGGACCGCTGAAGGACTTCCACCAAGTCCTCGATAGCCTTCTAGTGAGGAGCTATCTCTTGATGTTGCGACATCTTCTTCTTCTTCCTCGGCTTCAGAGGCCGAGTAAGAGATGTAACTGTGTTTCCCCTTCGCTAGATCAAGTATCGAAGAGGTGGGTTGTGCACGAAGAGGAGATTGCTCTGAACGATCTTGGGGCATTTCAATGTCAGAAGCAACACATGCTTCTGGGTGTGTGATGGGTGGTGACGAGCCATGAGGTAAAGTGGCTCTGATTTCTTCATCGTCAATTTGTTGGGAGAGGGGCGATGGATGATGAGGTTCATCGGCTACATCATCTCCAAAGGCCCGAAGAATGGCCTATAGATGGCTGGCTGGGATAGGGATTGGATTGGGTCTTCCTTTGTCAATACCCCTTTGGCCTTGATTGCCAAGGGTAGTGGTGGTGGTTGCCCTTTGGGAAGAGGGGATGGGAATTGTATGTGAAGGGCCGGGAGATGCACGAGAAGTGTCATCATCATCATCTTCATCATCCGATGAAGATGACTCTTGTGCTCTCTCATTGTTATCAGGGGACGGCTCTAAGTGCTCTAGGGTAGCTGCCCTCGGTTCATGGGACAGTAGAGAGCGTTCATACTTCTGCCTTATCTCAAACATCTCTGGTATGATGCTGAGCATGGCTCGTGAGACTGTTCTCTCTATGGTGTAGCCTTCCATGGAGATCGTTGGTCGATGGCCGTTCATCGGGAACTGAGAAGTGTACGGTTCATCGGCCGGAAGATCGTGTCTCCTCATTTCATCCTTGATGAAGAGAGCGAGGAACCTAGGGAAGAGAACAGAAGTCAAGGGTTTTCCTGTGGCCTTGAGCTTACATTTCTTGACTACCGCTGCATGGATCTCATTGTAGATGATGAAAGCATAGTCCAGCGGTAGGTTGAAGAAGAGGCCGTACATAATCGTCATTATGTTTATGTTGCCTTGATCCATCGATCCCAGTTTTCAGGTGAGAGCTTTGTTCAATATGGAAAAGAACATATTCCACATTGGGGGCAAGAACTGCCTCTTGAAGTCGGAGGCGTTGCGTAAGTTACGATTGTAACCTAGCATTTTGATGTAGTGGAGGATATCGGAACTTGTGGGTGGCTCGGCGTATTGGTCAATGTCGAGTTCTTGGCGAGTGGGAATGCAAAGAACCTTGGAAACCTTTGCTCGGGAGATTTTCACCGAGCACACCATGTCGTTTGGAGCATCTACGTCTCTCATGATTCCTCAGTTTTCGAGGATGAACTCACAAGTCTGCCAATACTTTTGGACGTACTTGAGTGGTACGCCATTGTCGGTCAAGGTTAAGGCAGGTTGAAGGATGCAGTTTTGGAAAAACTCGATCATTATGGCAAACCTGTCCTCAAACAGGTTGGTTCGCAGGTCAATGGCGTGGCTGTTTGGCTTCATTGAGAGGTAAACCAGTGCACGGTTATCTGCACCAGTTGATTGCACATGACTGTCATTGTTGTTCGATTCATGGGAGGCGGAGAAAGCCATTGCAAATGAAGTTGCAGGTTTTGCATTTTTGCTGTTCGTCTTAAGTGTTTGCAGGTTTTAGGAAGCGTAAAGAGGAAATGGTTCGGGAAGATGAGTATATATAGGTGGAGAATGGGGAACTTCTTTGAGAAAAATAATATTAAAAGATTAATCATTATGGTGGGAGACGTTTGGCAAAAAGGTGATATGGTGGGGATCGTGTGTCGTCTTGACAGTATCATGCTATTAATGTTGGAGGAGACGTGTTAATATGGGGATAGTGGATGGGTAATTTGAAGAGGTTTATGGGGAACAGGCTGTAAAGATGGCAGGTTTTGTGTAAGATGACATTTGGATTATTTGGGATAATTTAAATAATTATCCCAAATAATATATCTTGAATATCAGTCCAAAAAAATTGATAGAAAAATTCCATCTAATTGTAAGATAAATACTAATTACGAAGTTTTGGTCTTCTAAAAACCCATGTTGTATAGTTTTTAGTCACAAAAGCTGCAATGTTGTATAATCTTTAAAAAGTTTTCATTTAAGATGGGTTTTTGGATGAAAAAGATTTTGTCATGGAACCAGAGGTCCTCTGGTTGGTCATGACTCGTTGGATGGGGAACCAGAGGTCTCTTGTTAAACATGACCTTTTTGGATGAGGAACCAGAGGTCTCTTGTTGAGCATGATGAATAAGTTCATCGATGAATTGTTGAGTTGTATGAATAATGAGCCTTGGATAGACAAACTAGAGGCTCTGCTTAAGCATGGACAACCCATTATGTAGGACCAGAGGGGCTCTGGTTGTATACAGATGTTTTATTCATCATTTATCTAGCATTTTGGTGTCCAGAGGCTCTGGATAGTAGAACCAGAGGCTCTGGGAAGGAAAATGCATATTTATGCAATGAAAACTCTTTATGATGAATGAAAAGCTCCCCCTAAAGTTATGCATGGGGATATGGATTGAGTTTAAAATTCCCCCTAGAACCAATAAGGAGGTTGATTTTGATGACCAGAGGCTCTGGTCGTGAAAGATGATGAAAATTGATATGAAATGTGGTTAAGTATGAGAATGGACATGAAAAAGAATGGGTGTTTGAGACTAGAGGGCTCTGGTCTTTAGAACCAAAGGCTTTGGTTGCGAAACCAATGCAAAGAAATATGAAATTTTGGTTAAGTGCTTGCAAGTATGTGTGAAATGGATGGTCCTTTGAGACTAGAGGGCTCTGGTTGCAAAGGCGGCGCATACAAATATGAAATTTTAGTTAACTGCATGTATGTATGTGTAGAATGGATGTGCCTTTGAGACTAGAGGGCTCTGGTTCCAAATGCTTTGAATCTAAAGGCTCTGGTCTTTAGAACCTGACCAGAGGCTTTTGTTGAGAAAAGAGTACTTAGTGAAAAAGTTTACAAAGTATTGGCTTTAGACCACAGATCTCTGGTTTCAAAGGGTGATGGAAAATGACTTGGTTACATGCATGAATAACAAAAAAAAAGTCCAAGTTTGAGACCAAAGAGGCTCTGGTCTCAAAGAAATGGCATCAAGAGGCTCTGGTCTATACAACCAGAGGTTCTCGTTTGGAAGGGAATACTTGGTAAAAAAAATACCAAGTATTTGCTTTGGACCAGAGGTCTCTGGTTCCAAAGCCGATGAAAAACTTTTAGCCAAAAATTAATTAAGTATTTCTCAATGGCCAGAGGCTCTGGTCTTCAGAACCAGAGGCTCTAGTTTAGAGCACTTGGTGTTTTTGGCCACTATAATATTTATCACTTACAGGCATAACCATGAGATATTGAGGATCTTTGGTTTCAAACTAATGATTGCTTGTAAGTGGTGAGATTCAGCATACCCATCTTGCTGAGTAGGAATAAAAATATTTTCTCATCAAGAGCTTTTGTGAAAATGTCAGCAAGTTGAATCTCAATGTGAACAAAGTACATCTCTATGTTACCTTTTTCAACATTGTCTTTCAGAAAGTGGTACCTTACATCGATGTGGTTGGTCTTGGAATGCTACACAGGATTTGCAGAGATGGCTATTGCACTCTTGGAGTCACAGAGGATTGGTATTTTTTCATATTGAAAGCCATAGTCCTTAAGTTGAGTCTTCATCTAGAGAACTTGTGAACAACAACTAGCAGCAGCAACATATTCTACTTCTGCTGTAGGGGTTGAGACACAATTCTGTTTTCTGGATGTCCAACTTACCAGCTTGTCCCCCAAGAGTTGACAGCTTCCAGACGTACTCTTTTCTATCAAGCTTGCAACCTGTATAATCTGCATATGTATAGGCTATAAGATTCGAGCCAGAGTTCTTAGGATACCGAAGACCCATTGATGGAGTTCCCTTAAGGTATCTAAAGATACTCTTGACCGCAAAGATATGAGATTCTTTAGGATTGTATTGATACCTAGCACAAAGACATGTACCAAACATAATATCTGGTCAACTAGCGATCAGATACAGGAGTGATCCAATCATGCCTCTGTAGGTTGTTACTTCCACAGATTTTCCTGATGGATCAGCAAATAACTTAGCTCMTGTAGCTATAGGTGTTCTCATCGATGAAGAATTGGAGAGAGATTATTTCTTCAGAAGGTCAGTCACATACTTTGACTGATTGATGAAAATCCCTTTTGAAGTTTGTTTTATTTGAAGACCAAGGAAGAAACTAAGTTCTCCCATCATAATCATCTCAAATTTGTTTTTCATCAGCTCTGAAATTTTTTTGTAATGTTTTGCATTTGTAGAGCCAAATATTATATCACCTTTATGCTTCTTGAGGAAGAGGGTTGTATCGATTGTAGCTTTTTCGAATCCATTGTTGATGAGAAAGGTGGATAGAGTTTCATACCAGGCCTTGGGTGCTTGTTTCAACCCATAGAGGGCTTTGTCTAGAAAGTAGACATACTCTGGATGTTTTGGATCTTCAAACCCATGGGCTGCTGCACGTATATTTCTTCTTGAACTTTGTCATTTAGGAAGGCTAGGAATATCCTGATGGCTTCATCAGATAGACCTTAAAGCCTTTGTGAGCTACGTAGGCTAGGAATATCATGATGGCTTCAAGTCTTGCAACGGAGCAAAAGTCTCATCATAGTCAATCCCTTCTTCCAAGAAGTAGCCCTTGGCAACAAGCCTGGCCTTGTTCCTTATACCTATGCCATCTTCGTCCTTCTTATTTCTGAAGACCCATTTGGTTCCTATGGTCGTCTTTCCTTTGGGTAGAGGTATAAGGGACCACACCATGTTTCTCTCAAACTAGAGTAGTTCTTCTTGCATCGCGTCTATCCAGTTTGGGTCTTGTAAGGCTTCAAAAAATTTCTTTGGTTCTATCATGCTAAGAAAGTTGGCGAAGAGGCATTCATTGGCTGTTGTTGATCTCGTCTTGACACCAGATGTTGGATCACCAATGATTTGGTGATGTGGGTGGTCTTTTTTCCACTTGGTGCTTGACCGATGGAATTGCTTGCTCCCCCTCAAAGAGATCATCTCCAGAGTTAGACTCTGGTCTTTTAGTAATAGTTGTACCTTTATTATTAGAGACTTCATGTTCTTCATCGATTTTTGGAAGTAAATTTGGCATTAGGGGCACGTCCATAGATTACTTCTTCTTCGAAGATGTGTTCAATTAATTGAGCTAACTCTAATTCATTGGGTTTGCCAAGTGATGAATCAGATGCTCTCCTTTGAAGTCCTAGTCCTGAATGGTTGTGCCCAGAAGTCAATGGTGTGAAGTCCTCAAAGAACACATTGATGCTTTCTATAACAATCTTTGTCCTTTTGATGTAGACTCTGTAGGCCTTTGCGGTTTGAGAGTATCCCTAAAAGATCCATTCATCAGCTTTCTTGTCGAACTTGCCGAGATATTCCCTATCATTGAGTATAAAGCATTTACACCCAAAGACATGTAAATACTTGTAAATACTTGACATTTGGTCTTCTCTGATTGATGAGCTCATAGGGTGTCTTCCGCTGCCTCTTGTTGATGATGGACCGATTCTGGATGAAGCATGCAGTAGAAATTACTTCTGCCCAGAAGGTGATGGGCAACTACGATGAAGCAAGCATGGTCCTTGCTGCTTCCACGAGGGTTCTATTCCTTCGCTCTACCACTTCATTATGTTGTAGGGTTCTGGCTGCTGAAAAGTTTTGTGAGATGCCTTCATTGATAAGGTATTCATCGATTCTGGCATTTTTTAATTTAGTTCCATTGCCTCTTCTAACTTTAATGAGTTTTTGTTGTAGAAGGATTTGGAGTCTTTTCATCACCCCAATGAGTAGGTCAAGAACATCTGATTTCTTGTTCACAAACTCAACCCACGTGTATCTAGAGTATTCATTAACTAGTACCAATATGTACTTTTTTCCTAAGAGGCTTTGTGTAGATATGGGCCCACAGTGATCAATGTGGATCATGTCCAAGGGCTTGGTGTAGGAGGTTTCTGACTTTCTGCTGTGAGAGGCCCGTTTTAGCTTTCCCATCTCGCAGGCTGAGCATAGATGATCTTTTTCAAAGTTGATATCAGGAATCCCTTGACCAGCTTCTGTTTGGCTAGCTTTCTTTGGACATCAAAGTTCAGATGTGAGAACTTCTGGTGCCATAGCCAATTTTCGTTGCTCTTATGGGATACAAGGCAAAGGGTGTCTTGTCCCTCAGAGGATTGAAAATCCAGAAGATAGAAATTTCCTTCTCTCTTAGCCTTGATGATGGTTTGACCGGACTTTGTTTCTATGACACAGAAACCCTTGCGAAATCTGACTTCAAGACCCTTGTCGCAGAATTGGCTTATGCTTAGTAAGTTGTGCTTCAAACATTCAACATAAGCCACTTTGCTGATGGAAATGTTGCCTTTGATGAGAGTTACGTATCCCTTGATGGTACCCTTGTTGTTGTCACCAAAAGTGACAGAGTCTCAAGATTTTTCAATGAAGGAGATCAGCTGACTTTTGTCACTAGTCATGTGCCTGGAGCAACCTGAATCCATGTACCATGGTTGCATATGTTGGTCCTGCAAGACAAATTAAGGGCTTTTAGGTACCCATTTCTTAATGGGTCCACATTTGTTAGTGGGAGATACCTCTCTCTTTCCATCACCCTTAGCCTTTGTAGGCTTGGGTTTCTTAATGTTTCCCTTTCCCTTAGATTTGGGCTTTTTCACGTTTTCATTGGATTTAACTTTATAGCGATAAACGTGTTGGGAGAATATGCAGCGATGTGACAACATGTGATTCCTCAGGTTTTGTAAAAGAGCTAAACATTGACATTTATTATTCTTTGGACATGAATGTTTAACGTTCTTTTTATTCGCTAAAAATGAAGAAGTAAATGCAGGGGATGTAAATCTTGTTCTAGCATCGGTTGTTTTTACAAACTTCCTATCTAGTTCAGATTTTTTGTTTGAAGAGGTCTTGGTCTTTACTTCTTTTCTCCTGAGGAAGGACTGCTTTTCTTCAGCTGAATGAGAGAAAAAGTGGTGATTAGTTTTCTCAGAGGCAGGCCACTTCTGTTTTTGCTTACGAGTAAACTTAATGAACTTAGAAGATATACAAGGGCCTTGTGAGTTATCGTTGGCAAATTTGATATTTTCTCAGTTTTCTCTTTCCTTTATCTGAAGATTTCATTGATGATGGAACACCAAGTTTCATTGTGGGTTTGAAGTTTTGAGGCTTCTTATTCTCAATGATCTTTGGTGATTCACATACTATCTCTTCTTCAGATTCAGAATCAAGAAAGTCTCTCGCAGATTTCTCGAAATCAAAATTATCATGGATGTTTATGGGAGGTGTAGGTTCAGAGGTTGATGCTTCAGAGTGATCTGTTGAGGGTTCCATCGTTTCTGACTTAGACGAACTTCCAATGTTACTTGGAAGGTTCATCGATTCATCAGCTGATGGTTCCATACTAGGATTCTCTTTTTCATCAACAATACTCGCTGATGAAGTGGGATTGACAACCAGAGACTCTGATTTAACCATAGGGTTTCCATCGGTCTTTGATTTGGAGGCGTCATTCCTTTCATCAGAATTCTTACATGTACTGTTCTCATACACCACGTTCTCAAAATCCTGTCTTAAAACGACAGTTTTTCCATCGACTTTAACTCTTTTAAAATTTTCTTTTGGTTTCGGGAAAAAGTCAAGTTTTTGGATGCATCCAAGTTTGAAAGTGGATTCAAGGGTGGATTTCTTTGATTCGATGAAGGAGTCCAATTCATTGAATCCAATCCCTTGAGTGTTCGTTTTACCGTTCAACTTTTCGCACACATTTTGGGCATCCCTATATTTCTTCATCAGAAGTTCATTTGTTTCAAGCTTCTGGTGAAGAACCTCCCTTTCTTTTTGAAAGAAGTCTTTGAGAGCTACTGAGTTAAGTCTCTCTGCCTCAGGTTCTTCTAAGGCCTTAGTTTTCTTTTCTAGGTCTTTAGTTATTCGCTTGTTTAATTCCAGAAGTTTTTCTTCCTCTGATTTTTTGAGAGTTGCGATGCGAGTCTTTTCCTTAGCGAGTTCGGCTTTTTCTTCGGTTAGAAGATCAGTCTCTCTTTTGTTGAAACTGACTTCTTTTTTCGCTTTAAGTCTTTCAGATTTTTCAACATTTAATTTTTCTTTTAGTTTCAAGAAGTCCTCTAAAAGCTTTACTACCCTTAACTCTAGCTCTGATGGAGCAGAGTTGGTTTCATCGGAAGTAGACTCACATACCTGATCGTCAGAGTCAGAGGCGGATTCTGCATTGGACGTGGCCATCAGACAGATGAGTGCTTTATCTTCTTCATCGGATGAAGAATCAGATACCCAATTTTCTTTCTCAGCCATCAGGCTTCGCTCTCTAGGATTGTACTTGTATTTATTCTTGTAGTAATTAGCATCCCTTACCAGTCGTCCTCTGCATTCTTTGAAAAAATGACCGATATTTTCGCACCTAAAGCAACGGAGGTCATTTTTCCTTCCGTCTCTGTCTTCTTTCTTCTCCTCTCTTCTATCTTCTATTTTGTCTTCACTCTCTTCTCTTCCATTTCTTATGTCTTCCCTCTGATGAAACTCTGATGGCTTCATTTCATAGGATGGCTGGTACTTCTCCTTTTTGAAGGATCTTTGTTCATAGGGTCTCTTGATGAACTTTTTCTGGAACTGCTTTGTAATCAAGGCCAGAGATTTGGCAAAGGCTTTGATATCATCATCTGATTCAGATGTTTCATCCTCCGATTCTTATTCCACCACCAGTTCTTTCTTTCCTTTCTTCTTGTGGTCTCTGGTGGAGGTCCTTGAAACATCCTTTTCTTTAGCAACAAGAGGCAGGGGTCCACCGATGAATACTTTCTTCTTCATGATATTGTTCTCTTGTGCAGCAAGTGTTCCGTATACATCATAAAATGACCAGCTGTCTAAGTCCTGATTTGCATGAAGGGACATCGACAGATGTGTCCATTCATCGTCGAGACTTTTAAGGAACAAAACATTATTTTCTTCCTTCGTCCTAGAGATATCGTTTCGACAATATTGATTAATCGATGTGTTGAAACGATCGTATGTCTTCTGAATCTGTTCATCAGGAAGAGCTTTAAAGTTGGTGTATTCGTTGAGACATTGGGCTCTATGATTCTTCTTTGTTTTTGCTCCTCCTTCCAATTGGCTTGTCAGCTCATCCCAAAGTTCCTTCGCTGTGGAACATGCATCAAGAGATTGGAAGATTTCATTGGGAATGGCCATGATGATTAGTCTTTTGGCCTTCTTGTTAGTTTCCACGCGCTCTATGTTATCTTCATCCCAATTTTTCTCATCCTTGGGCATGTAATAGACAGAAATTTCTGTCGTGGTATTTGTTCTTGGGACTCTTGGAACAAGAGTTTGTGGAATGTAGGGACCCTCCATGACAGATCGCAGAAGATTTATGTCCATCCCTTCCAAAAAGTTTACCATGCGTATCCTCCATTGTGGATGCTCTTCTCTCTGAAGAGTTGGAGGTTTAGTGAGGGAACCAACAATGTTAATGGAATTCCAGTTGGCCATTCAACATTTGGAAGAGAAAAATTTACGTCTTTAGAGAATATGTTTTTAAAAAACGCGAATTGAGAGATTTTTAATGATCGTTTGAATGGAAAAACAATCTATTGGCTCTGATACCCATTGTTGATCTCAGATCTCTCAATAACACTAACAACTAAGTTAAGAATAACCAAATTATAGTGTTTGGATGAATAAAATGATGAACACTCAATAACAATTGATAAACGTTCTAAGAATATACTTGAGTGCCAAAGATTTCACTTTATTCCAATGATGTGAAAAACGTAAAAGAGTCTTAGATTACAGTAGGCCTAACCACCTATTTATACTAGTAATCTAACTAAGAAGATAACTATCTAGTGAGACTATTTAGCTAATTTTCTACGAACAGATAAAGCTTATCTAAACTTGGATAAAATAAAAACAAGATAAACTTTATAGAATCCAACTGTTGATTGGTCATCTCCAGCTATCTTCCATGGGGTATGAGTTCAACATTATGTTCATATCTTCATTGCTTGCCTCGGGTTGAACTAGTGAGGAAAACTCCAGTGTTAGTACCTAGAGGGGTTATGAAGATGCACTTTCCATCGCATCTCTTGTCATCGACCATTTGGTTGTTCTTCAGACTTAGCCATTTTTTCTTGATGTCTTCCGTCGGCCATCTAGTTCTTCATCACTTGTTTGTCTTCATTACTTCCATGCATAAGACTTATGGGGTTTAACAAAAGGCAACATCTCCATCAGCAAAGTGGCTTATGTTGAAGGTCTAAAGCACAACTTACTAAGCATAAGCCAGTTCTGCGACAAGGGTCTTGAAGTCAGATTTCGCAAGGGTTTCTACATCATCGAAACATAGCCCGGCCAAACCATCATCAAGGCGAAGAGAGAAGGGAATCTCTATCTTCTGGACTTTCATTCTTCTGTGGGACAAGACACCATTTGCCTTGTATCACATAAGAGCGATGAAAAATTGGCTACGACACTAGAAGTTCTCACATCTGAATTATGATGTTCTAAGGAAGCTAGCCAAACAAAAGTTGGTCAAGGGGATTCCTGATCTCAACTTTGAAAAAGATCATCTATGCTCAGCCTGCGAGATGGGAAAGCTGAAACGGGCCTCACATAAAACAAAGTCAGAAACCTCCTGCTCCAAGCGCTTAGAAATGATCCACATCGATCTCTGTGGGCCCATCTCTACACAAAGCCTCTCTAGAAAAAAGTACATCTTGGTACTAGTTGATGAATACTCCAGATACACTTGGGTTGAGTTTGTAAAGAAGAAATCAAACGTTCCTGAACTCCTCATTGGGGTGATGAAAAGGCTCCAAGTCCTTCTACAACACAAACTCATCAAAGTTAGAAGCGACAATGGGACTGAATTCCGAAATGACAGAATCGATGAATATCTCATCAGTAAATGTATTTCCCAAAACTTTTCAGCAGCCAGAACCCCACAGCAAAACGGAGTAGTGGAGCGAAGGAACAAAACCTTAGTGAAAGCAGGAAGGACTATGCTTGCTTCATCGGAGTTACCCATCACCTTTTGGGTTGAAGCTATTTAAACTGCATGCTTCACCCAGAACCGGTCAATCATCACCAAGAGGCACCAGAAGACTCCCTATGAGCTCATCAATCAAAGAAGACCAAATGTCAAATACTTCCACGTCTTTGGGTAAAAATGCTTTGTACTCAATGATAGGGAATATCTTGGCAAGTTCGACAAGAAAGTTGATTAAGGGATCTTCTGGGTTACTCTCAAACCGCTAAGGCCTACAGAGTATTCATCAAAAGAACAAAGATCGTTATTGAAAGCATCAATGTGTCCTTTGATGATTCTTCACCAATGACTTCTGGACACAGCAGTTTAGAAGTTGGACTACAACAGAGAGCCTCTGTTTCATCACTTGGCAAACCCAATGAATCAGAGTTAGCTCATTTGTTTGAAGACATCTTCGGAGATGAAGTACACTCTGAACAAGCATCTATTTAAAAACCCTCTTCCAGAGCCGATGAAGAACATGAAGTCTCAAATGCTAAAGGTACAACTCTTTCTGAAACTCATGTTACTTCACCTTCTACTTCTTATGTGTCTTAAGAACCCAAACCAGAGCATCACTTTGGAGATGATCTCTTCGAGGGGGAGCAAGCAGTTCCATCGGTCGATGAAGAACTGCATCCTTTTGCTACAGAACCACAATCGTGCACCAAGTGGACAAAAGACCATCCACAACATCAAATCATTGGTGATCCATCATCTTGTGTCAAGACGAGATCCGCTACAGCTAATGAATGCCTCTTCACCAACTTTCTAAGCATGATCGAACCAAATAAGATTTTTGAAGCCTGACAAGACCCAAATTGGATAGATGCAATGCAAGAAGAACTACTCCAGCTTGAGAGAAACAAAGTATGGTCCCTTAGCCTCTACTCAAATGGAAGGCGGCTATAGGAACCAAATAGGTCTTCAGAAACAAAAAGCACGAATAAGGCATAGTAGTAAGGAACAAGGCCAGGCTTGTTGCCAAGGGCTACTGCCAGGAAGAAGAGATTGACTACGATGAAACATTTGCTCCCGTTGTAAGATTTGATGCCATCAGAATATTTTTAGCCTATGTAGCACACAAAGGCTTCAAGGTCTATCAGATGGATGTCAAGTCTACCTTCCTCAATGGTAAGCTTCAATAAGAAGTATATGTGCCGCAGCCCCCTGGTTTTGAAAATCCAAAGCATCTAGATTACGTTTACTTTCTCGACAAAGATCTCTCTATGGGCTGAAACAAGCACACAGGGCCTAGTATGACACACTCTCTACCTTCCTCATTGACAATGGATTCTAAAAGGGTACAATCGATACAACCCTCTTTCTGAAGAAGCATAAAGGTGACATACTACTTGTGCAAATATATGTGGACGATATCATATTTGGTTCTACCAATGCTAAATTTTGCGAAAAATTCTCAGAACTGATGAAAAGCAAATTTGAGATGTGTATGATGGGAGAACTTAGTTTCTTCCTTGGTCTTCAAATAAAAAAAACTTCAGAAGGGATTTTCATCAATCAGTCCAAGTATGTGACTGACATTCTGAAGAAATACTCTCTCTCAAATTTATCATCTATGAGAACACCAATGGCTACAGGAGCTAAGTTGTTTGCTGATCCATCAGGAAAATCTGTGGATGTAACAACCTACAGAGGCATGATTGGATCACTTCTGTATCTAACCTCCAGTAGACAAAATATTATGTTTGCTACATGTCTTTCTGTTAGATCCCATAAGTCTTATGTGTGGAAGTAATGAAGACAAACAAGTGATGAAGAACCAGAAGGCCGATGGAAAACTTCAAGGCAAAATGGCTAAGTCTGAAGAACAACCAAAGGGTCGATGAACTGACCAGAGATTCGATGGAAACTGTATCTTCATAACCCTCTGGGTACCAATACTTGGAGTTTTCCTCACTAGTTCAACTAGAGGCATGCGATGAAGATACGAAGAAAAGGTTGAACCAACCCCCATGGAAGACATCTGGACATGACTAATCAACAGCTGAATTCTACAAAGTTTATCTTGTTTTTATGATTATCCATGTTTAGATAAGCTTTATCTTTTCTTAGAAGATTAGCTAAATAGTCTCACGAGTTAGTTATCTTCTTAGCTAGATTGTTAGTATAAATAGGTGGTTAGGCCATTGGTAATCTTTGACTCTTTTACGTTTTTATTAATCATTGAAATAAAGTGAAACCTTTGACACTCAAGTATATTCTTTTTGAATGTTCATAAATTGTTCTTGAGTGTTCATAATTTTATTCATCCAAACAATATAATTAGGTTATTCTTAACTTATTTATAAGTGTTATTGAGAGATCTGGGATCAACAATTGGTATCAAAGCCAATTGATTGTTTTACCAATCAAAACGATCATTAAAATCTCTCAAGTTTTTTTTTTCATAAAATATCTTCTCTAAAAACGTAAAGTTTTCTCTTCCAAATCTTAAATGGCCAACTGGAATTCCGCGTACAGTGTTGGTTCCCTCACGAAACCTCCAACTCTTCAAAGAGAAGAGTATCCACAATGGAGGATACAGATGGTAAGCTTTCTGAAGGGATGGACAGAAATCTTATGTGTTCTGTCATTGAGGGTCCCTACATTCCACAGACTCTTGTTCCAAGAGTCCCAGGAACAAGTACAACAACATAAATTCCTGCCTACTACATGCTCAAAGATGAGAAGAATTGGGATGAAGACGATATAAAGCACGTGGAGACGGATAAGAAGGCTAAGAAACTAATCATCATGGCCATTCCAATGAAATCTTCCAATCCCTCGATGCATGCTCCACTGCAATGGAATTATGGGATGAGCTGGCGAGCCAATTAGAAGGAGGAGCAAAAACGAAGAAAAATCGTAGAGCTTAATGTCTCAATGAATATACCAACTTCAAGGCTCTTCCTGATGAACCAATTCAAAAGACGTACGATCATTTCAACCCATTGATTAATCAATGTCGTCGAAACGATATCTCAAGGACAAAGGAAGAAAATAATATTTTATTCCTTAAAAGTCTTGGTGATGAGTGGAACAGCTGGGGATGTCTCTCCAAGCAAATCAGGACTTAGACGGCTGGTCACTTCATGACTTGTATGGAACGCTTGCTTCACAAGAGCAAGATATCATGAAGAAGAAAGTATCCATCGGTGGACCCCTTTCTCTTGCTGCTGAAGAAAATGATGTGTCAAGGACCTCCACCAGAGACCAAAAGAAGAAAGGAAAGAAAGCACTGATAGTATAATCAGAATCTGAGGACGAGACATCCGAGTCAGATGATGATATCAAGGCCTTTGCCAAGTCTCTGGCCTTGATCACAAAATAGTTCCAGAAGAAGTTCATCAAGAAACCCTATGAACGAAGAGACTTCAAAAGGGAGAAGTACCAGTCATCCTATGAAAAGAAGCCATCAAAATTCAATCAGAGGGAAGACAGAAAAGATGGAAGAGAAGACAGAGAAGACAGAAGAGATGAGAAGAAAGATGATTGAGATGGAAAGAAGAATGACCTTCGCTGCTATAGGTGCGGAAAAATCGGTCATTTTTTGTAACAACCCTCATACTCCATATACATAAAATTCACATCATCATACTCATAACTCTAAAATAGTATCATTACAAAACATAGACTACCAAAATGTATCCTTAATACATAAACGAGTAAACAATTATCATCATTCAGACTTTTCCCTTGCCTTTATCTTTCAACATACGCTGATCTGCAAAATAGGTTGGTCCAACATCTGAGCGTTAGACCAAAAGGTCTAGTGAGTGTATAATCTCATATAACAATATACATTCCAAACAATCAGTT
>NC_037529.1:28725570-28727878 GCF_001531365.2 Cynara cardunculus var. scolymus
CGGTTACACCGCCATCTCACTCGCAGTTACACTGCCATTACATTTTATAAACATCATCCAAAAACATTTCTCCTTTCATCCGGATTTTAAGTTCGGTTAGATTTGTTCGGATTAGTTATCCGGTCAATATACTTTAAACATAAACCAACTCCTTTGTCCGGATTAGATATCCGGACAATACTTCACTTTCTTTGATAACCGGTTTAAAGATAAACCGGACAATACATGGTCCAACCATTGACCGGTTTATAGATATCCGGTCAATACACCGTAGAACACTTGAGCGGTTTATAAGTAAACCGATCACCTCTTGGCCGGTTTAGATGAATATCCGGTCACCTCTTGGCCGATTTAGATGAATATCCGGTCACCTCTTGGCCGGTTTAGATGACTATCCGGTCAAGGCACAAGCGGTTTAATTTGTCCGGATTACAATCCGGACAACTCTTGAACGGTTTAAACATGAACTTCTCATAAAATGTAACAAAATTCATGAAAACCAGTTCTAAATGCTTATCAAACTGTATGTAAGCAATTCATATCCAAAGCTTTTTATACACTCACATTTTAGAAGTCAAAAACCAAAGCCTTAGGATTCTTCTTCTTCTTGTGCAGTTTCTTCAAATTCTCAGAGAGGTTTTTAAATATGATATGTGTTGTGTGTGTTTTTCTTCACAAATTCTATATATATATATATATCCAACCACAAAAGGAAGTGAGGGGCAGCTTAATAGCCGACTCCCTCTTTTTCTTAAAATAATACTCCCACACTCACATTTATCATACACATACATATCATATATAATATATAATATATATACATATATATATATATCACTAAATAATAACTAAGTTGTTACGATATTCCCTCCTTAAAAGTATTCCGTCCCGAAATTCACTTAAGCAAATAGGTAGGGATATTTCATCCGCATTTCCGACTCTGGTTCCCAGGTGGCATCTGATCCTTTATGATAACGCCACTTAACCTTTACCAACCTAATTTCTTTGTTTCATAACTTCTTTACCTTATAATCAGTAATCTGCTCAGGGGTTTCTTCAAAACATAACTTTTCATCTACCYTAATTTCAGGTAATGGTATTGCCACATCTGGACTTATTATACACTTCCTCAAATTTGATACATGAAACGTGTCATGAATTCCACTTAATTCTAAAGGAAGTTCTAACTTATAGGCCACTTCTCCAACTTTTTCTATAATAGGGAAAGGTCCAACGTATCTTGGACTTAATTTCTCTCTATTTCCAAAACGTACTATTCCTTTCCAAGGTGATACTTTCAACATTACTTTATCACCTATTTGGAACTCAATCGGCTTCCGACGTTTATCTGTATAACTTCTTTGTCTATCTTGGGCCCCTTTCATACGTTCTCGTATTACTCCAATTTTATCTGCAATTTGCTGAACTAACTCAGGCCCAGCTAACTGTCTTTCATCTATTTCATTCCATTACAAAGGAGTTCGACATTTTCGTCCATACAAAACCTCAAAAGGTGCTGCCTGAATACTTGAATGATAACTATTGTTGTATGCAAATTCAACCAAAGCCAAGTGACTATCCCACGACCCTCCGAAATCAATAACACAAGATCTCAACATATCTTCTAAAGTTTGGATAGTTCGTTCACTCTGTCCATCAGTTTCAGGATGATAAGTTGTAGTTAGCTTAATTTGTGAACCCATTTCTCTCTGAAAATTCTTCCAAAACATAGAGGTGAAACGACTATCTCTATCAGAAACAATTGATAACGGAACACCATGTCGTGTCACTATCTCATCAAGATACAACTTTGCCAACCTCTTCATCGAATATGACTTTTTCATAGGTAAGAAGTGTGCAGATTTAGATAACCGATCTACTATCACCCATATAGCATCATACCCTTTTGATGTTCTCGGCAATTTGGTTATGAAATCCATAGTAATATGATCCCATTTCCAAACCAGAATTTCTAAAGATCGTAATTTATCATAAGGACGCTGGTGTTCAATCTTTACCTGAAGACATGTCAAGCATTGTTCAACATGTTTAGCAATGTCTTTCTTCATACCTGGACACCAATAGTGTTGTCTTAAATCCCGATACATTTTATTTGTACCTGGATGTATCGCAAAACGTGACTGATGTGCTTCATTCAAGACACGCTTTCTTAGATCACCATAACATGGTACCCAAATTCTGTAATGAAATTTCCAAAATTCTGTGTCATCTTTTACCAAATCAGATATTAATCCACCCAATCTTTCACGTTTGATCTTATCCTCTTTCATTGCCTCATGTTGATATT
>NC_037529.1:28730447-28740731 GCF_001531365.2 Cynara cardunculus var. scolymus
TCTTCTTCTGCACTTTTACTGATTTGCAGACTCAGCTTGATCTCCTTAAGCCAACACATAGCTTTAACAGGATCACGCTCACCAGAAAACTTAGGAGGTTTACAAGCAAGAAACATCTTGATATCTCCTCCCTTTTGCATTGAGGATGAAGTAAGGGGTACAGATGTACCAGTTACCGGTGTACTAGCTTCAGCTTCCTCTTGATCAGAATTTCTTACCACATTTGGATTATTTTGATTTGTATGCTTTAACAAATTTACCAAACTTTCCTGAAATTTTCCCAGCTCTGCTGCCAACATATCTTGAGTAATATATTCGGGGTCAGAAACATTATGTCCACCCCTTGCTCTTCCTCGACCACGGCCAGACATTGAACTTTCTTGGACTGACAATTCCTGTTCCCCACGAGTTTCTTGTCTGCTACCTCTACCTCTTCCTCGTCCCCTGCTACGACTTCGTGTTTCTATTACATTTTCTGGATCCTCTCCGTGTATTACATTTTTTCTTCCTCGACCTCTTCCATAACCAGTTGAGGTTCTTTCTGATTGATTGGGATTATCTGCCATTTCTCGGTATATAACCTTTTCTGTCACATTTAAACACACATGATTATTCTCATAATCACAACATAATAACACATTTATCCTCATGTTTACTCATAACTCATATTATATCAGCCATATATAATCTATCTTCCTCATAATAGTTTCACCTATAACATATTCCCATCTTCATAGACCCAGTGAAACCTATTATCATAACTTTCCACACCTCTAKTTTAAGTCTAAGTATTTTGCAAATACCCAGATCCCTTAAACTAAGGCTCTGATACCAACTGTAACAACCCTCATACTCCATATACATAAAATTCACATCATTATACTCATAACTCTAAAATAGTTTCATTACAAAACATAGACTACCAAAATGTATCTTTAATACATAAACGAGTAAACTATTATCATCATTCAGACTTTTCCCTTGCCTTTATCTTTCAACATACGCTGATCTGCAAAACAGGTTAGTCCAACATCTGAGCGTTAGACCAAAAGGTCTAGTGAGTGTATAATCTCATATAACAATATACATTCCAAACAATCAGTTTAGAATCAAACCTGTTCCSAAACATATCATATTTATGTTTCTCGCGGTTACACCGTCATTACAATCTCATATCTCTTTCTCACTCGCGGTTCCACCGCCGTTATATCACTCTCGCGGTTACACCGCCATCTCTCTCGCAGTTATACTGCCATTATATCATTCTCACGGTTACACCGCCATCTCACTCGCAGTTACACAGCCATTTTATCACTCTCGCGGTTACACCGCCATCTCACTCGCAGTTACACTGCCATTACATCACTTTCGCGGTTACACCGCCATCTCACTCGCAGTTACACTGCCATTACATTTTATAAACATCWTCCAAAAACATTTCTCCTTTCATCCGGATTTKAAGTYCGGTYAGATTTGTYCGGATTAGTTATCCGGTCAATATACTTTAAACATAAACCAACTCCTTTGTCCGGATTAGATATCCGGACAATACTTCACTTTCTTTGATAACCGGTTTAAAGATAAACCGGACAATACATGGCCCAACCATTGACCGGTTCATAGATATCCGGTCAATACACCGTAGAACACTTGAGCGGTTTAGAAGTAAACCGATCACCTCTTGGCCGGTTTAGATGAATATCCGGTCACCTCTTGGCCGGTTTAGATGAATATCCGGTCACCTCTTGAATGGTTTAAACAAGAACTTCTCATAAAATGTAACAAAATTCATGAAAACCAGTTCTAAATGCTTATCAAACTGTATGTAAGCAATTCATATCCAGAGCTTTTTATACACTCACCTTTTAGAAGTCAAAAACCAAAGCCTTAGGATTCTTCTTCTTCTTGTGCAGTTTCTTCAAATTCTCAGAGAGGTTTCTAAATATGGTATGTGTTGTGTGTGTTTTTCTTCACAAATTCTATATATATATATATATATATATCCAACCACAAAAGGAAGTGAGGGGCAGCTTAATAGCCGACTCCCCCTTTTCCTTAAAATAATACTCCCACACTCACATTTATCATACACATACATATCATATATAATATAATATATATATATATATATATATATATATCACTAAAATAATAACCAGGTTGTTACATTTTTCCAAAGAGTGCAAAGGACGATTGGTGAAGGATGTTGACTACTACAAGAATAAATATAAATACAATCCAAGAGAGCGAAGCCTAATGGCTAAAAAAGAAAATTGGGTGTCTGATTTTTTATCCGATGAAGAAGACAAGGCACTCATCTTTATGATGGCCAAGTCCAATGCAGAATCCGCCTATGATTCTGATGATCAGGTATGTGAGACTTCTCTCGATTAAACCAACTCCGCTCAATCTGAGCTAGAGTTAAGGGTAATAAAACTTTCAGAGGACTTCTTGAAATTAAAAGAAAAATTAAATTTTGAAAAATCTGAAAGAATAAAAGCAGAAAAAGAAGTCAGATTCTACAAAAGAGAGATTGATCTTCTAACCGAAGAAAAAGCCGAACTCATTAAAGAAAAGACTCGCATCACCACTCTTAAAAAATCAGAGGAAGAAAAACTTCTGGAAATAAACAAGCGACTAACCAAAGACTTAGAAAAGAAGGCAAAGGCCTTAAAAGAATCCGAGGCAGAGAGACTTGACTCAGAAGCTCTCAAATATTTCTTTCAAAAAGAAAGGGAGGTTCTTCACTAGAAGCTTCAAACCAATGAACTTCTGATGAAGAAATACAGGGTTGCCCAAAACGTATACGAAAAGTTAAACGGTCAAAGAAATCCACCGTTGAATCCATTTTCAAACTTGGATGCATCCAAAAACCTGACTTTTTCCCAAAACCTAAAGCAAATTTTAAAATAGTTAAAGTCGATGGAAAAACTGTCATTTTGAGACAGGATTTTGAAAACGTGGTGTACGAGAACAGTACATGTAAGAATTCTGATGAAGGGAACAACGCCTCCACATCAGAGACCGATGGAAACCCTATGGTTAAATCAGAGTCTCTGGTTGACAATCCCAGTTCATCAGCAAGTACTAATAATGCAAAAAAGAATCCTAGTAAGGAACCATCAGCTGATGAATCAATGAACCAACCAAGTGAAATTGGAAGTTCGTCTAAATCAGAAACGGTGGAACCCCCAAAAGATCACTTTGAAGCATCAAACTCTGAACCCACACCTCCCTCAAACATCCATGATAATTTTGATTTCGAGAAATCAACAAGAGACTTTCTCGATTCTGAATTTAAAGAAGAAATAGTACGTGAATCACCAAAAATCATTGAGAATAAGAAACCTCAAAACTTCAAACCCTCAATGAATTTTGATGTTTCACCATCAATGAAAACTTCAGACAAAGGAAAGGGAAAGTTGAACAACGTCAGATCTGCTAACGATAACTCACAAGGCCCAAGTACCTCTTCTAAGTTTATAAAGTTTACTCACGAGCAAAAACAGAAGTGGACTGCCTCTGAGAATACTAACCACCACTTTTCCTCTCATTCAGCTAAAGAAAAGCAGTCCTTCCTCAGAAGCAAAGAAGTAAAGACCAAGACCCCCAAAAATAAAAAATCTGAACTAGATAGAAAGTTTGTAAAAACAACCGATGCTAGGACAGGATTTTCATCCCCTGCATTTACTTCTTCGTTTTTATCAAATAAAAAGAACGTTAGACATGCATATACAAATAATCATAATTGCCAATGTTTAGCTCTTTTACAAAACCTGAGGAACCACATGTTGACTCATCACTGCATATTTTCCAAACACATTTATCGCTATCAAGTTAAAATCAATGAAAACGTGAAGTCCAAGTCTAAAGGCAAGGGAAATGCTAAAACCCCAAGCCTGCAAAGGCTAAGAGAGCTGAAAAGGTATCTCCCACTAACAAACGTGGACCCAATATGAAATGGGTACCTAAAACCCCTTAATTTTTTTTGCAGGACCAGCATGTGCAACCATGGTATATGAATTCAGATTGCTCCAGGCACATGACTGGTAACAAAATTCAATTGTCCTCCTTTATTGAGAAGTCGGGAGGCTCCGTCACTTTTGGAGACAACAGCAAGGGTACCATCAAGGGATACAGAACTATCATCAAAGGCAACATCTCCATCAGCAAAGTGGCTTATGTTGAAGGTTTGAAGCACAACTTACTAAGCATAAGCGAGTTCTTCGACAAGGGTCATGAAGTCAGATACCGCAAGGGTTTCTGTATCATTAAAACAAAGCCTGGTCAAACCATCATCAAGGCTAAGAGAGAAGGAAATCTCTATCTTCTGGATTGTCAATTCTCTGAGGGACAAGACACCCTTTGCCTTGTATCCCATAAGAGCGATGAAAATTGGCTATGGCATCAAAAGTTCTCACATCTCAACTTTGATGTTCCGATGGGATTCCGGATCTCAATTTCGAAAAAGACCATCTGTTCTCAGCCTGCGAGATGGGAAAGCTAAAACGGGCCTCTCATAAAGCTAAGTCAGAAACTTCCTGCACCAAGCCCTTGGACATGATCCACATTGATCTCTGTGGGCCCATATCTACACAAACCCTCTCAGGAAAGAAGTACATATTGGTACTAGTTGATGAATACTCGAGATACACCTGGGTTGACTTTGTAAAGAAGAAATCAGATGTTCCTGACCTACTCCTTGGGGGGATGAAAAGACTCCAAGTCCTTCTACAAAGAAAACTCATTAAAGTTAGAAGCGACAATGGAACTGAATTCAAAAATGCCAGAATTGATGAATACCTCATCAATGAAGGCATATCACAAAACTTTTTAGCAGCCAGAACTCCACAACAGAATGGAGTGGTGGAGCAAAGGAAGAAAACCCTCATGGAAGCAGCAAGGACCATGCTTGCTTCATCAGAGTTACCTATCACCTTCTGGGTTGAAGCTATTTCTACTGCCTGCTTCACCCAGAATCGGTCTATCAGCAACAAGAGTCACCAAAAGACACCCTATGAGCTCATCAATCAAAGAAGACCAAATGTCAAGTATTTCCATGTATTTGGTTACAAATGCTTTGTACTCAATGATAGGGAATATCTTGGCAAGATCGACCAGAAAGCTAATGAAGGGATCTTTTTGGGATATTCTCAAACCGCAAAGGCCTACAGAGTCTACATCAAAATGACAAAGATTGTTATAGAAAGCATCAATTTGTCCTTTGATGACTCCACACCAATGACTTCAACTCGGACTTCAACAGAGAGCCTCTGATTCATCACTTTAAAAACCCAATGAATTAGAGTTAGCTCAATTATTTGAAGACATCTTCGAAGAAGAAGTAGTTTCTGGACATGCTCCAACTGCAAAACCCACTTCCAGAACCRATGAAGAAYATGAAGTCTCCAATACTAAAGGTACTACTCTTACTAAAACTCATGTTACTTCACCATCTACTTCTTATGTATCTTCAGATCAAGAACAAGAACCAGAGTCTCACTCATGAGATGATCTCTTTAAAGGGAAGCAAGCAGTTCCATAGGTCGATGAAGAACTGCAGCATGTTAATCCAGAACCCCAATCGAGCACCAAGTGGACAAAAGACCATCCACATCACCAAATCATTGGTGATCCAACAACTGGTGTCAAGACGAGATTCGCAACAGCCAATGAATGCCTCTTCGCCAATTTTCTTAGCATGATAGAACCAAAAAAGATTTCTGAAGCCCTACAAGGCCCAAACTAGATAGACACGATTCAAAAAGTACTACTCCAGTTTGAAAGAAATAAGGTGTGGTCCCTCATGCCTCTACCCAAAGGGTAGACGGCCATAGGAACCAAATGGGTCTTCAGAAACAAAAAGGACGAAGATGGCATAGTCATAAGGAACAAGGCTAGACTTGTTGCCAATGGCTACTGCTAGGAAGAAGGGATTGACTACGATGTGACATTTGCTCCCGTTGCGAGACTTGATTCCATCAGGATATTCCTAGCCTATGCAGCTCACAAAGGCTTTAAGGTCTATCAGATGGATGTCAAGTCTGCCTTCTTCAATGACAAACTTCAAGAAGAAGTATACGTGCAGCAGCCCCCTGGGTTTGAAGATCCAAAACATCCAGAGTTTGTCTACTTTCTGGACAAAGCCCTGTATGGACTGAAGCAAGCACCCAAGGCCTGATATGAAACTCTCTCCACCTTTCTCATCAATATAGGATTAGAAAAAGGTACAATCGATACAACCCTCTTTCTCAAGAAGCATAAAGGTGACATACTACTTGTGCAAATATATGTGGACGACATCATATTTGGTTCTACAAATGAAAAACATTGCGAAAAATTCTCAGAGCTAATTGAAAGCAAATTTGAGATGAGTATGATGGGAGAACTTAGTTTCTTCCTTGATCTTCAAATAAAACAAACTTTAGAAGGGATTTTCATCAATCAGTCCAAGTATGTGACTGACCTTCTGAAGAAATACTCTCTCTCAAATTCATCATCGAAGAGAACACTTATGGCTACAGGAGCTAGGTTATTTGTTGATCCATCAGGCAAATCTGTAGATGTAACAACCTATTGAGGCATGATTGGATCACTCCTGTATCTAACCGCTAGTAGACCGGATATTATGTTTGCTACATGTCTTTCTGCAAGGTATCAATCCAATCCTAAAGTTTCTCATCTCTCTGTGGTCAAGAGGATGTTTAGATACCTTGAGGGAACCCCTTCATTGGGTCTCTAGTATCCTAGGAACTCTGGCTTTGATCTAATAGCCTATACAGATGCAGATCATGCAGGTGGAAAACTTGATAGAAAGAGTAAATATGGAAGCTGTCAACTCTTGGGGGACAAGCTGGTAAGTTAGACATCCAGAATACATAATTGTGTCTCAACCTCTACAGCAGAAGCAGAATATGTTGCTGCTGCTAGTTGTTGTTCACAAGTTCTCTGGATGAAGACTCAGCTTAAGGACTATGGCTTTCAATATGAAAAAATACCAATCCTCTGTGACTCCAAGAGTGCAATAGCCATCTCGGCAAATCCTGTGCATCACTCCAAGACCAAACACATCGATGTAAGGTACCACTTTCTAAAAGACAATGTTGAAAAAGGTAATATAGAGATGTACTTTATTCCCACAGAGATTCAACTTGCTAACATTTTCACAAAAGCTCTTGATGAGAAAAGATTTGTATTCCTAGTCAGTAAGATGGGTATGCTGAATCTCACCACTTAGAGGCAATCATTAGTTTGAAACCAGAGATCCTCAAAATCTCATGGTTATGCCTATAAGTGATAAATATAATAATGGCCATAAACACCAAGTACTCTAAACCAGAGCTTCTAGTTATATAGACCAGAGCCTTTGGAACTTTTAGAAACACTTGCTTAAATTTTGGCTAAAAATTTTCATCGTCTTCGGAACCAGAGACCTCTAGTCCAAAGCAAATACTTGGTTTTTTTTTTTCACCAAGTATTCCCTTCCAAACCAGAGCCTCTGGTTGTATAGACCAGAGCCTATGGATTCCAATTCTTTGAGACCAGAGCCTCTTTGGTCTCAAACTTGGGCTTCTTCATTCATTCATGCTTGTAACCAAGTCATATTCCATCGACTTTGGAACCAGAGCCCTCTGGTCTAAAGCCAAAACTTTGTGAACTTTTTCACTAAGTCCCTTTTTCTCAACCAGAGCCTCTAGTTCTAAAGACCAGAGCCTCTGGATTCAAAGTCTTTGAAACCAGAGCCATCTGGTCTCAAAGGCCCATCCATTTCACACATACTTCCATGCACTTAACCAAAATTTCATTTTTCTTTGCATCGCCTTTACAACCAAAGCCTCTGGTTCTAAAGACTAGAGCCTCTCGATTTGTTGTCTTTGGAACGAGAGCCCTCTGGTCTCAAAGACCCACTCTTTTTCATATCCATTCACATACTTAATCACATTCCATATAGATTTTCATCACTTTTCACAACCAGAGCCCCTGGTTGTATAGACCAGAGCCTTTGGTCATCAAGATCAACCTCCTTATTGGTTCTAGGGAGCTTTTAAACTCAATCCATATCACCATAAATCATTTGAGGGGGAGTTTCCATTCATTATCAACATTTTTTTTTATTACATAGATATGCATTTTCCATCCCAGAGCCTCTGGTTCTACTATCCAGAGCCTATTGACACCAAAAATGCTATATTAACGATGAATAAATCTTTTGCATTCAACCAGAGCCCCTCTGGTACTACATAAAGGGCTGTCCATGCTTAACCAGAGCCTCTGGTTTGTCTGTCCAAGGCTCATTATTCATATAAACCAACATTTCATCGATGAACTTGTTCATCACTCTCAACTAGAGACCTCTGGTTCCCCATCCAAAGAGTCATGACCAGCCAGAGCGCCTCTGGTTCCACGACAAAATCATTTTCATCCAAAAAACCCATCTTTTATAGAAAACTTTTTAAAAGATTATACAAAATTGCAGCTTTTGTGACTAAAACTATACAACATAGGTTTTTAGAAGACCAAAACTTCATAATTATTATTTATCTTACAATTAGATTGAATTTTTGAATATATTTTTTTTGGATTGAAATTCAAGAGATATTATTTGGAATAATTATTTAATTATTCCAAATAATCCAATCATCATCTTACACACGCCTGCCATTCCAACAGCCTGTTCCCCAAAAACCCCTTCCCAATACCCATCCACCCTCCCCATCATGACACGTGTCCTCCAACATTAATGGCATGGTACAGTCAAGACGGCACACGATCCCCATCATATCACCATTTTTGCCAAACGTCTCCTACCATAATCATTACCCTTTTTTATATAATATTTCTTCAAAACCGTTTCCCATTCTCTACCGATAAATACTCTTCTTCTCCAACCATTTCTTCTTTATGCTTCCTAAATCTGCAAAGACTAAAGACGAACAACAAATAGCAAAACCTGCAACTCTACCAGCAATGGCTTCTTCCACTTCTCACGAATCAAACCACAACGACAGTCATGTGTAGTTAACCGGAGCACACAGCCGTAAACTTGTCTACCTCCCAATCAAGCCAAAAAACCATGTAATAGACCTTCGAACCAACCTGTTTGAAGACAGGTTTGCCATAATGATTGAGTTTTTCCAAAACTGCATCCTCCAACCTGCCTTGAACTTGATCGACAATGGCGTACCACTCAGGTACATCCAACAGTATTGGCAGTCATGTGAATTCATCCCCGAGAACCGTGGAATCATGGGGGACATAGATGCCCAAATGACATGGTGTGCTCGGTCAAAATCTCCCGAGCAAAGGTCTCCAAAGTCCTTTGCATTCCCACCCACCAAGAACTTCACATCGACCAATATGCTGAGCCACCCACAAGTTCAGACATCCTCCGCTTCATCAAAATGCTAGGTTACAATCGTGACCTATGCCACGCCTCCGACTTCAAGAGGCAGTTCTTGCCCCCAATGTGGAAAAGGTTCTTTTTTCCATATTGAACAGAGCTATCACCTGCAAACTAGGGTCGATAGATCAGGGCAACATAAACATTACGACGATAATGTATGGGCTCTTCTTCAATCTACCGATGGACTATGCCTTCCATATCTACAACGAGATCCATGCAGCGGTAATCAAAAAATGCAAACTCAAAGCCGCAGGAAAGCCACTGACTTCTGTTCTCTTCCCGCGATTCCTTTCTCTCTTCATAAGGGACGCGATGAGGAGACATGATCTACCAGCCGATAAACCATACACTCCACAGTTCCGGATGAATAGCCATCGCCCAACGATCTCCAAGGAAGGCTACACCACCGAGAGAACTGTATCAAGGGCCATGCTCAACATCATACCAGAGACGTCTGAGATTAGGCAGAAGTATGAACGCTCTATGTTGTCCCATGAACCGAGGGCAGCTACTCCAGAGCACTTTGAACCGTCTCCTGACAACAACGAGGGAGCAGAGGAGTCGTCTTCATCGAATGATGAAGATGATGATGATGATGACATTCCTCGTACATCCCCTGGCCCTGCACATACAATTCCCATCCCTTTTTCCCAAAAGGCAACCACCACCACTACCCCTGGCGATCAAGGCCAAAGGGGTATTGAATAAGGACGACCCAACCTAATCCCCAACCCAGCCAACCATCCAAAGGGGTATTGAATGCAGCTGAGGAACCTCACCATCCATCACCCCTCTCCCAACAGAGAGGCGATGAAGAAATAAGTGCCCATACATTATCGTCGTTCAATGCCTACATTCTCACAAGGCATTGAGGGTGCCTT
>NC_037529.1:28741181-28742200 GCF_001531365.2 Cynara cardunculus var. scolymus
CCAAATCCCTCAACCTACCGCACCCCCAACATCATCACCCGATGAAACCTTAGCCTCCCTCTCCACCCAAATGGCCAACATCCAAACAACCTTAACCTCACTCCAAACCACTATAATAGCCCAAATACCCCAACCATCACCTCCTCCACCTCCCTCTACAGTACCATCCTTCGATGAAGCCCTTTCTTCCTCTGCTGCAGAGTTGAAGGACATAATAGGCAACCTTCCCATCCCACCACCCACATCCGCCTCCACCTCCGTTCCTGCTTCCGCTTCTTCATCAACCACATAGTTTCCCACTAGAGCCGATCTAAGGGCTCTGTCAAAGGCACATATCTCATCCTTCAATGAGATAAGTGCAAAATTCATCCATCGAGCCTTACAGCCAACCAAGGCTCTCTCCCGTGATTCTTTGCTCTCTTCATAAGGGACGCGATGAGGAGACATGATCTACCAGCCGATAAACCATACACTCCACAGTTCCTGATGAACAGCCATCGCCCAACGATCTCTAACGAAGGCTACCCCACCGAGAGAACTATATCAAGGGCCATGCTCAACATCATAACAGAGACGTCTGAGATTAGGCAGAAGTATGAACGCTCTATGTTGTCCCATGAACCGAGGGCAGCTACCCTAGAGCAC
The DNA here is from genome assembly GCF_001531365.2 of Cynara cardunculus var. scolymus. Lineage (NCBI taxonomy): Eukaryota > Viridiplantae > Streptophyta > Magnoliopsida > Asterales > Asteraceae > Cynara > Cynara cardunculus. Next base: position 28,741,827 of record NC_037529.1, read on the forward strand.
TTTGAACCGTCTCCTGACAACAACGAGGGAGCAGAGGAGTCATCTTCATCGAATGATGAAGATGATGATGATGATGACATTCCTCGTACATCCCCTGGCCCTTCACATACAATTCCCATCCCTTTTTCCCAAAAGGCAACCACCACCACTACCCCTGGCGATCAAGGCCAAAGGGGTATTGAACAAGGACGACCAGTCTAATCCCCAACCCAGCCAACCATCCAGAGGCCACTCTTCAGGCCTCTGGAGATGACGCAGTTGAGGAACCTCACCATCCAACACCCCTCTCCCAACAGAGAGGCGATGAAGAAATAAGTGCCCATACATTATCGTCGTTCAATGCCTACATTCTCACAAGGCATTGAGGGTGCCTT
>NC_037529.1:28742630-28747967 GCF_001531365.2 Cynara cardunculus var. scolymus
CCAAATCCCTCAACCTACCGCACCCCCAACATCATCACCCGATGAAACCTTAGCCTCCCTCTCCACCCAAATGGCCAACATCCAAACAACCTTAATCTCACTCCCAACCACTATAATAGCCCAAATACCCCAACCATCACCTCCTCCACCTCCCTCTATAGTACCATCCTTCGATGAAGCCCTCTCTTCCTCTGCTACAGAGTTGAAGGACATAATAGGCAACCTTCCCATCCCGCCACCCACATCCGCCTCCACCTCCGTTCCTGTTTCCTATTCTTCATCAACCACAGAGTTTGCCACGAGAGCCGATCTAAGGGCTGTGTCAAAGGCACTTATCTCATCCTTCAATGAGATAAGTGCGAAATTCATCCATCGAGCCTTACAGCCAACCAAGGCTCTCTCTCAGAGCCTTGTTGAACAACAGGCTCGCACCCTCTGTTTCCTTCACATGATGGAGGAGAGTCGAAGACAGCAGGTCCTGAAGGCGTATCTTGCGACCTTCGGGAAAGTGAAAAAAAAAAGACCAGAGCATCATGCTCCACCAGCCGCCCGCAGAAAAGGCCGAGGCTAGAGGATCCAGACCCTGATGATCATGGTATTGGTCCTCATAAGAGGGAGACTAGGTCGCGACTACTCAACTAATGGAATCTGTTGCACCACCACCCACACCTCCAACACAAAACTAACCACCTCACCAAGGAACCCAAGCGAGTGAGCCAGAGGCTCAGCCCTCTGAAGATGTACACAATGTACATGTTCCTTTCACCACCTCCCAAGAACCCATCGAGCTAAGCTCATCATCCAATGAGGAACCATCCACCCCACAAACAGAAACCAACCTACCCTTCACCCATTCACCAACTCCTAACCTACCCTTAACCCCTTCACCAACACCTTGCACCACAGAACCCTTCACCACTTTGCCCATACAACCAAAACCCACATTCATCCAATCTTCTTCACCACAACAACCTCCAACCCAAACACAACCCCATGAACCAGAAACCACCTAAACAAAAACCCATGAACCAAAAACCACCCAACCTGAGCCCAATGAACCAGAACTACCCCTATCCGAGCCAACCCAAACCATTCCATCACCAACCCACTCTCAACCCTTAGCCCAAACACAACCCATAACCCAACCAACCCAGGTGCAAACGGATGTTCCCTCTTCATCGAGGCATCCTCCTCAAGGGGTCATCGATGAAATCATTGCCAATATGGAGTCACTAAGGAGACGACCAGTGGTGCCGCCAAGGGAGCCAGTGATGATGGAAAACATCCATCAATATTTATATCATGATCGTGATGAAAGTTTAGCCCTCAATCCTCCCATGCTTTGACCAGAATCTATGAACCTCCTACGCCACTGGTTTGTTAGACAGACTACCCAACCACCGTAGGCTGTCTTTTCAAAGGACAGAATAAGGTTGGTCATGGACATCAAGATGAGAACCTTTGCCAACAGAGCCATCAAGTATATTAAGTACACAGTGGAGCGAGCCCATGGTCAAGTCAGAGTCTTAAATGACAATGGCTTGATCAATCTTAATCCCTATGACTTGATTGAGCTTTATGCATATACGACTCAGCGATAAGATCAAGGCATACGATTTGGGATGGCCAACAGAGCGATCATACAGACGATGGAGACATTGGTGAAGCATAGAGCCAAGAGCGATTTTCAAATTGCTCTTCAACTTGGCATCGACAGACTTTCCTATACTCCACCCGATGAAGACTTTCCTGGCCTGCAGGAGAAGAGGTCTGCCTCTATACTTACTCAACCAGAATTGGGTCTGTTATACAAAAAATGAGTTTGGGACGAAGAAATTCTTTAGGCTGACTGAAGCCTTCAAATACTCAAGAACAACACTTGAATGGTTTCAAAAGGTTATTAGAGACAGACTAGGCAGATCTCATGTACCGATGGGAGAGGGATAGAAACTAATTCATGAGATTTCAATAGTCATACAATAAAGAGGACTATTAATACGCTTTTGGGAAATATCACAAGGGATACCATGAATGTAGTCTTACTTATGTTTTGTATTGCAATGTCTTTCATTTTCCTCACTTTAAGAATTCATCATTTTGTTCGTGAAAATTTGGCAAAAGATGCTTTTCTTTAGATTAGCCTCTGTTCTTCGTTTATACATTAAATGTTCATAGAATAGTTCATGTTTGTTCTTTCATTACTTAGGGGGAGATTGTTAGACCCCATAAGTCTTATGTGTGGAAGTAATGAAGAAAAACAAGTGATGAAGAACCAGAAGGATGACGGAAAACTTCAAGGCAAAATGGCTAAGTCTGAAGAACAACTAGAGGGTCGATGAACTGAACAGAGATGCGATGGAAAGTGCATCTTCATAACCCCTCTAGGTACCAACATTTGGAATTTTCCTCACTAGTTCGACCAGAGGCATGCGATGAAGATACGAAGATAAGGTTGAACCAACACCTGTGGAAGACAGCTGGAGATGACTAATCAACAGTTGGATTCTACAAAGTTTGTCTTGTTTTTATGATTATCCATGTTAAGATAAGTTTTATCTTTTCTTAGAAGATTAGCTAAATAGTCTCACTAGTTAGTTACTTTCTTAGCTAGATTACTAGTATAAATAGGTGGTTAGGCCTATTGTAATCTTTGACTCTTTTATGTTTTTATTAATCATTGAAATAAAGTGAAACCTTTGACACTCAAGTATATTCTTTGAATGTTCATAAATTGTTCTTGAGTGTTCATCATTTTATTCATCCAAACTATATAATTAGGTTATTCTTAACTTAATTATTAGTATTATTGAGATATTTGGGATCAACACAACCTCTACAGCAGAAGCAGAATATGTTGCTATTACTAGTTGTTGTTCACAAGTTCTCTGGATGAAGGCTCAGCTTAAGGACTATGGCTTTGAATATGAAAAGATTCCCAGCCTCTGTGACTCCAAGAGTGCCATAGCCATCTCTGCAAATCCTGTGCAACATTCCAAGACCAAACACAGTGATGTAAGGTACCACTTTCTGAAAGACCATGTCGAAGAAGGTTGTTAGCTCTCATTCTTTGAATGTAAAAGTATAGAAAAAGTAAAACAACAAGTATTGACAGAAGTTGATCTGTCACAGAAGACCACAGAGGACAATCAACAGAAGAAGCTCAATCGTACAAGATTCAAGTGACAGAACCTCTGTCATCCATCACAGAGGTTCTGGAAACTTGTCCTCTACAAAGACCATGCTACAAGTCAAAGACGACAGAACCTATGTCGTGTCTCACAGAGGTTTTGGAAGATTTTCTCTGCGTGCTACAAAGTTTCATCCAGCAGAGCCTCTGTGATGTCTCACAGAGGATCTGCATAAATGTCTTCTGCGTAGATTATCTTTAGCTCGTTTTACTTAGGTTTATTAGCTGCTCGTGACTTTCACGTGATCTTGTCTGTAATCTGTTTTAGATGAACGGCTTAGATTTAATTGCTTTAGGTCGTGTCAGGAAACGGTTACTTGCCTGTATAAATAGCAGCGTAGGCCTTTGTATTTTGTGTGCTTCCAGAATTGTAATTGTCAATATTTTCAATCATTTGAAGCTTTTCTCTTCGTGTTATTCAAGTGTTGTTCATTGTGTTCATACCAATTGCTGCTTGTTTGATTATAATACTTTCCGCTGCTTACTCACTATCAATCCAATCAATCAAGTAAGTATTCAGTACCAAGAACTGACTTATACGATCCTAACAATTGGTATCAAAGCCGGAATCAAATTTAATTTTGATTATTTCTGTTTTTGGTATTCATTCCTTTTTGCTCAAGAACACAGCCGTCTTCTTCATCAGTTTATCCTGTTTTTAACTGTTTTACCAATCCTCTCCTATTTTCTTTTAATTCTTCTTTATTCAATGGCAAATATGGCCAATACATCGTTTATGAGTACGGGTTCACAGTCTAAACCACCCACGCTCATTCGTGAGGAATTTCCTCAATGGAAAATCCGAATGGTGAGTTTTCATGAGGGTATTCATCCTAGGATTTGCGAATTCCTGTACAATCCTCCTTACGTCCCAATGAACCTCATTCCAAGAGTTCCTSCAACTCAAACTACACCAAAAATACGAGAGCATTATGAGCCTCGTCCCGAAGCTAACTGGAGTGACGAAGACAAGGTAATCGTCGAATTAGGGAACAAATGTAAACKGTTGTTAATCATGGCTATTCCWAACGAYATCTTCAAATGCATCGATCACTGTCAACTATCCATGAACATATGGGCAGAACTGGAGAAATTAATCGAAGGTGGAAGGAAGACGCTAAAGAACAATCGTTCGATTTGCATCGATGAATACTACAGCTTCAAGGCCAAAGAGGGTGAGTCTCTTATGGATACATACACTAGGCTAAACACGCTGATTAGCAACTGTAAAAGGYATGGWATCYCCAGAACCACAGAGGAGAACAACTCACTGTTTTTGAAGAGCCTTGGGGATGAATGGTCGACTATTACAATGTCCATGAAGGCCATYCTAGATCTCGAGACATGGACGTTAGCAGACCTGTTTGGATCTCTCAAAAGTCAAGAGTCCTAAGTTATGCAAATGAAGAGAAATCTAGGTGGCCCTCTGGCTCTAGTTGCAGAAGACGGGTGCTCTAGCAAAGGAAAGGAAGGGAAGGAGGCGAAGAATGAGAAGAAGAAGAAGAAAATGGTGCTGCTTGCAGACAGTGAAAACAGCTCTGAAGAAGAAGAAATCTCCATGAAGGAGATAATGAAGACTCTTGCATTGATCACAAGAGAATACAGAAAGGGTGGAGACAGGAAGGAGTACAGAAGCTTCAATCGTAGAAGCTTCATAGAAGGAGAGAGATCTGAGAAGAAAGAGAAGGAGCAGCCCTTTTAGAGGGATGAAGAACAGAGGAAGGAAGAGCCCAAGGATGGCTGCTTCAAATGTGGCAAACCTGGCCACTATGCTGCAGAATGCTGGTCCAAAGGACCCAGGGCACCATAGAGGGGTCCAAAAGACGCAGCCTTCTACAGAAAGAAGGCTTAATACTACCAACAGAAGTCACTAGTAGCTCAATCTAGTGAGCTAGTCACAGATGAATCCTCTGACGATGATAATCAAAAGGGTCTTCTTGCATGGGAAGACTCAGACACAGAAGATGAACTCTTCTGTGGGATGGCTGATGTTGAGACATACTCCTCTACAAGAAATGACCAAGAGGTATCTTCTTCCTCCTCTTCTGATTCTTTTGATTTCTTCACACAGATTCTTGAAAATCTCGACCAATGTCATTTGGAGCATCAAAGTTCAAAAGAAAAGCTTTTATTTTGTGAAAAGGAAATCA
>NC_037529.1:28753551-28754895 GCF_001531365.2 Cynara cardunculus var. scolymus
TGGTGCTTCTAACAGAGGCTCTGTGAGTTGAGCTGAGCAAATACTCATCTCTTTGTGGATTTTATAAAACCGTTTAGGTATAAAGGTGTAACACATAAGAAGACCCGGCACATATCACAGAGGCTCTGTAACCCTTAGGCCTTTGACAGAACTCTCTTGATAGTTCTCGTCTATTGATATGGTGTGCGTGGTTCTGTGGATAAGGGTAAGAACTCACACGCACGTGTCAGAAAATGGAAGCGCACGTCATCAATCGTGCGTCTTCCAATACGGCGTGTCATAACTTCATGAACCGTTTCACCCAAAGTCACTCATTACCTTTGACGATTCAAATTTTTTTTGAAATCCCCTACCTATAAATACCCTCTTTCCCCCACCATTTTAAACCTTACGCTCTCATAACTCTCATACGAACATGCAAACCTGCAACTCTCAAGCTTCATGCAACTATGTCTTCTTCAAGTGGTTCCGCTCAGTCCGTCAACGTCTCAAGTGACAACAAGGTCACTCAGGCGCAAGCTTTAACCTCGCACGCTCTTTCCGTTGTTCGGAACAAATACGAGAAAATCGTATTGGTGAAGAAGCCCAACAACTACTTCTTCGTCCCGTCATTATCAGGTTTTCCCGAATCCACTTATCCTCTCATTTCAATTCTTAAGAATCATCCACTTTTTTACACTTTAACTGCCACACGCCCCACATCAGAAACCTATATCACACAGTTCCTTCTTAGCGCTTATCTCAGTACCCTAGATAACTCAGGGATAACCATTGTCGGTTATGCCTCTCACCCAGTGAACAAATCWTTGGTTCCACTGGAGTTGAATGTTGAGATCCTTCGAACTGATCTTCACCTCCCCACTCTTGCCCAAATGAATCTAAACTCTTTTTCTGCTACTCCCTCAGATGAGGAACTTATTAGCTTTCTGGAATTCCATTCTTACGTAACCCCCATTTCAAAAAGAACCCAATTTAGGCGTAAGAATCTACCCCCCCCCCTTTGGAACACCCTTTTCTCAATAATCAACTACTGTTTAACTGGCAAAGTTGGAAGCCATGACCAGACATCCCATGCCATGATTTCAATCATGTATGGGATATACTTTAATCTGCCCCTTGACTATGCCCAATTAATCTTCGATGACATGGTTGGCCTGAAAAAGAAGAAATGTGCCAGCCAAAAGGGCGAAAAGAAGAAGGTACAGGCCCAACAGAAGGCCAAGGAAGACGTTAACCAACCAAATCTCATTCTACAATGCTTCCTTGGTTTGGTGTTCGGCGACCTCCTGGCCGCAAAGCTGCCTGCTGTAGAGCCAAATGCAAGGCTTTACCCGTTTAGCTCAT
>NC_037529.1:28755925-28758539 GCF_001531365.2 Cynara cardunculus var. scolymus
AACGTTTTAATATAAGAGTCCATTCGCCCAAGGACTCGACAGAACCCAAAGAGGCATGTGTTGCCTCTGCACTTGAGCGAGATCAGCCAGAACGTGCTTCAGAGGCACAGGTAAGGGTCACAGAGATAGTGGATCTAGAACGTTCATCATCTCCACTAGATACCTCTGCCAGGTTAGGCTCTTAACCTACCGGGCATGAAATCAACAGAACACCATTAGTCTCTCCTCAAGGAGATGTTCGAGGATATGGTGGAAGTCCTCGAGCAGGCTACGCTATGCCAGCCGCAGAGGGCGCCTCACGCTCCGATGCGAGAGGATCACCATGTGTTGGTGGTCCGAGTTCCCAGAGCGACTTTGTGACAATGGGGGAGCTTAAAGCCTTTGCCACAGAGTTGTTCACAAAGATGGACGAGTTGAAAAGCTTGTTCATCTCCCAACAACAGCCTCAGGATCTTACACCGATTACAAAGGCTCTGAAGGAGCTTTCCACTACCACCACAGAGTTGAAACTTTCATTGGCGACCCTTCAGAGCTCTGCCATCAAGAAGGACGATCTGACAGAGGCCTTCCAAGCAATGTCCCTCAACCCCTCCTCTGTCCAAACTCTAAAGAATGAACTTTCAGACATGGCAGCAAAGTTTGCAGGCGACTTCGTCACAGCGGGCTACACAGACTATTCCTCATTCCGCGACGAGATCAAGGAAATGTTTTCCTCTGCGGTCACCTATGGCATCCAGTCCAAGTCCTCAAGTGCCAACATCAATCACTTGGCCACTCGCAAAGAACTGGAAGCCATGGTAGATGCGCTAGGGGACTCTATGATAAGCCAACTTGCATTTCTGAAGATGGAAATTCTTTCTTCCAACGATAAAATCGCGAAAGGCATGACCAAGCTTGCCAAGGAAGGTGAGCTCCTTCCTGCAGAAGTTCTATCCACCGTCTCCAAACTCAAGTGGGCTACAGAGCTTGACGTGATGAACGCCTCTGCGGGTGCGGAGAAGGTAATTGAAAAGATGTACAAGGCAGCCACTCGTATCCTACGCCATTTAAAGAGGGCTCCCCTTACAACGTGCAAGGCTGCTGCCAAACCAAGCCACGATGATCATGCCAATGATGATGATCGTCATGAGGGGGAGAAGAAGAAGGAGATGAAAAAGAAGGCCCCAGCCCCAGAGCTCAAAAAGAAGACAGCCAGAGCTCCTGCCAAAGGCATAAAGATTGGGGAACCTACAGCTGCAGATAGAGAAAAGAAGAAGGCTGTAGAGCCTACAGGCAAAGGCAAGGCCATAGCTGCAGAGTCCTCAAAGAAAGGGTCTTCATCAAGTACAGAGACTCCAGAGCCATTTGATGAAGAAAAGCGTGCTGGTGAAGACCCCGAGATCATAAAAGCTTTAAAGATATCCTTGGCAGAGGCTCACGCAAAGAAGCGCAAAGTGCCCATGCATTACAGAGAAGGTGAAGCCACATCTTCTATATTCCCACAAGTCCAAGTCCCACCAGTCCAACAGCAGACAACATCCATGGGTACATTTGACGCTCTACAAGGAACGGTCAAGTCAATCCTTGCAGAGGGGTCTACCCAGATTCCAATCCTAGAAGAAGAGGAAGAGAAACCCAAGATGCCAACAGAGACAGCCACGGTAGGACGGGTCTCTGAGATTTTTGAGTCAATGAGCAAAATTCCAATGTACAAACCTCGCACAGAGCCCGTCACTACTCCAGAATAGGTTTTAATATGGAAGTACTCTGTAGCCGACAAAGAACCCCCGTATGACCCAGAACTTACAGGAATACCTTCACCAATCGCCAAGTACCACTTCACAAGGCTCACCAGGCCCAGAGAGCAGTTCTTCTCAGATTACGCAATTACAAGTCTCAAGACAATTACTCCAAGAACTCTGATGAAGAAGCAAGTGCTCTATGCACAATATGTGGTAAGGAGAGAAGATGGAAATTTTTATATACCTTCACTGACGCAGATCTACACAACCTCTGTGTGTTCGACCTCATCTATATGTACAGGATCTTAAATGTCTACATGGAGAAGAGGTCAACCTATTCTTTGTCCCTCGAAAGGCTGGTACAGGTTATGCGCGCCCAAGTAAAGTTCTACAGCCAGAAGGATTTTGAAATAGCAGTAAGGTTGATGCAGAAGGATCTACGAATTTCTCCTTCATAGAGCCGGCCTAACTGGATCCTCAGGCGTCATCCCAACACCGTTATACACAGACCCTTGTTTGGATTTGTGTTTTTGGACAGAGATGAGATCCTGCGATTCTATGATCCAACAGAAGCTCCTCGTTATTCAACAGAGACGTTGGAGTGGATCTTTAAGTGTGCGATAAAAGARGTGGAAAGAGGTCATCTAAGGGAGGCAGAAGTAGCACGCATCCTRGAGTCGATCAAAGTGCAAATAAACTTCAGAGAATGGGTCTTCACTGTCTATAAGCTGATCAAGACAGATTTTCTTTATGCGGCAGATGACTTCCCAGAATCTGCAGTTTAATTTTACTCCTCTGTAAAACATTTTTGATTTAAGTTTTGTAATTCCTTCATTCCAGTCCTTGTAATTCATTTCAAGTAATTCATTTCAGAGGCTGATGTTTTATCACCT
>NC_037529.1:28759034-28783753 GCF_001531365.2 Cynara cardunculus var. scolymus
TTAAATGAACGGCTTAGATTTAATTGCTTTAAGTCGTGTCAAGAAACGGTTACTTGCATGTATAAATAGCAGCGTAGGCCTTTGTATTTCGTGTGCTTCCAGAATTGTAATTGTCAATATTTTCAATCAATTGAAAATCATATGAAGCTTTTCTCTTCGTGTTATTCAAGTGTTCTTCATTGTGTTCATACCAATTGCTGCTTGTTTGATTATAATACTTTCCGCTTCTTACTAACTGTCAATCCAATCAATCAAGTAAGTATTCAGTACCAAGAACTGASTTATACGATCCTAACAAAGGTATAATAGAGATGTACTTTGTTCCTACAAAGATTCAACTTGCTGACATTTTCACAAAAGCTCTTGATGAGAAAAGATTTTTAATTCTTGTCAGCAAGATGGGTATGCTGAATCTCACCACTTAGAGGCAATCTAACGTTTAAAACCAGAGATCCTCAATATCTCTTGGTTCTGCCCACAAGTGATACATTACTATGGCGATAATCCCCAAGTACTCTAAACAAGAGCCTCTGGTTCTAAAGCCCAGAGCCTCTGGCCAATTAGAAATACTTGTTTAATTTTTGGCCAAACATTTTTTCATCGCCTTTGGTCCCGATCTTGGTTTCCCTCATACCTTCGTACACATTACTTAGTCATATTTCATTATTCATGCACCCAGAGCCTTTAGTTCCAAAGACCAGAGCTTCTGGTTTCCAAGTCTTTTGTGACCACAGCTCCTCTGATCCAAATTGGACTTCACAAGCATCTCATCATTACATTTATTCGTCATTTTTGCATCACCATCTGAACTAGAGCCTTTGATTCTAAAGACCAGAGCTTCTGGATTCGAAGTCTTTGGAACCAGACCCCTCTGGTCCCAAAGGCCCATCTTTTTCATCTCCATTTACACCATCTTAGCTAATTTCATATATTTCACCTCATCCTTCACAACCAGAGCCTCTAGTTGTATAGACCAGAGATTCTGGTCATCTCATTCACCCTCCTTATTTGACGGGGAGTTTTGCATTCATCAACAAGCATCCACATTGCACAAAGTATGCATTTTCCAACCCAGAGCCTCTGGTTCGTCTATTCAGAGCCTCTGGATTACAAAAATGCTATATTAATGAAGTTTCATCCCTTCCATTCAACAAGAGCTCCTCTGGTCCTATATTAAGGGTATGTTTTTCCATCCAAGGGTTTCCAATGCTTAACCAGAGCCTCTGGTTTGTCTATCCAGAGTCCCTGTTTCATAAAACCCAATATTACATCGATGAATAAATTCATCATTCATAACCAGAGCCCTCTGGTTCCCCCACAATATTGTAGCACCCCCAAACACCACATTTGCATATAACACATATTTTATTTCATGGAAATATATTTTACATCACATGGTCCCACTAGTAAAAGGATTCTTATATGTACAAAATCTACATATAAAAATTTCCAAAACAAAATCCAGTACTATCATATGTAAGACAACATATATTATCCAAATTAAGCAATCTCAAGCAAATCTTCAAAAGCATATATCAGATTAGGAAAATAATCACATTTTCCCTTTTCCCTTATTATCCCTGGTCCCTGTCGTTCTTGCATTGCATATTTTTAAAACAGAAAATGAGGGTTAGACAAGAAGGGTCTAGTGAGTAAATCTCTTCTTTGCAAATGCAGAGTGATAAAACACCAAAATATATTAAATTATCTTTGCTCAGATATATTTGCATTTTAATCAGACAAAGCAGTTCTCAATGATACGAATAACAGGGTAAACTTAATAACATCAATTCATGTTATATAAAATGTATCTGCTTAAATATCCAACATTCCCATCATGAAATATTATAACCATAGTCCATTTGATTCATTAGACTATTTCTTTGTAAATATTAATGGAAAGATTTACGGCAGTACTTGCCCTTTATGACAAACCATTTTCCCCTTCTCAATAACATCTAAATTATTATTTCTAATAGGAATAATATCTCTAATTCAGCAGGTCGCAAAGAAACGATGATTCTGAGTTATAAAATGTAATTAGTAATAATAATAAGAGTTACACTAATAATATCCACGTATGACAATGCCTCCCATGTTCCATATACACCTCTCCTTGATATGTCACCCTTGTTCTTCAATCAAAACAAGACTACTTATCAAAATAGACAAAAGTCACCACGTCTGAAAGTACCCTTTCCCAGTTCCAGGCCAGAACAGACATAAGTCACCACGTCTATGGGAACTACCTTTTAAAAACAAGTTTTATACCCAAATAGACATACGTCACCACGCATGGTAGAAAGAGTTCACAAAATCCAATTTCCATACCAAAACAGATATACGTCACCACGTTTGGTAGGAATGTTTTCTAAAATATAGTTTCATACCAAAACAGACTTACGTCAGCACCCTTGGTAGGAACATATCTTTTATTTAAAAAATATATATAAAATACCCTTTTTATAATAACATAATTAAACCCCATAATAATTATCAAACTGTAAAAGTTCCAAGAGTACTCAACACTTATAAATTACATCAAATAAATCATACAGACAAGTTATCCGCACTAGCAATTCGGACAACACTGTCCCTTTTGTCCTATGTACAAATCCAGACAACACTTAGAAAAATTCCACTTGAATCCGGATGAGCCTTGAGCGATTTAGCTCTAACCCGGATAACCCTTGACCGGTTTAAGGAGTAAACCGGTTTAAAGCATACATCAAATAAACCTTGTGATATAAGAAATAAATCGCACAATGCTTAGTTGTATTCCTTTTTCACCGTTTTAAACCTTTGTCCGATTTGCATAATTAAAATCTCGCTAACTCATTAAATCGCATGACACTATATTCGGTTTAAGATAATCGGGACAACACCATGTCCGGTTTAAGGGAATTCAGTCACCCTTTATCCGAATAAAACCCTAAATTGCACAAAACGAATTTTAAAGATAATATGCAATTCTTTCTAAAACAATTAACCAAAACTTAAAAGAGATTTTTAGAAAATACTCACCATTATGAAGATTTGAAGATGAAATAGCAAAATGAATCCAAACTTGATTCTCCGGAAAACTTCTCTCTCTAATTCCTCCCAAAACTCAAATCAGGCAAGAAACTTAACTAAATTCTCAAACCCCATATTGATACTTTCCAAAATAGGAAAGTCGGCTAAACCAGCCAACACCAACATGCATGTTCATAAGCAAAAATCATTCATGTATGCATATAACCCATGCACACACACGCACATGCATATTAATATCATGCATATATATATATATATATATATATAACATATATATATGTATATATATATATACATACATATTATGCATATACCCCATGCATAAAATACACATACTTACGCATTTTAACCCATGTAAGCATGTATCCACATAAACAATTAATTTACATGATAAATACCTTGGGTAATAACCAGGACTCGTTTATCACATTATCCACCTCTTTAAAAGAATTCCATCCCGGAATTCCTTTAATCAAAGAGCCATGGATAATTTGCTCTCATTTCTGATTCCAATTCCTAAGTTGCCTCTGGTCCTTTGTGAAACTTCCACTGTACTTTAACCAGACTAATTTCTTTGTTTCTCAACACTCTAATCTTTCGATTAATCACGGCTTTTGGTATTTCCACAAAGTTCAACTTACTACCTAGTTTGACTTCTGGTAGTGGTACAGCGTGACTCGGATTAGCTAAACATTTCCGCAAATTTGATACATGGAAAGTGTTGTGAATCAGACTAAGTTTTTCTGGTAGCTCTAACTTGTACGCCATTAGCCTGATTCGTCTACATATTTTCAACGGCCCAACATACCTCGGACTGAGCTTGCATTTCTTTCCAAATATGATGACACCTTTCCATGTAGAAACTTTTAACATCACAAAATTACCCTCACAAAATTCAATCGGCTTTCGATGATTATCAGCATAACTTTTCTGGCGGTCTTGTGCTGCTTTGATTCTTTCACGGATCTGTTCAATCTTCTCGGAAGTTTCTTGAACAATCTCTGGACCTGTCAACTGTCTTTCACCTACCTCGTTCCAACACAATGGCGTTTGGCATTTACGTCCATACAATACTTCATATCGTGCCGCTTGGATGCTGGAATGGTGGCTGTTATTGTTTGCAAACTCTATTAGTGGCAAATGATCTTCCCATGATCCCCCCAAGTCAATGATGCAGCTTCTCAACATGTCTTCGAGAGTCTGGATAGTTCTTTCACTTTGCCCGTCTATTTGCGAATGATAGGTTGTGCTTAACCGAATTGCAGACCCCAAAGCTTTCTGCAAACTCTCCCAAAACATTGATGTGAAGCGGCTATCTCTATCAGAGATAATAGATAATGGAACATCGTGCATGGTTACAATCTCTTTAATATAAATTTGTGCCAGCTTTTCTAGAGAGTATCCCTCTCTTATAGATAGAAAATGCGCTGACTTAGATAGGCGATCAACATTTACCCAGATCGCGTCATACCCCTTTGGAGTTCAAGGTAATTTCATGACGAAATTCATTATAATATGATCTCACTTCCATACACGAATCTCCAAAGATTGAAGGCTTTCATATGGCTTCTAATGCTCAATCTTTACCTGTAGACACGTTAAACACTGTTCCACAAATCTGGCTATATCTTTCTTCAATCCGAGCCACCAATAAAAAGATTTCAGATCTTTATACATCTTGTTGGTACCTGGATGAATAGAGTATCCGGACTTATGGCTTTCATTCAATATAACTTTTCGGATATCCCCAAAATTTGGTACCCAAATTCACCCTTGAAAGTATATAATTCTTTTGTCATTTGGTTCCAAAGTTGAAATCATTTTACCCAACCTTTATGACTTGACAAGATCATCCATTATAGCTTCTTTCTGACATCTCAGAATCCCTTTATGGATATCAGTGATTAAACTTATTCTCATTGCCACAGTTTTAATAGTTCCACTCCTTTCTTTCATACTTAAAGCGTTAGCAACCACGTTGGCTTGCCCTGTGTGGCAGAGGATTTCACAATTATAATCATTAACAAGTTCAATCCATCGTCGCTGTCGCATGTTCAGTTCTTTATGGTTGAACAGATGCTGAAGGATTTTGTGATCTGTATAAATCTGACAATTGTTCCTAGAAAATAATGTCTCCATATTTTTAAAGCAAATACCACCGAGGCTAACTCCAGATCATGAGTCGGATATTGCTTCTAGTGATCCTTCAATTGTCTTGACGCGTAAGAAATCACCTTTCCTCTCTGCATCAAAACACATCCTAATCCTTATTATGAGGCATCACTGTATACTACAAAATCTTCTGATCCATCTGGTAGGGTTAACACCGGCGCACTACAGAGAAGATCCTTCAACGGTTGGAAGGCTTCTTGTTGTCCTTTTTCCCATTGAAATTTGATATTCTTCCGAGTAAATTTGGTCAATGGCATGGCTATCTTAGAAAAGTCCTGAATGAACTTACGATAGTAGCCTGCCAGTCCCAAAAAGCTTCGAACTTTAGAAAGAGTTTTTGGGGCTTCCTACTTTTCAACTGCTTCTATTTTGACTGGATCTACCTTTACCCTTTCCTCTGATATAACATGACCCAAAAATTGGACTTTCCTTAACCAGAACTCACACTTGGACAACTTGGCATACAACTTTTCTCTTTTCAATAATTCCAACATCAGGCGAAGATGTTCCGCATGCTCTTCTTTGGTCTTAGAGTATATAAGTATATCATCAATAAATACAATATATGAATTTATCAAGATATTCCTTACATACCCTATTCATCAAATCCATAAAGGCTGTGGGCGCATTAGTTAAGCCGAATGGCATAACTACAAATTCATGATGCCCGTACCTGGTTCGGAAAGCTGTTGTAGCGATGTCTTCCTCCCTGACCTTTACCTGATGATACCCCGATCTTAAATTAATCTTGGAAAAATAACTCGCCCCCACCAGTTGATCAAACAAGTCATCAATCCTTGGCAGAGGATACTTGTTCTTAATTGTTAACTTATCCAATTCTTGATAGTCTATACACATTCGCATAGACCCATCTTTCTTTTTAACAAATAAGACCGGAGCACCCCAAGGTGAAGTGCTGGGTCGAATAAATCCTTTATCAGTTAAACCCTTCGACTCAGCAACCAACTCTTTCAGTTCCGACGGAGCTAACTGGTAAGGCGCTTTGGCTACTAGTGTTGCCCCGGGTATAAGATCAATTCTGAATTCAATAACTTTGACTTGCGGCAAACCAGAAAAATCTTCCGGAAAAACTTCTGGGTATTCACTAACAATCAGAATCAATTCCTGCTTCTTTTTTTCTTTCCTTGCATCAATAACATATTCCAAACACCCCTGACATCCCTTTCGAATAGACTTTCGGGCTTTTACCACAGATAAAAGACTAGTATGAAGATTCTGACGATCACCATAAATAATAACTGTTCCTTGATATGGCAAAATAATGATCATCTTCTTATTACAAATAATACTGGCCTAATGCTCTACCAACCAGTCCATACCCACCACTACATCAAACTCTTTTATCGGCATAGGGAACAGTCGAATCGGTAACTCACACCCCACAATAACAATAATACAGTTATTGAATACTTTAGTAACAGATTCCTGAATATTAGCAGTGTCAACTACTAATTCGTCATCAAGTAGCACAGAATTCAAACATGCAGATTGAGCAAATGATGGTGATACAAATGAAAAATTTGCACCAGAATCAAACAACACCTTAGCACGCATATAATTCAAAAGAAAGGTACTTGTTACTACATTTGGGTTACTTTTGCCTCATTCTTTGTCATTTGAAACGATCTACCCCTTGTTGCACCCTGGCCTCCTCTCGGTGCACTAGGCCTTCCACGATTACTGGGAGCATTTCCTCCCATTGTCAAACGAGGAGCTCTTAGTTGTGGACAATTCGGTCGGATGTGGTAAAGTGAATTGCATTGAAAACATCTTTTAGGTGTAGTGCAGTCCCTTGATAAATGCCCTGCCTTCCCACAACGATAGGATCTTTTTGGTTTAGTTGGACAATTTTCCTGATGCACCCGTGCACAAGTTCCAACAGGTGGCGGCTGTGGAGTATGGTTATCTGCTTTAATAAACTTTGGTCTTCGAAAACTGACTGAAGACCCTTCCCACTTTCTTTTCTCAACTAATTTCTCTTCACCTTGCCGATTTTTGTTTCTTTTAGTAACTTTGGCAGCATTTACGGCTAAAGAGAAAGTTTCATGGTTCGTAACAATCACAAACTCCCGAATAGAAGGTTTCAGACTCCAAATATACCTCTCCACCTTTTGAAATTCTGAACATACATAAAGTTCCACAAAACGGGAATACTAAATAAATTTCTCAGTTTAATCTCGTACAGATCTATTCTCTTGTTCGAATTACAGAAAATCTTCTTCCATTTGTCTTACTACTGTCGTAGGACATAATTATGTTTTGAATTTATTCACAAATTCTTCCCAAAACATTATTTGCAGTATATTTGGTTGTGCCGAAAACTCCACATCCCACCAATATAAGGCATTTGATTTGAGCATAGATAGCACAAATCTAACCTTATCTTCTTCAGAACATCTGCTAGTGTTGAATACTGATTCAATTTCTTTTATCCAGCACATTGCTTTTACTGGATCTCTTTCTCTTGAAAAGGTCGGAGGTTTAGATGTCAGAAACGTCTTTGTCTCCTCCCCGATTATTGCAGCCTGCAGAAGGAGCTAGAGGATTAATTCCAACTCGTTCAGTTTCTACTCTAGCTGGCAATCCCATAATGGATATGAAAGTTTCCCTCAGTTTACCAATATCTTCTGCCAAAACATCTCTAGTTATAAACTCAGGTTGCTGCCTCTCCTCCTGATTTACATTTCTAGAAACAGATTCCCCTTGATCAAGGTGAATCTCGGCCTAACTCCTTTCCAGAATCTGACTCCTCCCTCGACCTCTACCCCTACTTTTTCCCCGACTTCTACTTCCCGAAGCATAGGTTGGTGGATTAACAGAAGATTCCTCCCTTTCCTTAGATGCAGGGCGGGCAGTTCTTTCTGATCTTCGTGATCGACTAAACATCTGCAGATATTTTAGTATAAAATA
Organism: Cynara cardunculus var. scolymus; assembly: GCF_001531365.2. Lineage (NCBI taxonomy): Eukaryota > Viridiplantae > Streptophyta > Magnoliopsida > Asterales > Asteraceae > Cynara > Cynara cardunculus. Next base: position 28,767,174 of record NC_037529.1, read on the forward strand.
TCACGTATTCACATTCCCAGACATTTTGGTCATTTGTAATTCGAATTCACCTTACATACTGCCCTCTTTAACCCATTATATTTTAATCCCAGTGATACTAATTATGTTCGGGACTCTTAACATGTAAATGACAGTTTAAGTCTAGGCATCGTGCTTTGAATACCTAAATCTCTTAAAGTAAGGCTCTGATACCACTTCTGTAACACCCCCAAACACCACATATGCATATAACAAATATTTCATTTCATTGAAATATAGTTTACATCACATGGTCCCACTACTACAAGGATTCTTATATGTACAAAATCTACATATGAAAAATTCCAAAACAAAATCCTGTACTATCATATGTAAGAGAACATATATTATCCAAATTAAGCAATCTCAAACAAATCTTCAAAACCAGATATCAGATTAGAAAAATAATCACATTTTCCCTTTTCCCTTATTATCCCCGGCCCCTACCGTTTCTGTATTGCATATTTTTAAAACAGAAAATGAGGGTTAGACCAGAATGGTCTAGTAAGTAAATCCTTTCTTTGCAAATGCAGGGTGATAAAACACTAAAATATTTATTATCTCTACTCAGATATATTTGCATTTTAATCAGACAATGCATTTCTCAATGATACGAATTACAGGGTAAACTTAATAACATCAATTCCTGTTATTAAAATGTATTTGCTTAAAGATCCAACATTCCCAACACGAAATATAATAACCATAGTCTCTTTGATTCATCAGACTATTTCTTTGTAAATATTAATGGAAAGATTTATGATAGTACTTTCCCTTTGTGACAAACCATTTTCCCCTTCTCAATAACATCTAAATTATTATTTCTAATAGGAATAATATCTCTAATTCATCAGGTCACAAAGAAATTAAGATTCGGATTTATCAAATCCAATTAGTAATAATAATAAGAGTTATACTAATAATATCCACGTATGACAATGCCTCCATTATTCCAAGGAGAGGTCATGTCACCCTTGTTCCTCAATCAAAACAGGGCTACTTATCAAAACAGATAAAAGTCGCCACGTCTGAAAATACCCATTCCCAGTTCCAGGCCAGAACAGACATAAGTCACCACATATGGGGGAACTACCATTTAAAAACAAGTTTCATACCAAAACAAACATACATCACCACGCTTGGTAGAAACAGTTCACAAAATCCAATTTCCATACCAATACAGACATACGTCACCACGCTTGGTATGAATGTTTTCCAAAATATAGTTTCATACCAAAACAGACTTATGTCACCACGCTTGGTAGGAACATATCTTTTATTTTCAAAAAATATAAAATACCCTTTTTATAATAACATAATTAAAACCCATAATAATTATCAAACTACAAAAGTTCCAAGAGTGCTGAACACTTATAAATTACATCAAATAAATCATCCAGACAAGTTATCCGGACAAGCAATCCGGACAACACTGTTCCTTTTGTCAGATGTACAAATTCAGACAACGCGTAGTAAAATTTCACTTGAATCCGGATGAGCCTTGAGCAATTTAGCTCTAACCCGGATAACCCTTGACCAGTTTAAGGAGTAAACTGATTATTACTTGACCGGTTTAAAGCATACATCGAATAAACCTTGTGATATAAGAAATAACCTGCACAATGCTTAGTCGTATTCCTTCTTCTCCGTTTTAAACCTTTGTCCGATTTGCATAATTAAAATCTCTCTAACTCATTAAATCGCATGACACTATATTCGGTTTAAGACAATCCAGACAACACTATGTCCGGTTTAAGGCAATCCGGTCACCCTTTATCCGGATAAAACCCTAAATTGCACAAAACGAATTTTAAAGATAATATGCAATTCTTTCTAAAACAATTAACCAAAACTTAAAAGAGATTTTTAGAAAATANCCCTAAATTGCACAAAACGAATTTTAAAGATAATATGCAATTCTTTCTAAAACAATTAACCAAAACTTAAAAGAGATTTTTAGAAAATACTCACCTTTATGAAGATTTGAAGATGAAATAGCAAAATGAATCCAAACTTGATTCTCCAGACAACTTCTCTCTCTAATTCCTCCCAAAACTCAAATGAGCCAAGAAACTTAACTAAATTCTCAAACCTCATATTTATAGTTTCCAAAATAGGAAAGTCGGCTAAACCAACCAACACCCACATGCGTGTTCATAAGCAAAAATCATTCATATATGCATAGAACCCATGCACACACATGCACATGCATATTAATATCATGCATATAATATATATATATATATATATCTACATATTATGCATATACCCCATGCATGAAATACACTTACTTACGCATTTTAAACCATGTAAGCATGTATCCACATAAACAATTAATTCATATGATAAATACCTTTGGTATAACAAGGATCCGATTATCACAATATTGTCAGGCACTACCAGAGCCCCTCTAGTTCTATTGACGACTTGTTTTTACATCAAAATCCATCTCTTATTGAAAACCATTTCCTTACAATAAAGGTGGAATTTTCAATATTAAATATTTTTTTAAATCATTATTCTTAAGGTCTTATTCTTTTAAAATAATCATTTCAAAAATCCAAAGAGATGGTTGTATCCCACACGCGCCTGACACTTTCAAAAAGGATGTTCCCCAAAAAACCATTCATTTCCCACACCACCCACCCCAATTTGACACGTGTCCACCTGCATTTATGACACTATGCAGATTTACGCCCCACGATCACCATCACTAGTACCTTTTCGCCAAACGTCCTTTTTCACCATCATTACCATTTGAATAATATTTCTTAAAACCTCACCCCTTCCACTTCCCCACCTATATAAACCCATCTTCCCCACCAGGTTCTTCTTTACACAAATAGATATTTCCAAAAGAACTTAAGACAAACCTACGACTCTCTCCTCTCCAACAATGGCCTCCTCGCTTTTCACGAATCTCAAAACAATGACAGCCACGTGTAGTCGACTGGCGACGACAACCATGCACTAGTCTTCTTGCTGATCAAGCCAAACAACCACGCCATCGATTTTTGCACTAATCTTTTTGAAGACAGGTTTGCAATCATGATCGAGTTCATTCAGAACTGTATTCTACAACCTGCACTTACCCTCTTTGACAATGGGGTGCCATTGAAATTCATTCAACAATACTAGCAAACCTGCGAGTTCAACAATTCAACAATGGGGGACATTGATGTCCCGAACGATGTGGTTTGCTCGATGAAGATTTCCCATGCAAAAATCTTGAAAGTCCTGTTTATTCCAACTAGACAGGAACTCGGGATTGAATAATACGCCGAGCCGCCAACCAGTTCGGACATCCTCCGCTTCATCAAAATGTTGGGTTACAACCACGACCTTCGCAACGCTTCGGACTTCAAGAGGCAGTTCCTGCCTCCCATGTGAAATATGTTTTTCTTGATCCTCAACTGAGCCCTAACTTGCAAGCTCGGGAGCATGGATCAAGGAAACATAAACATCATGACCATCATGTATGGTCTTTTCTTCAATCTTAATCTGGACTACGCCCTCCTGATCTACAATGAAATCCATGCAGCGGTCATCAAGAAATGCAAACTCATGGCTGTAGGAAAGCCACTATCCTCTATGCTCTTCTCACGTTTCCTTGCCTTATTCATAAAGGACGCGATGAGGAGGCACGTTCTACCGAGCGAATAACCGTTCACTCCACAATAACTAATGAACGGCCATTGACCAACCATCTCTAACGATGGTTACCCAACAGAAAGGCCCATCTCAAGGGCAATGCTCAATGTCATCCCAGAGACATCTGATATCCGTAGGAAATATGAACGCTCTCTACTGTCCCAATAACCGAGGGCAACTACCCCAGAGCAAATAAAGCCTTCTCCTGGTGCAAGTGAGGGAACGCAGGAGTCGTCTTCATCGGATGATGAAGATGATGATGATGACACTCCTCCAGCATCTGCCCAATAAACACATCTCTCCCATCCACCTCCCAAAGGGCAACCACATCTGCTACCCTCGGCGATCAAGGCCAAAGGGGTATTGAACAAGGACGGCCTAGTCCGATCACAACCCAAGCCAGCAATCCAGAGGCTACTCTTCAGGCCTCTGGAAATGATTTTGCCAAGGAGCCACATCATCCATCGCCTCTCTCCCAACAGGGAGGCGATGAAGAAATAAGATCTACATCGCCTCATAGCTCGTCACAACCCACCACACAACCAGAAGCATGTGTTGCTTCTGACTTTGAAGCTCCCATAGATTGTTCAGAGCGATCTTCGATTCCTCCACCACCCCCTTCGATACTTGATCTAGCAAAGGGGTCACACATCTATTTCTCTTACTCGGCCTCTAAATCCGAGGAAAAAGAAGTTGAAGTCGAAACATCAAGAGATAACTCCACACTAGAGAGCTATCAAGGACTCGATGGAAGTCCTTCATTGCCCACCTTCACACAAGGCAATGAAGGCGCCTCTGGAACTGAGGCACAACCTACAGCAACCGTTGTTGTAGGGGTTACCCCCTTGGATGATCTAGTCACAAAGGCAGAGTTCCAAGCCTTTGCTGACTCGACTCAGAGGTCCTTGGATGACCTTAAACTCATCTTAGCAAGGATTGTCGAATCAACACCATCGATTGACCTTACACCCATTCGACAATCCCTTGCTTCCCTCGAAGCCCATGAAAAAGATAAAACCACCCGCCTCCAAATACTTCAACAAACCATCATCCAACAACACATCACAACATCCACTTTCTCCACCGTTCGCAACCAAACCATGATGAACACCCTCACAACCGTCACAACCCAGGCAACTGCAACTGATGAAGCCGTTGCCTCCGTTACCACCTAACTAAACACCATAAACACTACCCTCACCACACTCCCAACCACCATAATATCCCAAATACCTCAACCAACCCCACCTCTACCCCCCTCTACAGCTCCATCATTCGATGAACCCATCGCTTCCATCACCATCCAAATAAACAACATAAAAACTACCCTTACCTCACTTCTAGCCACCATACTTTCCCAAATACCTCAACTAACCCCACCTCCACCCCTTCTGCAGCTCCATCGTTCGATGAAGCCTTTACTTCCTTTCCTGCAGAGGTGAGGAATATGATAGCCTCCATCACCATCCCACCACCCGTATTTACCTCTACTTCCATCCCTCCCTCCACACCAACAGATTTTGCCACCAGAGCAGATATGAGGGCTCTCTCAAAGGCACTTATCTCCACGTTCCATGAGATAAGTGCAAAGTTCACACACAGGGCTACAGAACCAGCCAAGGTTTTCTCCAAGAGCCTTGAGATCCAGCAGGCATGAACCAACACTCTCCTCCTATCGACGGAGGAGATAAGAAGAAGGAAGTCCCTAAGGAAGTATCTCGCTTCCTTCAGGGTGAATAAGAAGAGGAGCACAGCCTCCTGCTCGACAAGTCGCCCTCTAAAGCGGCCAAGGCATGAGAATCCTGACCAAGATGATCATGGTCTAGGTCCTCATAAGGGGGAGAACCTGGCTCAACAACAGATGGAAACCGCTACACCACCACCACCACCAACTCAAAGTCACCCAGCCTCCACATCCCAAGGAACCCAAGCTAGAGAACCAGAGGCTCAGCCCTCTGCAGATGTACACAATGTACATGTTCCCATAGCTAGCACCCAAGAACGCACACCCAAAACCAATGAGTTCTCACCAATCAAGGTGAATTCTTTATCCGATGAAAACCCATCTACCCCATAAACTAACCAACCGTTTACTCCATCACCAACACCTCCTTATATAGAACCTTCCATCGCCCTTCCCATTCAACAAGAACCCATCATCATCCAACCTACCTTACCTCAACAACCACTAACCCAAATAGAGCCTATTGAACCAGAAATACCTCGACCAGAGCCAACCCAACCTGAACCATCACAACCAAAACCCATTCCATCTTCTCAACCCTCAACCCATACACAACCCTTAACCTATACACAACCCTTAACCCAAACACAACCCATCACCCAACCATCGCAAGTGCTAGCAGACATCCCATCCTCATCAAGGCATCTTCCTCAAGGCGTAGTCGATGGGATTATTGCCAACTTCGAGTCGCTGAGGAGACATCCAGAGATGCCACCAAGGGAACCAGTAATGATGGAAAATATCCATCAATATCTTTACCACGATCGCAATGAAAATTTGGTACTCAATCCTCCCATGCTATCACCAGAGTTGATGGACCTCTTGTGCCATAGGTTCGTAAGACATACGACCTCTCCACCTCAAGCCGTCATCTCGAACGATAGAATTCTAGACATAAAAATGAGAACCTTCACTAACAGAGAAATCAAATACATCGAGTACACCATGGAGCAAGCCCATGGGTAGGTCAGCGTCTTCAATGACAATGACTTGATCAATCTCAATCCATGGGACTTGATTGATCTATATAGACATACAGCTCAGCGACAGGATCAAGGGATCAGATTTGGGATGGCAAATCGAGTGATAGTTCAAGCGATGGAGAACTTGGTAAAATACAGAGCAAAGAGAGACTTTCAAATTTCTCTTGAACTTGGCGTCGAAAGACTATCCTGCACTCCTCCAGACGAAGACTTTCCAGGCCTGCAGGAGAAGAGATCTACCTCAGCCTTAACTCAACCAAAGTTCGGAATGGTGTTCAAAAACGAGTTTGGTGTGAAGAAATTCTTTAGATTGACTGAAGCCTTCAAGTATTCAACCACAACACTTGAATGGTTTCAAAATGTCATCATAGATAGATTGGGCAGACCTCACATGCAGATGAGAGAGGGTCAACAACTCATTCATGAGATCTCCAGAGTCATTTGATTCAGAAGACTGATGATGCGTTTCTGGAAGATATCTCAAGAAGATCATGAATGAAGTATTTTGTTTTGCAATGTAATATCTTTTTTTGTTTCATCACTTGTAAGAATTCATCCAACACCTAGTCCAATGAAAAAAAATTTGGCAAAGGATGTTTTTCTTTTAGTTTAGCCTCTGTCTTTCACTTATCCTTTGAATGTTCATAGATTAGCCTATGTTTGTTCTTTCATAACTTAGGGGAAGATTGTTAGACCCCATAACTCTTATTTGTAAAAGTAATGAAAAACAAGTGTGAAGGACCAGAAGGCCGATGGAAGACTTTCAGAAAAAAGCGCTAAGTATCCAATACAACCAAAAAATCGATGAAACGAACAGAGATGCGATGAACTACGCATCTTCATAACCCCTCTGGTTACCAACACTTGGAGTCTTCCACAAGAGTTCAACCAGAGGCACCCGATGAAGAAGATATCAAGATATGGTTGAACAACGCCCCATAGAAGACAGCTGGAGATGACAAATCGACAGTTGGATTCTACAAAGGTTTACTTTGTTTTATCTACTTTCCATATTTGGACAATCTTTCCTTTTTCTAAAAGATTTGTTGGATATTCTCCCTAGATAGCTATCTCCTTATTTAACTTTCTAGTATAAATAGGCATTAAGCCTCTTGTAATTGGTTACCCTTTCACATAATCATTTGGAATAAAGTGAATCTTCTGGCACTCAAGTATATTCCTGAATATTCTTAATTGTTCTTGAGTGATCGTCATTTTATTCATCCACATGACATAATTAGGTTATTCTTAATTTAATTATTAGTTTTATTGAGAGATCTGGGATCAACATATTCCTTGTTTACAAAGAAAGAAATCTGAGTCTGTTTTTCTTGTCTTGGTAGTCTATATTGATGATATTGTCATTACTGGAAATAATTAGTCTGAAGTCGATAAAGTAAAGATTTTCTTAAAAAGTAAATTTCTTATACAGGATTTAGGAAAGCTAAAATTCTTTTTAAGAATTGAAATTATGGACTGTGTTAATGGAATATGTATGTCTCAACGAAAGTACTATTTGGAATTACTACATGAATTTGGGTATTTAGGATGTAAACCCTGTAATACTCCTATGGATAGGAACTTAGTTGTAACTGACTCTAGCAGTAACAAAGATATCCCTCTGTCTGATTATGTTAGACCCCATACTGGGATCAACAGATTATACTAGTTAGCAAAAACTTATTGGAAAATTGATTTATCTACTTGCCACTAGACCAGACATTGCAGATCATTGTCTTAGTCAGTTTATGCATTGTCCTAAACAGTCTCATCTAAACCTTAAAGCTATCCTCAAGTAAAGGTGTTAGCTTTACTAGATCAAAAAAAAAAATTCTTTAACTACATTTGGTGATATTGATTGAGGTAAGTGCCTCTCTTCTAGGCATTCTCTGACCGGATTTTGTTTGTTTCTGGGAAATTCTATGATTTCATGGAAAAGCAAGAAACAAAGTATTGTTTCTCGTTCTTCTGCGAAATCATAATATAGAGCTATGACTTCTGTTGCTTGTGAAGTCTTATAGGTTTTAAAAATTCTTGCAGTTTTAAATATTTTAGATTTATTGCCTATGTCAGTGTACTGTGATAATAAATCTGCTATTTAAATTGTTAATAACCCAGTTTTTCATGAACGTTCTAAGCACATTGAAATAGATGTTCATCAAATCAGAGAAAACATTAGTAAAGGGTTGTTAAAAATTGTGAAAATTCTTTCTTCTAAACAACTTGTCGATATCTTTACAAAGGCTCTTGGTATTAATCATCCTAACTACTTATGGTCTAAGTTACGAATGATTGATTTATTCAAAAGTCAAGGTTGAGGGAGAATGTTTAAATAACTGTAAATTTACAATCTTAACTTTTGTTGTTTCTATTAATTTTAGGGGTTAAATCTGTCAAAGGCTTAGAAGTTTGTGGTACAAGTTCAAGGACCGCGCCTCACAGTCTGGAGAACTCAAGGTTAGCAGAGCATATTCTTTAGATCTTGGAGGACTAATCTTGTCATTTTCCTATTCATATACATTAGGGATTCACTTGGTTTTTCATTCATTCAACTCATTTTTCTCTTTTTCCCAATACATATTTTTCTCTCTCTAGAATTAATACGTTTTGTTTTGTTCTTAGTTAAGATTTTATATAAGATTTAGAGTTTTGTTGTTTCAATATTCTTTGAATTCTTATGATATGAAATGTATTTTTAGTTTGTAAGTTTGAACATTATCATCTCCAAAATCATGCAACACTTTTTTGTAACATCCAATTAAATTCATTAAATGAAAGGTAATATGGTAATTAGCATAAAGCATTGGTGATATATGATCGATACACCATCGATGTCAATGATAGCAATGGAAGTCTGATCGACGATATCTAATCTCGATCCCATTAATGATTCTATCAAATCAAATCCGGTTTTATGGCAATCATTGATTTTTTCTCGATCATATATCGCAATTCTAGGTTATCAAAATTATTAAATTTCATAATTCTTCTCAATCAAATCTCGTATTCTTTCAATATATATTCGAATCTAGAAAGCGATCTTGAGTAAGATGTTGATTTTGATCCTAAAACTACAATGATATACGTGAATCATTTAAATAGTTCATATGAGAATTATTTGGGTTCACATATGCATATAACAACTAAAATTCATATGTGAATCATTCAGGTTCATATATGAACTAAATCACTTAAATTGTTCATATGTGAATCACATGGGTTCACATATGCACATATCATAATTTGTTTGCCGCTTATTGTGAAATTTACGAAACTATCCCTTTGTCTTCTACATCATTTTTACATTGAATTATCTGGTGTTGCACAATTAGCCCCTCTCATTTGGACCTTTATTTTTTTAGTGGAAGGGCTAGGATCACTTCTCTGTTTCTCATATACTTGATGCTTCTCAAATAAACCTATGACTTTTATTTGGTCAACATTTGTGTCTTTGACCATTAAACACCAGATAATTACTAGCATGAGTATACGGAAGATAGATGGGTGGTTTAATAATTTTTATAAATAGACAACAAAGGGATTCATATATGAACTCATGTGATGCACATATGAACTACATGTCCACATGAGAACCTGTTGGTCTTGTTAGGGTCTACAAGATGTGTATAACAGTTTGTATAAAGGAGGGGGGATGAATACAAAAACAGTAAACTTTTCAAATTTAAAATATATATTGATAAAGAAGAATCAATACAGATTTTACAAGATTTTTTGCGGAAAGATAAGGTAAAGATAACTTATCTAAACAATCTAAGTTACACACTAGTTCTTAGCAAAAAGAAATGATTTGATGTTTAAGACTTAGAAGAAAGTAAGTTCTTTCTGGGTAAGAACTATTTAGAATACTAATAAGGGATTCTAACTTGCTTTTGAAGATAAACGTATTGTGTTCTTAGAGATGTGTTCTTTTACTTATGAACGTAAGTTAGGGTTCAAGAGTAAGTGTAAGAGTATCTCTGCATGGAGATATAACACATCTATTTATACCCATTGCATTAAATGCACATTTAATGCAATGTAGTAGGGTTTGAACATGTGTCAAATCTTTGGAGAAAGACTTGTCGTTTGCCACTGTGAATAGTACAAAGGCCTATTCATGAGCAGACATCCTTTCATGGAGTTGGTGGGTAGTAGAATCAACTAATCGTCTTCGTACCGTACTATGCTCTAGAAAGGTTATGGGTTTGTCCTTTGTGTGTATAAGGACAAGACAAAAATAATCATGCTTAACAAGCTTCTTTTGATCGCTGAATGCTGGAATAACCTGAAGGTCTCTTCAGCATTCACTGAGGCTTGGGTAGTCTTCACACATGTATAGACTAGGTTGTAATCACTAAATACCGCTTTAGATCATGAACTCGCCGGTCTCTAATCTTCAGTCTTAGTCTTCGACTTTCGCTGAAGGTTCTTTGGTGTGAGTTTTGTCTTCTTGAAGTATCGCTGTTGCTGATAGAATTACGTTACATGTTCTCAGCGATCACTGAACAGACTTAGTGATGATCGTTGGAACTGAAAGACCGAAACATAAATACTTCGTATAAGGTAAAAGTGATTATCATCAAATCACTAAGAGAGGGGATCAACAGAACTTGTTAATTAGTTCACATGTGAACTATTTAACTGATTCATAATGAAACCATAAGTTCATATATGAACCATTTAATTAGTTCATATGTGAACGAAATTTCATATATGAATAAGTTAATTAGTTCATATATGAATTACATGGGTTCATGTGTGAATCAATTAAAATAGTTCATATGTGAATTACACGAGTTTACATATGAACATATAATTCATTTGTGAATCACATAATTTTATATATGAATTCGTTTGTCGTCTATTTGTAAAAGTTATGAAACTACCATTTCTATTTTATGTATAGCCGCAATTTTTTACCAGTCAAAACTGTAATTATTGACTAGTCAAAGCCATAATTATTGACCAGTCAAATACGCTCTCGACTATATGAAGGATTAGGATCATTTCTTTATTTCTCAAATGTTTACCACTTCTGAAAATATTTTTTGGCTATATATATATATATACATATATATATGTATATATATACATATATACATACATATATATATATATATATTATATACTTATATATAGGGGGTCTTCTTTTGAGATCCTTTCAATTTGTTTGATCTGTGAGTACAGTATAAATGACATATTAATAGTAAATTAGTAATTTTGGTAGTTCTGAATTAAAGTTTTAAATAAAGCGTATTTGTTAATATTCTCTATCATCTCTCTTCTCATTAACAACGTAAACAAAAAACTAGGTAAATGAAAAAACAAAGTTTTGTTGTGCACACGATGTGAACATCGGTGAACCCAGAGTGAACACCGATGAATACATAATGAACAAGGCTAATACATGATGAACAACAAGATGCATGTAAACACATAAACAATGTGTATACATAATGAAAAAAATGTGCACATTAGTGCTTGATTGAAATACTATATAAATGGATTGTAGAAATAACAATGAAAACTATGCATCAACTAAACATAGATTTCAATAAAAATGCCTATGAAAACAAAGTCCAACCACTTTTTGATTTTGACATCTAAAGTAAAGTATGGAAAATCATTGTTAGGTAACTATTCTGTTGTATTCAACTTGAGGGATATTCTTGTAAATACCTTTGGGTATATGTAGTCTTAGTTCTTTTGTATCTTGTAAGCTTTACGTTCATTTTTGTAATCTTGATGATTTGAATTTCTCTCTTTATAAAGAAAAGTCTTTTGCCATTGTTGATTGCTTACATTTCATATATGAATTCATGATCTAATTGTGTGTTGGGACTATCAATTGGCATCAGAGCAAATTACAGTAATCTAGAACTAATTTGGAACAACAAATTGTTGAATTTTTTATCTGATTGTTGAAATTTTGATCTGTTTTGTTCGAAAAACTTGGTTAAATGTTTCTGATCGATTCTTGATCTATTTGTTGGTGTTCTTGGATCAAAATTTGATAAGGTTTTGTTTCTAGTACTATTCTGAATCAATTTCTTATGTTAATTGGAAAAACTCCAGAGTAATGATTGCATATACTCAAACTCTAGCTAGTCCAATCAAATACTAAAACCAATCAAACTCTTCTAAAATCTTTTCAAATCCGGCTTTAAGCCTTAATCTCAAATATGGTTGACCAAAAGTCAAACTTTGACTTAAAAAGTCAATGATGACCAAATTTGCTGTAAGATGCTCTTAAGGACAAAATGGATAAAGTATCACCTTCATCATTAAGCACGAGAAATCCATTAAGCACATAGAGTCAAATGAACAAGTACTCAATTGATGAGCAATGAGCATAAGTAAGATTGTGCATCGCCCATGCCTTAAGCGGAGAGGCATGATCCTTAGCTTATCGCCATTGCCCTGGCCGATGAGCAAGGTTATCGCTCAATCCTTGGGCGATGAGCTATGTTATCGCTCAATCCTTGAGCGATGAGTTATGTTATCGCTCATCACTTAAACTGATAAATTCCAACTTCCAACCAACTTTATCCTTCAACTTCATCGCTCAATCATAAGGGTCATCGCTTGAAGACTTGAGAGATGAGATAGCTCACTGGACAATACTTTATCTCACAAAGAGTAATCAGGAAAACTGTGAGAATGTCATCACCCACCAAGACACTTCACCGCTTGGTGTGTTGGGCGATGAGGACTCTTATCACTCAACACATTGAGTGGATACCAACTTTGAAGCATATGACTTGGACAATGAACATGGTTTCTGGACAAGCTTTGGACACTTTATCGCTCAAAACATTCAAAATTTTCAACCAAGTCCAATTGTTATCACTCAATACCAAGTTAGGAAGAAACACAATCTGCCGGATGAACGCTTTATCGCTCAATACTTCGTATCCTCATTGGGCGATAAGCACCACTTCATCGCTCAATGAGTATCTTCAATAAGCGAAGAGGAAAGATTTTGGACAGATAAGCACAGTTTGACTCTTAGATCATCAAAATTTAACATATAACTCCAAAAATTGATGATCCAAATAAATTCGTATTCACCTAAATGATATTCCTTTAGAATTAATTTGATTAAAACAATAAGAACACGATGAATTAGATCAATTTTAGGCTCAAGAACCAGAAGTTGTAAACGATTCTGAGTATTGTTCCATTAATAAAACAGAATCAAAACTTGAATTTGCTGCTGGATTGAATGATTGTATCTAAAAAGATGATTTAATTATGTTCTGATACCAATTTTAAATACCAATTTCAAACACCAAATCAAGAATCATAGATGAAATTAAGAGAATATAGATGAAGAACATGAAGAGCCGGTCAGATTCTATTATTGGAAAGCATGAAATTACAAACTCTCAAATCTCACTAATCGACTCTCATTGAATACAAATGAATGAACAACAATAATTCTAAGCCCCATGTCACCTATTTATATGAAGCATTTACATGTAAAGCCCAATGCCCTTAGCCCAAATACAGAGACATTACAATACAATACAATGAAAAGGACTTTATAAAACTTTCTTAAACATAGGACTATTTTAGTCCTAACAACATGTATATCTGAAGACAAAGGACAAGTTTACCTCTAGAAACTTGCCACGGTGTTGTGTACCTTCTGACTTGCATTTAATGCAATGAGTATAAATAGCCATGGTGACTCTCTTCTCCATATCATGCGAAGCTAAGCTTACTTCAAGTAAAGAACAATACATACATGCAAAATCGAGCTTACTCTTAAGCAAAGTTGTACCATCTTCTTGAACAAGTCTTTTCTCTCTTGCTTTTACGTATCTTATGTGCTCTTTAAATTGTTTAGATAAGTTCTGCATAACACCCCAAACTTCCACATTTGCATATAACATGTACTTCATATAAAAGAAATACAATTTACACCACAAAGGTCCCATTAGTACAAGGATCTTATATACAGAACTTACAGCTCAAAATTTCCAAAAGAATATCCCTGCACTATCACATATATAACAACATGTTTCTTCAAAATATATCATTCAACAGGTTGGTCTTTAAACATCAGATAAGAACATTAGGAAAATAATCATATTTTCCCCTTCCCTTTAATATCTCGAGACCTATCTGTTCCTGCAATGCATATTTTAAAAACACAAAAATGAGGGTTAGACCAGGATGTCTAATGAGATAACTTTGTTTTGCATTTGCAGGGTGAAGATCAACAAAACCTGTTTGAAATCCACACTTGAAATAATCAACCTGTTAGCTCAATTATTCCTATTTTGTAAAAGTATAGAAAAAGTATACTGCAAGTCTTGACAGAAGGATAACTCCACAGAGGACAACAGAGGACTAAGCGACAGAAGCCGTTTGATCGAACAAGTGAACTATGATAGAACCTCTGATGTCTCTCATAGAGGTTCTGGAAAATAGTCCTCTGTCAAATAGAATATACAAGTCAATTACAACAGAGCCTCTGAGATGGCTCACAGAGGGTCTGCGGATTTCATCTTCTGTGAAGTTTATGTTCCATCAGTTTACGAAGGTTGTTAGCCGCATGTGCTTCTCACGTGACTAGGGAATAACCGACTTTATTTGGACGACTAAGATAAAGACACGCGTCAAGATCTGGTCTCTAAGGTCGTTAGGAACTAGTATAAATAGCGGATAGGATCATTGTAATCGGTGGTGCTTCCTGTATTGTAATCGTCAAATTTTTCAACTGAATTGATTGAAAAACCTTTGAAGCAATTCTCTTGTGTTCATCTTCTTCATCAATACTGTGTGTTCTTAATACTCTGTTTTGCTYTYATTATTACTTYCGCTGCACTTCATTGTTCAAGAGCTTTTCTAGAGTATTAGATCAATATCAAAGCTGAATTTAAGATCCAAAAATTGGTATCAGAGCGGGAATTGAATTCTTATTCGATTAATTCTGCTTTTGGTATTAATCTATGTTTTTTTCTAGAACACCAGTTTTCTTCAGGTTACCCTGTTTCACTCACTATTAAATCAGTTTCATCTTGTTCTTATTTTTCCTCTTCAAATTTCAATGGCGAACTTGGTTAATACCTCATTCATGAGTACTGGATCTCAATCAAAGCCTCCCACGCTTATCCGTGAGGAATATCTGCAATGGAAAGTGCGCATGATCAACTTTATGGAGGGAATTCACCCCAGAATTTGTGAATTCTCTACAATCCTCCATATATGCCAATGAATTTGATTCCAAGAGTTCCAGCAACTGGTACAACCCCCGAAGTTCCTGAGCACTATGAGCCCAAACCAATCGCAAACTGGAACGATGAAGAAAAGGTATTGGTTGAATTGGAAAGAAAATGCAAAAGGATGTTAATCATGGCTATACCTCATGAGATCTTCAAATGTATTGATCACTGCCATCTGTCTATGGACATTTGGGCAGAATTGGAGAAACAGATCTAAGAAGGGAAGAAGACTCACGAGAACAACCGAGCCATTTGTATTGATGAATATCATAGTTTCAAGGCTAAGGATGGTGAATCTCTGTCAGACACAGAGGATGAGATCTTCTGTGGGATGGCAAATATTGACTCGGACTCCTTTGACTCAAATGACCAAGAGGTTTCCACTTCTTACTCTTCTGAATCAATTGATAATCTTGATTCATGCCATTTGGAACATTACAAGCTTAAAGAAAAACTTTCTCTTTGTGAAAAARAAGTCATTCTTCTCAYAGAGGAAAGAAACAGATTTTTTAAAATGTTCGAAGAGGCACAAACAAACTTTGTGAACTTGGAAAAATCTTCAAAAGAAAAGTTYGCCGAAATTCAAAAGGAGTTAAAAAAACAAGGTTGATGAGTTAAGGAAGGTAGAGCATGAGAAATGCAATGTTACTTCTGTCAAAGAATTCTTCCAAAAAGAAAAAGAATTTTTACATCAATATGTTCTTGACAGAGAGCTCAAAATTAGAAAGTTCAAGAGGCTCAAAATGTTTATAAAAAGATCAAAGTTAACATGGGGAGAAGAGGTCTGGGTTTCTYAGAATWTGATAACAAACCTGGTTTTAAATCCAACAAAACTCTTGAGAATACCTTTAGATCCTCAAAGAATCTTAAAAGTAACATTCCTAACACTAAATCCATTTTTAAAAGACGAAGGCTGTTGGTTGCTCCAGACACAAGAACTTCTTTAATAAT
>NC_037529.1:28784027-28789973 GCF_001531365.2 Cynara cardunculus var. scolymus
AGAAAGTCCTACACAAGTTGTAGAAACTGATATTGATCATGAGAAAATAAAGAAGGAAAATCAAAGACAAAGTAACTCTCAATGCTTTTCCTCTGCAACTCAAAGACCAATTTACACATGGCAACAATTGAGAAAATGGCCTCAATCTAACATTGCTTCTGTTAAAGCAGGAAAACCAAAGAAGGGATCCAAACAGAGGAGTTTTAAAAAGGATTTCAAAAAGGAGCCTAGAATAGGGAAGGAGTCTTGTAAAAAGAAGCCCATACCTAAAAAGGGCTCTAAAATTAAAAATTCTGTACCCCTCTTTGATGATTTTAATGAAAATTTTAAGAAAGCTTTTTGCAATGTTACCTCCTGTGATTGTTTCAATATTATGCATGCTCTATCTAATCATATTCACCATTCATCCTATCTGGTCTCTCACCCTAAGAACCATGAATCTGGGGTAAACAATAGACAAATTGGCAATTCTTCTTCTAAGAACAATAAGACCAAATCAAAAGATGTTATGGCATACTTCAAACAGGCTAATTTTAAGGGACCCAATTGGAAGTGGGTACCTAAATTAAACGTTCTCTAAATGCAGAAGAAGCAGCATGTGTCTACTTGGGTCGTGGACTCAGGATGCACGAGACATATGACTGGCACCCAAGAGCTTCTGTCATCATACCTAAAGAAAGAGGAGGTTTTGTTGTATATCTTGTTTTTAAATTATCTCTTTTTGTATATAGTTTTATTTCTTGATTAAACCTTCACTTGTTTTCTTAGTTAGTAGGTTTGCCTGGCAGAGACTTGCAAGGTTTGAGGGGGAGGATATGCATTCAAGAGAATAAAACCTATTGAAGAAGAAAAATGTCTTTCATCACAGAAGTCTTTTCACAGATCCTCTCTTATAACTCTCAGAGGCTCTTTGAACGGATCCTCTGTCGATACTACTTCTTAGGATTTTAAATGTTTTTGTTTTGAGGGGGAGCCATGGAAGCTGACTTCAAGGGGGAGTTTTAAATTGAAAATCAAAACCTCAGAAGGYGCCAAAACTTTTGAAGTATCTTGATCTCAGATGTCAACTCATCAGAACCTCTAGCGCTTCTATCAGAGGCTCTGTGGGTCTGAACTGAGCAAGTACTCATCTCTCTGAGATTTTCAAACCGTTAAAGTAAATAAAGGTGTAACATGTTAGAAGGCCCGACACATATCACAAAGGCTCGGTTACCCTTAGGCCTCTGAGAGAACTCATTTCTATAGTTTTCTATTATTGATATGGTGTGCGTGGTTCTATGGATAAGGGTTAAAGTTGACCACGCGCATGTCAGAAACAGGGGCGCACGTCATCAATCGTGCGTCTTCCCAACACCGCATGTCATATTTTTGATTCGTCTACCCCAAAAGCCACTCATCACGATATATATCCAAATAAACGGTTCGCTTTCAAAATTCCTCACTATAAATACCCTTCCCCCCAAAACGTAAACCTCTTCATTACTCCTTATACTCCGACGAACCTCAAGCCATCCGGCAAAACCTGCAACAATGTCTTCAAGCTCATATGCCTCAGTTCAATCTGTGAATGACTCAAGCGACAACGAAGTAAATCAATCACAGGCACTAACTTCTCATGCCCTATCGTTCTTCCAAAATCGATATGAGAAAGTGGTACTTGTAAAGAAACCTAACAACTACTATTTCGCTCCCTCACCAACTGACTTCCCTGAATACACATATCCTCTTCTCGAAATCCTTTGCAATCATCGTATATATTATGCTCTCACAGCAACTAAACCTACCCCAGAAACCTATATTACCCAATTTTTGCTCAGTTCATACATTTGTACCCTGGAGAATTTTGGATTAAGCATAGTAGGTTATGCTTCACACCCTACTGTCAAATCTCTTGTTCCAATGGAAATGAATGTAAATACCCTGCRCAYAGCCCTGCATCTACCTTTCTTGGAAGATCTTAATTTGGATACCTTCGCTCCATCTCCTACAGATGCAGAATTGATCAAGTTCCTTGAATTTTACTCCTACACAGCAAAGACAAAAATCGTAAAAAGGACTGAATTCAAAAGGAAGGGCCTTCCCCTATGTGGAACACTCTGTTCTCAATAATTAATTGTTGTTTAACAGGGAAGGTCGGCAGCCACGACCAAGCTTCACATGCCATGCTTTCCATCATTTTTGGAATCTACTTCAATCTACCCCTGGATTACGCACAACTCATCTATGATGATATGGTGAGTCTTATCAAAAAGAAGTGTGCTACTCAAAGGGGTGAGAAATCAAAGGTGAAGGTACAGAAGAAAGCCAAAGAAGACCTCAATCACCCAAACTTAATCCTATAGAGGTTCTTTGGCTTGGTCTTTGGAGATATGATAGCAGAGAAGCTGCCCTCTGCAGAGCCAATTGCACAGCTATACCCAATGAAGGAGTTCCACCCTACAGAGCATGAGCTAGGGTACAGAAGCCTAAGGCCACTATCAAAAGCCATGCTCAAATACCTTAGCAGAGGAGATAGGAAGGCGTATAGACGTGGATACAGGAGGCCAGAGCCGGTCCCTAAAACCCCTCGATGCATAGGTATCCCCATAGGAGAGAGAGTGCATAAAATGAGGGTTGAGGGAAGAAGGGAGGAGCCTGCAGAGGCTAGGAAGATGAGTGAGGAAAGACCTAGGGTAGTTAGTCCCCCACGAAGCTCTAAAAAGGCAAAAAGACTCACAAGGATGTTGATCCTTCTGAGAAAAGGAAAGGGAAGAAGAGACCTGCAGAAGAAGAGGGTCCAAGCAGTCCTCTACAAAAACCGAGAAAGAAGAAATCGAAGAAGGCCCAACCCACAGAGGTTGAGGTCATAGAGGCTGAAATCCAAGAAAGCCCAGCAGAGGCTGCTCCTAAGCGCAGAAGGTTGCGCAAGACTGTTCAAGTAGAGTCCCCAACAGAGCAATTTCACGATTTAATCTTCGACCTCCAACAAGGGTTTACAGCACCCACAGAGGTGGCAGATTTGGGGACAGAAGTCATACTAGACGACAAAGAAGAAGAAGTGGAGTTAGAAGAGGGTGAAAAAGATGTCGAAGGCACACATCCAAGCCCCCTCCCAGTGCAACCCACATTTCTAGGGACCCTGTTCTAGAGGGAATCCCTATTGAAGAACGCATGCACACGTTGAACCCAGCCCAAACCTACCTCGCAGAGGACATTCTTTCGTCCTCTGTCGAATGCACAGTCCAGGAACCTCTATCTACTCCAACATCCTCTCAAAAGGATGGTTGTTTTACAAAAAGAGTCCATTCGCCCAAGGACTCGACACTACAAAGAGAGGCATCCATTGCCCCTCCACAGATGAGTGAACCACCAAGTCATGCTTCAGAGGCATACGAGAGAGTCACAGAGTTGGGGGTCTAGAACGCCCGAAGTCTCCACTCGATCCCTCTGCCCAATTAGGCTCTGAACCTATTAGGCACGAAATCGACAGAACACCAGTAGGCTCTTCAATTGGGGATGTTCGAGGATCTGGTGGAAGTCCCTGAGATGACACTATAAATTAAGTCACTGAGGGTGCCTTACACTCCAAGGCTACTAGGTCACCATGTGTTGGTGATCTAGGTTCCCCGAGTACCTATGTGACGAAGGAGGAGTTACAAACCTTCGCCATAGAGGTATTCAAGAGGATGGATGAGTTGAAAAGCTTGTTCTCCTCCGCACCGACGACAGAGGCACTTACACCTCTAACAGAGGCTCTGAAGGAGTTGACTTCTACAACTCATGAACTAAAGGCGGCCTTATCAGTCCTTCAAAGCTCTGTCCCCAATAAGGCTGATCTAACAGAAGCCTTCAGCGCACTGTCTCTCAACCCCTCTTCAATTCACATGCTCAAAATAGAATTAACAGATGTTGCCGCCCAATATGCTGCAGATGTAGTTTCCGCCGACTACACCAACTATTATGCCTTCAAGGATGAGATCAAAGAGATGTTCTCCTCTGCGGTCACTTATGGCATCGATTCTTCATCCTCAAGGGCTAACATTAACCATCTAGCTACTCGTAGAGAGCTAGACGCAATGGTTGAAGCCCTTGGAGAGACCGTGCAGAAATACAACGACCATCTTCTTAAGGAAGCCCGAGCAACCAACGAATCAATAAGAGACTGCACAAAGAAACTTGTCGCAGAGGGTAACAACTTCATWMAKRAATGAGATTTATCGCTGCGTCTCTAAAATGAAATGGGCCACAGAGATGGACATCAACAATGCCTCTGTGAATGCTGAGATGGTCATTGAAAAGATGGAGAAGGCGGCTTCCAAAGTTCTAAGGCGATTGAAGAAGGCTCCCCTCACTACATGCAAGACAGAGGCCACTCAAATCCATGATGATCAGGGAGGTGATGACCCTGATCGTCATGAGGGGGAGAAAAAGACAGAACCAAAGAAGACAACCTCTGCCAAACCACTAAAAATAGTGGACTCTGCTGCTGCCCTATTCTCAAAAGACAAATCTCCAGAGCCTAAGGGGAAAGGCAAGGGTAAAGCAGTAGAGGAGTCGCCACAGAAGGAGTCAAGCTCTGACACGATGGAGAAGATCAATGAAGAAGAATATGATGACCCTGATCTTGTTCGAGCACTAAAGGCTTCTTTGGTAAAGGCACAGGCGAAAAAGGACAGAGCCCCTATCCCCAGAGTTGGAGAAGGCTCTTCTTCCAAACTTGCAAAATTACCGAAAGAAACGTCCACGGGTACGTTTGACGCTCTAGTAGGAACTGTCAACCCAATCCTACCAGAGGGGTCTACCCAGAGGCCTATACTTGAAGAAGAATCCGAAACGCCAGCGTCTGCCACGGTGGGGAGGGTATCTGAGATCATTGAATCCATGAACAAGATTCCTACACAAAGGGTGCGCACAGAGCCCGTAACCACTGTTGAGGAGATTCTACGGTGGCGTTACTCATCGATGGACACAAAACCCCCTTATGACCCAGAGCTAACAGGAATACCCTCTGCCATTGCAAAGTTCCACTTCTCAAAACTCACCAGGCCACAAGAGCAGGTCTTCTCAGAGCATGTAATCACTTCACTCGAAACCATTTCTCCGCTCACTATGCTAAAGAAGACCATGCTATACACTCAATACATGGTGAAGAGGGATGATGGCAACCTTTACTCTTTCACAGATGCTGACCTCCACAACCTCTGTGTATTTGACTTAATTTTCTTACACAAGATCTTGAACAAATACATGGAGAGGAGGTCAACATATTCGATTTCTCTCAGAAGGCTGATTGAGGTAATGTGCGCTCAAGTCAAATTCTACAGCCAGAAAGATTTCGACATCGCTATGAGGTTGGCCTAGCCAGATCTGAAAATTTCTCCTCCAAAGAACATACCCAATTGGCTACTTAGATTTC
Organism: Cynara cardunculus var. scolymus; assembly: GCF_001531365.2. Classification (NCBI taxonomy): domain Eukaryota; kingdom Viridiplantae; phylum Streptophyta; class Magnoliopsida; order Asterales; family Asteraceae; genus Cynara; species Cynara cardunculus. The sequence continues at coordinate 28,789,423 of NC_037529.1, forward strand.
ATCCCAACACCATTGTCCCCAATCTCATCTTTGGGTTTGTTTTCTTGGACAAGGATGAGATTCTAAGATTCTTCRATCCAAAAGAGACGCACAAGTATTCCACAGAGTCTCTCGAGTGGGTGTTCAACTTGGTGGTGACAGAGGTGCATAAAGGGAGAATAAGGGCGGATGAAGTGACCAACCTTCTGGAAACAATCAAGATATAAGTCTCCTTTAGAGAATGGATTTTCAAGGTCTACAACACTGTCAAGTCTGGCCTGCAATATGCCGTAGACGATTTTCCAAACTCTGCTATGGAGTAATCTCTTGTAATAGTATAGACCTGCACTATCTTTTAATTATTTCAGTATTGTAATTCTTTTTCAGAGGATGAGATTAATCTTCTCTTGTATTTTTTCATAAGTCAATTCTTGCACCCAACTGTCCAAAATTACTTCTTCATACTTAGGGGGAGATTGTTAGCTCAATTATTCCTATTTTGTAAAAGTATAGAAAAAGTATACTGCAAGTCTTGACAGAAGGATAACTCCACAGAAGACAACAGAGGACTA
>NC_037529.1:28790468-28796324 GCF_001531365.2 Cynara cardunculus var. scolymus
TGTGTGTTCTTAATACTCTGTTTTGCTCTCATTATTACTTCTGTTGCACTTCATTGTTCAAGAGCTTTTCTAGAGTATTAGATCAATATCAAAGCTAAATTTAAGATCCAACACAACCACTTTATATCAAATATAACTTCAGTAAACAGAACTGCAAGTTATAAGATAATATTACCACATGAGAAGATCAACTATTCAGGTTCCCACAAACATCTGAAATATAACTCTCAAGCTCACAAGTCACAATTGATTCAGAGCTTATGGTCTCAATCCCCATGTTTATAAAAGAGTTAGAATAAATAACAATCACTAGAGCTCTTGGTTATTATCAAAAGCTTTTAATTTAAATTTAAGTAAGAAATGATAAAGTAATAACCAACGACCCTCCGGGTTTTATTTCAAATCACTACTCTTTGAAATACTCAGAGTATAATACCTCAAAATCATTGGAAATCACGACAATTAATGCCTCTGTCTATAAGCCGTTTTCTCCTTCTCAATAACATCAATGTTATCATTTCGATAAGAACAATATTTCTAATTCATCAAGTCACAGAGAAATATTGATTTTGAATTATCGCACCTTATAGATATAATAACAAGAGTTACAATAATTAACACACCCATAAATGGCACCTTTATATCCATATGTACACCTCTCTTTAATATGCCACCATTATCCCATGGTACACCTCTCCTCGATATGCGATCCTTGTCTCCTCATCAAAATATAGTTTCATATCTGAACAAACTTATGTCACACATATCCTGAAGAAACATTTAAAACATAGTTTCATATCAGAACAGACTTATCTCACCACGTCTGGAAGAAACATTCAGAACATAGTTTCATACTAGAACAGACTTTAGTGACACACGTCCTGGAGAAACATTTGATAAACTCAAAATATGGTTTCATACCAGAACAGACTTACATCACACACGTTCTGGAGAAACCAAGTTCCATAGCATAACAGACTTATGTGTCAAACGTTCTGAAGGAACATTTCTCAAATAAGTATTTCTTTCAAAATAGACTTACGTCACACACGTCTTGAAAGAAAACATCAATATCTTTTCTTGGTTCAAAAATATCATTTAAAAGATAACAAATACCCTTTTCACAATATAAAACAGTTTAAACAACATTTTTGAATTACCATATTTTAAAACACAAGTTTTGGGCAATAATCCCCTTCATCGGCCAACACTATGGCCAATAAACCCTCCTCATTGGTCAACACCAACCCGGACAATATTATTCGGACAACACTATCCACATAACACTTAAAAAGGTCAAACATGCTCATCGGTCACACCCTGTCCGGATACATCCTCGTCGGACAACACATATTCGGATACACCCTCAGCGGACAACACATTGTCCAAATACATCCTCAACGATCAACACTGTCCAATTACCAATCCACAATGGTCAAATCTTGGCCACTTCAAACATTAGATCCAAACAACACTATGAGCGATGAGTAACTAAACGGACAAAACTAAGCCCGGTGAAGAGTCCTTATCGGGCAAGGCTATGTACGATAAGAGACCTCATCGGACAAGAAGTTAACATGCAAATCTCTTCACCGGCCAAAGCTTAGCTGGTGAGGAGCCCTCATCGGACACCATTATGTCCAAATATAAGTCCTCATCGATCAATAAAGATCATAAAGAACTTAAAACCAAATTCATAACACACATGTTCTTGAAGCCATTAAAACCAGTAATAAAATAGATTCAAAGGTTTGTTTGTATGTAGTAAACTCACCTTTGCAAGCAAAGATTTTTGATGAAGAAAATAGCTGATAAAATCAACATCTACTGGATCCCCAACTTTAGTTTCTAAATATGGTAAGAATTTCTCTTTGTGTTTTTGATTCCCAAAAATGACAGAATAAACTTTCTTTCCTCAAATGAAACCCCTTTTAAACCCTTCATAAAAAGGAAGGCGGTGGAAGAATGTTTTATGCATGTGAGTATTCATACTATTTAACTTACATTGACACCAATGCATGCATATATAATATTTACGCATGCAAACCATGCACCCATAAGGTTTTCCGATCAGTGATTGCTTCTAGTGTCTCCACAAGGTTCAGCTTGCTGTCTAATTTCACTTCTGGTAGCGGTACTGCCAGACTCGAATCTGCAAAATACTTTCGCGAATTAGACACATGGAAAGTGTTATGGATCAAACTAAGCTCCTCTGGTAGCTCCAAATGATATGCAACCATTCTAATTTGCTTGCAGATTCTGAATGGCCCGATATATTTTGGACTAAGCTTACCTCTCTTACCGAATCTGACTACCCCTTTCCATAGAGAGACTCTCAGCATTACATAATCCCCCATTAGGAACAATTGGCTTACGACGTTTGTCGGCATAGCTCTTTTGACGGTCCTGAGCTGTTTTAATTCTCTCTCTAATCTGTTCAATCTTCTCTGAAGTAACTTGAATAATTTCTGGACCTGTTAATTGCCTTTCACCCACCTCATTCCAACATAACGGCGTTCTATAGTTATGGCCATACAAAACTTCATAAGGTGTTGCTTGGATGCTGGAGTGATAACTATTGTTATAGGAATAATTCAATCAATGGCAAATAATCTTACCACGATCCTCGAAAGTCAATAACACGAGATCTTAACATGTCTTCGAGATTCTAGATCGTTCTTTCACTTTGCCCATCATTCTGCGGATGATACGTCGTACTCAGCCGAATCTTAGATCCCAAAGCATTCTAAAAACTCTCTCAGAATTTAGACGTAAACCGACTATCCTGGTATGAAATGATAGAGAGTGGAACTGTTGGGTTTAAGTTGTGCTTAATGTTGTATTCAATAGTTTCTCCATTTCTAAATTTAGTTTTTTAATGCTTTGTAGGTATAAATAGTTTTTCCTTGTAATTTTGTAAGTAGTTGAAATCATTTGTAATCTTTAAAGAATTTGAATACAAAATCCTTTGGTGAAAATTCTCTCTAAATTCATATTACGTTCGTGATTGATTTTAATTTGATTTGAAGATTTGGGATTCTCATTTGGTATCAGAGCAAACTGCAGCGATTTTGATTAGAAAAAGGCAAATTGCATGAAAAAAGTTATGTACTTTAACTTGATTCCTATTTGGGTAACATACTTTCAAAACTTCTATTTTGGTACCTAAGATGTAAGGTTTTAAACATTTAAGTACCCGAGTAACCACTTGAACACTAAAATTAGATTAAAAAAAGACTAATTTTATATTTTAAAAAATCCACGTCACTGACCACGTCAGCAAGTAATACCGAGTTGGATACCATATCACTCACCATATCAGCATGATAATCGGTTAATACTTCAATCAGTAACCCAGGTACTTAATTGTTTAAAACTTTACATCTTAGATACCAAAATGAAAGTTTTGAAAGTATGTTACCCAAAATAGGAATCAAGTTAAAGTACGTTACTTTTTCATGCAATTTGCCCATTAGAAAATCTACACAGAATTCGAAAACTTTGCACAGAAATCTGGAAATTTGAACATATTCGGAGTGTTCTTCATGAGTTCTTAAGTGTTCCTGAGGATATTTGAACATTTTTCTTCATTTCTTCATCTAAAATCATATAATCTTTGTTGTTTGATCTTTGGTTTACTGCTAATCTTGTGTGAATTATTGTTTTGAATCATTGTGTTCAGACAGTTTGTGTAATTGATCGATTAATTGTCAAAATTTAAAGATTTTTTGATGTTTTTGGAAAGTGATTGTTTGTATAAAAATTCATAAATTTTGTGTGATTGATATTTTTGTGTATTCTTGTTAAAAATTGTATTTGTTGATCATCGCTCATTGAAGATATTCATTGAGAGATTTATTTTTTCAATCCGGTCATTGAATATTGTTTGATTGTCTGAATTTGTTGTATTCGGACAATGAATATTGTTTGTTGTCCGAATTTGTTGTATTTGGTCATTGAATTTTGTTCGTTATTCGAATTTGTGAAATCCGGTCAAGATTGTTGATTGTGTTAAGATTTGTTATCCGGAGTATATTTTTGTGCTATGATTGATATTTTTGTATCTGTTTAATACTTTGTCCAGATTCATTGATATCTGGTGAAACCTTCTGTCACGCCCCGCTAAAGCGGAAACGMGAGGTATGGCAGGTAGAGTCTCATAGCAATAGTGTATAAACAACAMAACCATACAATTTAAAACATAATTACATTAAAACTAAAGTTTACAGTCCCAAATACAAATTTACAAAATAAACATAAAAGAAGTTTTGATCTCGATAAATGTGGCACGTCTTCTAACATGTGTCACCATGAGTCTTTCTTACCCTGTAAAAGCATGTCAAACAAGTGTCAGCTACAAGAGTTGGTGAGTTCACAAGTTTTATACGCACAAAATTATTTTAAATGCAGCAATCTCAGTTTTAAATTTATGAGCAATATCTTAAAAACGACGTCATACACATGATTTATATTATTGAGCCACTACTAAACCTAAAAACGCCCCACGAACTACCTCAGAGGTGGTAGCCAACCACATGTGTAGAACATACTTACGAACTACCTCAGCGATGGTAGCGAACCACATGTGTAGAACATACTTACGAACTACCTCAGCGGTGGGACTAAACCCCACATGTGTAGAACTCATGCCGAACTACCTCAGCGATGACCACTTCGTGTCACATATGTAGAACTCCTACCGGACTACCTCAGCGGTGACCACTTCGTGTCACATGTGTAGAACTCCTACCGGACTACCTCAGCGGTGACCACTTCGTGTCACATGTGTAGAGCAAATTTTAATGACCAAGTGCACCCCTACTCATTAGTAACAAGGTGGGTATGACAACCAAATAGCGCTATCCACAAGAATCATGGGTTCAAAAATGAATTAATAGTAGTGGAAATAAATGGGGACTTTCAGTCTCAACATATCAATAGTGTATACATTTAAATGCTCATAACAAGATTCATATATCGATATAAATCCATCAAATATTCATTAATCGTGTTTTTCACCCCAAAACGAGAAATTGGTAAAAAGGGGCCGTGAAACTCACTTTTGATATAGAGHTTCGCAAGAAAAAGCAATACGATCCGAATACCGCGCTAGATCAACGATTCCCTATCAATAGGAATATCCAAAACCATCACTTATTTATTTATCTCTACCTATGGGGTTTAATAAATCCTAAGTCCATATTTGTCTACTTATGTTCCATAATATTATCAATAGTCCAAATATACATAATGTCCATATGCTCATTAAAGAWTTAATTTATACCGGAAATGATGCTATAATCCAATAAAAGATCAAATTTTACAAATTCAACCAAATCCAGAATTCTTGATTCTAGACAGAAACTTATGATAAATAAAATGATCAAATAAATTAGACTTCAAAAATGAGATAAATTCCCATTTTTTTATATGATTTATAGCATTGAGTTATAGTCATCGTGACCAAATTTCATGTATTTAGGGCATGAGATGATGATTCAAATAATTTATGCAATGCAACTTATTACAATAGAAATGGCAGATTGCACCATGTTAGTAAAACACACATTAAAAGAGTTCTACTAGGTGTTCTGCAGAAGTTCAAGTTGGAGTGAAAACCTAACATTTATACGAAACTTTTAAACTAAAAATCACTCATTTTGGATGAGTTGAGAGGAAGATATGATACCTTAAAGTCACATGCACACATCTGTCATTAGTTGGCAGATTGCACACTTGACTTAAATAAATAGGTTCATGCCTCAAAACATCATATTTTTGAGTGAAACTGGATTCAAATGAATCCTAACTCATAAAAGAACGTTTTAGAAGAAGAATCATACATTAAGAACAAGT
>NC_037529.1:28796424-28798407 GCF_001531365.2 Cynara cardunculus var. scolymus
TGCGAACCATCCAATTCTTACAAACCGTGTGAACCAAGTTCGACCAATAAGATAATTCTATTTATTTTTAATTAAATTTAATTGATAAGGTTATTTATGTCATTTTACAAAAAAGTTTGATAATTAWGGAAGTTAKTAATATATTTTATTTAAGGCAAATTTATTAGGAGAAAGTATGAAACATGGTAATGTTTTAAGCTTTTATTATAATATATTATTAAAATCTTTAATTTTAAGAAATTGCAATGGAATGAGGATTCTGGTATCTTGTATAATTAAAAATATGAAGGTGTATGCAATAGATTCATGATAGTTCATGTATCGCAGTAACAGTGCTTGTGAACTTTTTTTAAACGGAGAAGGTGAATAGATTTCGTTGGATAATAATTAATGAAATCGATTCATGATAGTGWAACGTTTTCAWTTTTTTAACAAACTCGAAATCTAATGAACTACTTTCATTGAGATCCATGTAAAAATGTATATGAAGTTGTTGCGTTTAGTTGTTATAATAGTCATGATACTGTTGCATAAATCTTTGTTACTTTTGAAATTAACGTATCACGAAATGGGTGCATTATGGAGTAGATTCATTTAAAAGAGTTAATGAAATAGATTGAGGTGAAACTGTTAATGAAATAGATTCATGTGAAAAGTTAAGAAAGTATAGCTAGTTTAATGCACTACTTTCATCGTGATACATGATGCATTGTATCAGAAGTTGAACYGCTCTGTTGTTAGAATGGTCATGAAACGAGTGCATATTGGATTTTGTTCTTTTTGAAATATACGTATAATGAAACGGGTGTATAATGAGATAGATTGAAGTGAAATATATAACGAAATAGTTTCATGTGAAATATGTAATGAAAAAATTCAAAAAAAAAAAAAAGTTAATGAAATACATTCATCATGAAGGTGTTTAATTGTAACGAAATAATTTCATTGTAATAAAAATTTTATTTTTCAAAGTTATTCGAGATTAATGCACAACTTTCATCGTGATACATGATGAATTGTATTTGAAGTTGAACTGAGCAGTGGTTCGAATGCATCATGAAACAGGTGCATATTGGGATTTGTTCTGCATGAAATATATGTATCATGCAACGGGTGCATAATTAGATCAAGAGATTACAGTCGACAATTAGATCCAAAATCACTGTTAGGGTTCTGAAAAATCGAAAACGATATGAATTAATATAACATACCTCCATTATTGCCGACCATTTTTCTTGAATATGCTGATGATCGATGATTTTGGAAACACTATATTCGATTGGGAAGAAGTGATACCTTTGCAGTGATTTGGGAATGTAAGCGATGAAGACGGGATTCTGAGGACAGATTGCGATTAGGAGCTTAGGAATTGTTAATTATGTTTACCATTATACCCTTATTGATTAAATAAATTGAATTTTTATTTTTATTTTTTTTTAATTTCCATTAATAAAGCCTACAAATCTTGACCATTGATCAAGAAAATGGATGGTTGAGATTGGTTCACACGGTTTACACAAACGGAGAGGGTTCGCATTTGAACGCTCCTCTATATATATATATATAGGGGAACGTTCAAATAAAAACCACTTAATTTGTAAAAACCGTGAAAACCTCATTCAACCAATCATAATTTTTCATTTTGTTCATTTTTTTGCAATTGTGAGAGGTTGATTAACCATTTTTATTGTGTAGGGTGTTAATCATGGATATTATCATCTTCATTATTTTAATTTTAGAGAAATACATGAAACAGTTTCATTAAAATTTCATTAAATATTATATGAAACAATTTCATAACCATATATGAAACTAATTCATCAAAAAAGTATTATATGAAACAATTTCACATGATTAAACAATTTTATGAAAAAATTTCATAAGATTAAACAATGAAATCGACGTATGAAGATAGTTTGTACGGTTTTTACAAATGAGGGTGGTTTATATATATATATATATATATATATATATATATATATA
>NC_037529.1:28798463-28805940 GCF_001531365.2 Cynara cardunculus var. scolymus
ATGCAAGAATTTGAAAGGAATTTTCTCGATTTTTACAATAGATAGGTTTATATATATATATATATATATATATATATATATATATATACACACACACTACTACTAAAGTTTCCCTTAATTATATCATTATCCTCGTATTTTTACAACCTTTCAATAAACAAATAAAAAAACACGATGCAAGAATTTGAAAGGAATTTTCTCGATTTTTCTATCACATGATATGTAAAGGATGAGATGAGAATAGTTGATTCCAGAATCCATTTACAAGACGGCGGCAAACATAAAGGGGAAGATATATTTGATTTGTTCACGTCCAATGGTCAATTTTGGACAAACCCTACCACATCATCCATTTCTTCTCATAATTAATAGATTAATATTTTATTTACAAATTTAATTCTTAAAAATAAAAATTAAAGGGCCGTTTACCAAACATTTATTCGGATAAGCGTTTACCAAGTAACATTATCTCACCGCATGAATATGGTAAAAGCCAAGAATCTTACTCAGTAAGAGCGAGACAAGGACCAAAAGTCTTACCCGGTAAGTGATGGCGACGATTTTTTCCACGGTAAGCGTTTACCAAGTAACATTATCTCACCGCATGAATATGGTAAAAGCCAAGAATCTTACCCGGTAAGAGCGAGACAAGGACCAAGAGTCTTACCAGGTAAGTGAGGGCGACGACTTTTTCCACGGTAAACGTTTACCGGGGTAAATTGTTGCATACGATGTCGTTTTGGTGGACTAAAATCTTACCAGGTAAGTAAATAATAGTGTTGAATTTTACCGGTAAGCACTTATCGGGTAAGTGTTTGGTAAACGGCCCCTAAATAGGTACAAACAGATAAAAAATAGGATAGAATTGAAAAATAAAATAAATCAATCAAAAAGAGAGAGATCAATGACAGAGAGCCAACATCAGTAATAGAGAGCGGCTGACGATGAGAAATGATGACATCTGGTGCAAAAAGTTTGAACTTTAGGGTTTGAAAACAATAAAACTTATTTGAGTTTTTTCTTCACTTTTGACCTTTTTAGTCAATTACATGTAGTTTTTTTGCATTAAAAAAAATCAGATAATTAATTACTAAACCATTGAAAATGAAAAGGTTTAATAGTTTTTCATTAAAAGAAGTTCGAAACTTGATCATTCAAAATCAAAAAATTCACTGGGTTTCTGAACTTTTTCGTTTTAGAAAAAAAAACCCAATTGTTTTACAATTCGAACGATTACCGGGGTTTCGACCTACGTGTTTGACCCCATCAATGGACCACCAAGTTTGTAATGAAGACGAGCCGGATACCTACAACCAATTTTGGCAACGTCAATTTTGACTAGTCATCGAATATGTTTGTTTTTGTTAGTTTTGAGATCATTTATGTAGCTTTTATATCTTGTATGTTATTGGGTTCTATTATTAGTCAATCAGCTATACTTACAATTACATCTATATCGTTATTTTTTCATCAAATTTTTTTTTGATTAACTTGGATATCCAACCCGCTATGCGAGCCGACTAATCCCATGACAACCACTTGCTTTGCACATAGCCCGGAGTCACTGCATTTGAACCTCCGTGGCCACAAGAGGATTTTTATTCCTCCTTAAATTTGAACCTGAGACTTCCTGGTACTTTTGACATTTGGAGTCAAACTCAAACCAATCAAACACCATCCTTGTAATTTTAGGTGTTTTATTTTGGATTTTGGTTTTTTTTTTAATCTAATATATTTAACTTTTTTATAAGATCAGAAAATGAATATATTAATTACTTACTAAAATTTTAGAAAATTACAAAAAAAAAAAATTATTAATTATATTTTTTGGTAAGACACAATTAAGAGGCTTGTCCATATACGTACACGTCAAATTTGGAATTTTGAGTAGATAATATTTTTAATTTAATATCACATGAATAATAAAATAAATAAATAAATCAATCAATGATTGCTATTTTTTTATGTTTCTCTATTCATAGATTTTGTGTTTGATCTTTATTTAATGAATACTAGTCCTAATTAACAAAATGATAACCATAATGGTGATGCCTGATTGGTTTGAGCTTGACTCCAAAGGTCAAAAATACCAGGAGGTCTAAGGTTCAAATCCAAGAATGAATAAAAATCCTCTTGTGGTCACGGAGGTTCAAATACGGTGACTTCGGGCTATTTGCAAAGCAGGTGGTCATCCTGGGATTAGTCGGTTCGCATAGCAAGTTGGATATCCAAGTTAATAAAAAAAATAACAAAATGATCATTTTTTATGTATTTTTTAAAATGATCACAAATTTTGCAGAAGCATTTCGTCAGGTTGATGAATTCCTTATATTGGTCCCACTTGTAATTAGAAGTAAAAAAGTGGCCATTTTTTTGTTGTTGCAAAACCCGCATAGTTTTTGCTAAATTCTTCAAGAACCTTCTAAGTTGGGTAAATGCATGTTTTTTTTTGCCTAAATGAATGGAGGAAATCTTGATTTTTATTACGAGTGGGACCCATGTAAAGTAATTCGTCAAGCTGGCGAAATACTTTAGTGGAAGTAGTGGTCATTTTGACAAATACGTGAGAAAATGATCGTTTTATAAATTATATTATAAATCTTATATTAGAAAACAATCAAGATATTTATGATAGATACTGTTGTTCATTCATTATAATTGAGATTTTTTTTATAGGCAACAAAGAACAGGACGAAAAACAGAGGATTCTGCAAAAGGCAGAAACGAAATAAGACAAAGAAAATGAAACCTAAACAAAAGGGACATGCACAATCGAGATATTTGTTGGATGATGATAGAGTTTATGATCATTATTATAAAATTGTAAAATTGCCACCGTACAACTTAGGCCATTAGATCATTAGCTTATAATCACAAAATTGTCACCATGCAACTTAGGCCATTAGATCATTAGCTTATAAAGTTGATCAATGAACATAAATTGGTCTTACAGGTCTCACGAAAAACCCTTGATCTCACGTGAACCCAACCCTTAAATACGATTGATTTTTCAAATATCTTTCGTTTTTTCAATCTAATTTTTTATAGTTTCATAAGACGTTCAACTCATGTATTTGCTTTCTTAATCTTCGATTTATTATATAAAAATTATATTAGAAAAGATAATGGTTCTAAATAGCTTCTTATGATGTGTTATGGCACCAAAACTTGACTTCGGGGTCAAGTTAATCCTTGTGGCTTCACTCTGAGGTTTGACTTCAGTTATAACGTGTTATGACACGTTAAGATGCATTATTTTGTAAAAACATCGGTTTTCTTTTTAACCTTTTTAACATATAACTCGAGGATAAATGATAGTTATATACGTCACCAAAGGCTTAAATAAACGTTAACCGGAAACATAAATATTAAGGGGGTATTTGAGATTGTTTATTTGAAACAACTTATGTTTTTTTTGTACAAAAGTGGTTATCAACTTATTACAAGTTATAATGATTTAACTTCTTCAAAAACATCTTATTACCGGTTTGGCACCGGTATAAGTTGTTTATCCAAACACTCAAAAACACTTATTACCGGTGCCACACCGGAAAAAGTTAATAAGTTGTTTTTATAAGCAATCTCAAACACCCCCTAAAACCTAAATAGGTAAATCCATAGACAAAAAGTGGAACAAGAACTGTTTGAAGACTAAAGAAAGTGGTGGGCAGAGACTCAAGAGATTTAATCCCAATTTTACACTGTTCATATCATTTTCTTATAAATTCATCATATTTGATATAAACGATTCTTCTTCCCTTTATATAAATTTAAATTCAAATTGTTTTGCGGGGTTATTCAAAACACGAACACACACAAGTATACATATGCCGCCTTAGAACATGCCTTAAAAAAGGTCATAGATCCACGTAACTTGCGAGACTCAAAGCTTGACCTTGTCGTCTCGTCACGCTACACGTTATTTAGATTTTAGAACCTTGGAAAAGATAATAAATAAAAGACTTTCCATAAAAAATAATAAAAGCTAAAAATATATTTGTTACATATTTTGGGTGTCATTTTAATGAAAATCGTATTTCAAGATTGATTGCGTGTCTTTTTCGTCACGTAGACTTGACTAACGACATGTGCCTTTAAAAATAAAATCCTCTTGTAACAAGAAAAGGAAATGTTGATTGGATTCTTCAATTATTGAGCCGTCATCCTCATCATCCATTTTCTCTCTAAATATCTCTTCTAGAAGATTTGTTGACGAATTCCTTTTTTTTTAGACAATTTATTTGAGCTCGAGTTAAAGCTTAAGGATTAACTCGAGGATTTTTGAACGTCGGTTATTTCGTTTAATTAATGGGTCGAGTTTCGTTACACTAATACTCAACTTGGTACGTTCAAAATTTTGATCCGAGAAGCGCTATATGAGCATACACGTTTCCGTGCTTAACGTGTTGATGTATTCATAAATTCATACAATCAAAATACAACATTTGTTAGCGTTAGGCTTCAAATACGAGCTAATAAATGAGTGAAACGATCTCGAGTTCAAGCTCATAAATGAACTTATAAACCTTCAATTTCGGTTATAATGTAAAAACTGGTTTTTTTTTAAACGAGCATTGAGCTCATGCATTAGAAATATTTGAGCTTGAACACTATATTAAAAATGTAATTCGAGTTTGAGCCTAATACTATTTTCTCGAGCCGCACGTGTCTATTGGAATTTATAGGTTCATGGTTACAATCATATGGACAAAATCTTGGATTATGTATCAATATCACTTTTGAAATACAATATTTTGACCCTTAAGCCTTAGGTTGCATGAAATATGTATTGGGATAATCGAAAAATTCACTCTCGTTTTAAAGCAAAAACTCAGATATTCAACTGTGAGATTGTCCTATGTATTGTATATATAAATAAGAAGAAATAACGTATCAGGTAGTTATTTAGTAGTTATGAGCGTTTACAGGTGGTTATAGAGCCGGTTCTGAGATTTTGGATGCCCATGACAAAAAGCCAAAAAAAAATGCCCCTAATGTGTATGTATAAAAATAAACCAAAAAAGTCAATCTAATAGGCTACTAAGACAATCTTCGATAGATATATATATATATATATATATATATATACACACACACACACACATACACACATACTAGTTGTGAACTCGTGCAATGCAACAAAAAGCATGAATATAAACGATTTTAAATCTTCGATGGTTTTGTTTAAAAAGATTTTAAGACATTACAACACTAAGATGTGCTAAGATTTTAATTTGTTCAATATTTACTTCAAACAAATAAAAAGATCAAAACGGTGCATACAAGCCACCAACCAGACCTGAACCTTTGCAAAGAGTTGTTGCCACAATTTTAATGGTAGTTAATTGCGCTAACAGCCAGATTGTATTGCGCATAGAAACTTATTAAAATCAAGCACACCCCCACAAGATTGGATTAAAATCGAACATGAAAAAGAAAAAAAATGAACCATGAATCTAGCAACAGAGAATCAAAATCAGATGCACAATGTGATGTTCATCTGCAAAATTGTCATGAGAAGTAAAATCAAAACAAAAAACAAAATCTCAAATCAAGGGTTAGGGTTTTTATATGGTACCTCAAGGCAGGGACGGACCCAGAATTTTTTTCAAACGGTAGCACCATTTGACTATAAGAAAAAACTATAGAGAAAATATTTCAAATAATAGCACCGTTTGACTATAAGAAACAAATATACGGAAAAAAAATTTCAATCGGTGACACTATTTGACTATGAAAATGACACTAACAAGATTCGAACTTGGGTCTAGGATGGAATAATAGCCTTGCAAACCAACTCTACCAAATAAAACTTGTTCTCATTGTAGTTTCAAAATACATACGGTGGCACACAACAAATTAATACGGTTGTACCTTTCACGAACCTAAATTTTTTTACCCTTCGACGGAGAAATAATATGTGGCACGTGCCACCGTAACCACCATGGTAGGTCCGTCATGCCTTAAGGTTCAAATCAATATCGAGCAAGAGCATCTTGCTATGCGGTGCGATTGATAGAGAAAGAGAGCAGTGAGTCATTAGTCATGTAGGTTTCTCAAATTAAAATCGAGCAGGAATAACCGGTTGAGAGAGAGAGAGAGAGAGAGAGAGAGTATTGAGTGATGTTGGTTTCTTTGTTAGATCAATTTGTTAAATGATGTAGAAAATTCTATCAACAAATGGAAGACCTGTAGATGGCGTGTTGAGAAAAAAAAAATTGAAGACATTTCTTTTTGCAGAGGAGAGCAAAAATTAGGTAAAATAAAAGTTTGAATGAATAAATAACGATGTGAACATACCAAAGAAAAGAAAGAAAAAAAGTTGTTGTTCTGTTAATAGGAAGGAAGGAAGAAAGCTGAAAAGAAATAAAGCAAAGTTGTAAGTTTCAACTTGGATGTTGGTGGTGTGCATCAACAATTGTACCTTATGCATTTGAAGTTGTAATTAATAGATTTTTTAAATTTATGCATAAAATGGAAGTATTTTAGGCTTTATAGGTTGCATTTAAGACTTTTGGTCTAAATGCTTATTATTAATATATATATATATATATATATGTATGTATGTATGTATGTATGTATGTATGTGTGTATGTATGTATGTGTGTATGTATGTATGTATGTATGTATGTGTGTGTGTGTATGTGTATGTATGTATGTATGTATGTATGTATGTATGTATGTATGTATAAATAAGAGAAAAACCCATGAAGGATGAGGTGACAATTGACAAAAACCCTTTTTGTCCTATATTGCGAATGTATCTATCTCACAATGACTTAGGCTATTTTTGTAATTTTACAAACAACTTATTTCTAAACTTAACTCCAATCTTTTCAATTATCACCGGTAGGTTTTCTTGCCTTCCACTATTCCTCATATCTCTATATCTCTCAATCTCTGTCATCGGTTGTAAAGAAAAAACCCTACTAGAGTTCCATTTTATTTTTTCTACCGTCAAAACCTGTGTCTAAAAAGAAAAATATTTTTGAGCACCAGCAGAGAAAAACCGCAATTTTAAGTCGAATTCGAAGTTATTAAATCAATCTTCTGCTTTAAGCTTGGTGCGTTACAAATCACCAACAGAGTCGACAACTAGACACGTGGATCAAATTAGGTTGTGAATTATTCGAACATAAACTATAACATCATTTATGATGCAAACATATGTAAGAGATGTTGAATTATTGAACATATTTTTCAAATCAAACCTTAATTAGTAGACATTGTACACATTTGTTTTATAGTAATCGTGTTATTTAACTTATATACACACATTCCAAAGATATCATAATCATGATTTTCACATATATGACTCAACCTATATACATACCATTTATTTATTATTTATTACTAGAAGAGCACTTGCGTAATGCAGCGAGACACATCTCGATTTTAATGTTCTGTTTTATTATTTGTCTCTGTCGATGTTATAATACGATTTTATGTGTTTTTAAGAAAGCAATAATGATTTTAT
>NC_037529.1:28808125-28837484 GCF_001531365.2 Cynara cardunculus var. scolymus
AACGTGAAAAGATAATTATGGTTAATTAAAATAAAATAAAAATTATAAAAATTACTTAATTACATTATTGTCCTTATTAAATTATTTATATATAATAAAAGTTAATTTATTAATTAAAAAAGTTTGAGGTTATTGGGTTGTTCTCGCATTCTCGTAAATCACAGGGGTTCTCGTTTGAACCTCCACCTATATATATATATATCGAGCGGGTATATCTTTCAACATCTGTAAATATATCCACGAATTTTAAATTAAAAGAAATATAAATTTATGGAAGAAGATTCAAACGAGGACGCTAACCATTTCAGAAAACAAGAAAAATGTCGTTAATGTACAAAATTACATGTGTTTTACATTAAATAGAAGCGGACGACTTTTGAGGCCACTTGAGTCGCAGAGAAAAGTCCTCCAGATCATTTATGATTTGTTACATGAATCATATATGACTTTGTATATTAACAGCATTTTTCTTGCTTTTTTAAATTGTTAATGTTCTCGTTTGAATATACCTCTGATTTTATGTACATAGTATGGGTAGCTACTTGTTTTATTTAATTATCTTGATTTTATTTCAGTATTTATATATAATTATATTTTAGTATTTTATTGGTTGGAATTTGAATGTGAATTTTATTTTAAACGGTGGAATTGATTACCAATGAAATGATTGCTTAATTTTGTAGTTTTGTAATGAAGTTTGTAGTGTCATCTCCATTATTAGTGTTTGTAGGGCCCTTTGCTTAACTAAACTTTTTAAACGTTTACATAACTTTAATCGCAATGCAAAAAACGAATTTTAAGTGGTCCAAAGAAACAACATATATCTCGTGTTCCTGTTTAAATGACATATATACTGTATGATTGGGCTTCCGACATGTAGCTCAGTCGGTAAAAAAGTGAGATAATTTTGTCCAAATACAAGACAGATCATGAGTTCGATCTAAAGCCGTCCCACTAGCCTTAGCCGCTGACGGCCGTTGAGTGAGCCAAAAAATATCCCGTCGCATTGGGATTCTTGAAGGCGGGTTTCGAGTGAACAGTGACGGATCATAAGAAGTACCAAAGGCAAACACGACACCGAGTTACGAGTACAAATGATTTTTTTTAATTTTTTTTCAAAGTTTTTGTTACTTATTTTCGAACCTTCTTTACCCCTTTTTGGCACTGGACAGGCGTCAGCCCCCATACATGATCTTACTATTTTACGAAGGAGTTACTCTATGTCATGCTCGCACGGTAAGATAAATGACATTTGATAAGAGCTCAGTAAACAACCCCTTATTAACCATCGTACATTCTTCATTTTGGTAAAGTTTGTTTAGATTGTATTACATACGAAACAAATTAGACTCATTTGTATGACACGTTGGCTCGGCCCCCGGGGTTTTTAAGGCTTGTATTATGCCCCTGCGTGTGAGGCCAATTGAGATTACCGATAATCAATTCTTTTATCACCAACGCACGCTCATAATCACGACATCAAACACACGAAAATATATCGAATCAAAGCGGAGAAAAAACCACGATATCATGATATTATAACTTGCAACTCGAATTCTTCGTACTTTTGAACAATTACAAAAGCAAGATACATATTTACAGCCATAAACAACCCTTCTTTCTTTACTTTACTTTACTCCCCCATAAATGAAACTCATGAAAAGAACATAAATCAACACCTGGGAAACTTAGTCTACCCCCAAATGAAATGAATTAAAACCCCCCACCAAAATATTACAAGAATCGAAAATCGACATATAAAAGAACAAGATCAAGGATCATTTTTTCGTTACCGGAAACTGTGTGGTTATCTTTCCCTAATCCGTTAAGTGCATCGACCCGTCTTTAAACAACTTCAAGCTAAGGTTATTGTAACGTTCTCGTGAATACTGTCGTGATGCTTTCCGCCAATCGGTTCCTGCCTTCATCATCGCTGTGAACTCCTCAAAACTTATCCGTCCATCCTGCAATCGTCAACAAACCGTTAAGTTTTACTTCATATCTTCTTTTCGTGTTTTCTTTCCGGATGCTAAATGTATTGAATATTTTAATAATATGATTGTTCGGTGTTGAAAGTAATTTCTTTTAGGAGATTCTAACTTTTGCTTTTATCTGTTTTGTAGAAATTATGGAGAATTTGTTGGAGATGATCTAAAGCGGATTACGTGAATTGAACGAACCTTATCTGTGTCGACGTCATGAATAATGGCAGCGATGACTTCTTCATTGTTGGTTTCAATCTCATCGGCTAAGGCTTCCCTTAGTTCATCAATCTCTATATATCCGCTTTTATTTTGATCAAAGAATGAAAAAGCGTCCTTAAGATGATCATCATTCCCCATCTTTCTCAAGTGAACGGAAATTGCAACAAATTCTCCGTAGTTCAAGTATCCATCCTTGTCGACGTCTCCCTGTAGGAATATCTTTCGTTAATCCCTCCGTCCCAAAAAAGGAACTACTTTTTATTTCAAATACTCGAGCCCCGGATTAGAATTTATTTTAACATTTTAATCTCTTATAAGTTTCTAGTTTGCTGCATTTTATATAATCAAATAAACTAAACCAGACTAAAAACACCCGGTATATCCCACTCGAAAGCAGTGTCAGGGCCGGGTGAGATGTATGCAGACTGGTCATCTACCCCAAAAAGTAGAACGACTGTTTCCATGATTACTTGAGGTAAAAAAGCAAACTCGTTCTTTTATACCATTTTTTCTTGTTTAAAACTTAATCACAATGAGTTCATTTCATACCAAACAATCTGTGCGATATCTAAAAAATACGAGATTGCTATAGAACGTAAAACTTACAGCATCCATAAGTATCTGAAGATCTGCATCGGGGATCTGTTGGCCAAGTTTCTGCAAGCCAGCTTTCAACTCAACAATGTTAATCTTCCCTTGCTTGCTAGTATCCATCAAATCAAATCCTTGTTTTATTCCCGCCACTTCTTCCGCAGATAAATGCTCCGCGATTACCTGTAAGTTTGTTATCATCGAGACTTAGAATAATGACACCCGGAACAAGAAAATAAGCAAGAATACCCCCAAGATAACAAATTTATTATATACCCTTAAAGCTCTCTTCTTGAGCTTGTTCATTATGGAGAATTGCTTCAGTCTTGCTTTCACGGTTTCACCTAAAGAAACGTTGGGAGCCTTTTTCGCATTTTGTATCCACGGATGATCTGAAATAAGTTCATAAACAGAAAGCTTAACTTTATATGATAAATTTGTGAATTATTACCAGACCAACACATGGAAAAAGAAGACATATGTTTCGACACAAGTCGGGCGTCTCCAAAGAAACATTAGGTTTGCGTACATCCTACCCCCTCAGACCCTACTCTTTTGAGTAGGATATACTAGGTTTGTTTGGTTTGGTTTATGATCACCAAAAAGAGGGAATCTTGACATTACCTAGAACTTCTTGAGCGGTAAGACGCAACTTGGGGTCAGGATTGAGCATCTTCTTGACAAGATCCTTTGCAGTCTCGGACACCTTTGGCCAAGGATCCCTTTTGAAATCTACAACCGATCGAATGATTGCCTGCGCAACTCCTTGCTCGGTTTCTGTAATCAAAACCAGGCATACTTTAAAATACTACTCACTCCATCGCAAAACATCCAATTGTGCATAAATTTAATGGAAGTGTTTGACTATTAGTCAAATATTTAAAATATCTTTCAAAAAAGAACAAAATAAAACAATCATATGGACCAAAAAAATGCTATCAATATTCTATAACAATTACACGTTAAAACGGTCCCAAGAAAGTGTAATGATGAAAGTTGGGATGGAGTGAGCTTTTGGATTGTTTTTTTTTTTTGAAGTATATAATATTTATATACGGCAAATGCAACAAATAAACTCACACACCCTCCTCACCTTTTGTGAGGTTTGAACCCTTGACCTCCTAGGAAGCCAAGGGCTACGATACCGCTAGGCCGAAGGCCCTTTGGTAGCTTTTGTATTGTTTATGTCTATGTTTGGCAAACTGTCTGAAAAGTTGGCTTTCGGTTGATAAGTTGGTTGTTGACTGATAAACTAGTCATGTTTGGTAAAAAAACTAGTTGGATGATAATGTAAAATGACCCAAGAGGACATGTTGAAAAATTAATTGGAAAAATATAAGGGGTATACTTGGAAAGAGTGGAAAGAACCCATGAAGCTTATTGAAATGCTACTTGAAGTAGTTTTTTTTTCAAAAAGCTAGCTTATGGCAAACCAAACAGGATTTTTCAATAAGCTCAAAAGATAAGCTAGTTTATGGTTGCCAAACATGCGTAAGTATGCATGCAAGTTTGTATGAATCTAAGCCGGATGATTTTCTACTTCTTTGAGCATATATTTAACGTTATGAATCAAACTGACCTGCCCAAAACGGTGGGACACCACAAAGCAATATGTATAGGATGACTCCAGCGCTCCATACGTCAACCTCTGGGCCATAGTTTCGTTTTAGGACCTCCGGAGCCATGTAGTATGGGCTGCCTACAATCTCGTTGAATCTCTCACCTACATAAATTTAAAAGATCATTTAAGGAAACATCAAGCAACACTGACGTCTTATAAAATTGAAAATGATCATCATATTTATATGAAATTATAAATAATCGATGATCTTTTACCTGGTTTGAAGAAAACAGATAACCCAAAATCAATGGCCTTCAAGGCTGCTGTTTCTTTCTTGTTTGCAAACAAAAAGTTCTCGGGTTTAAGATCCCGGTGCATAACGCCATGCTTGTGGCACATCTGGAAAAAAAACAATCAGAAAACATTAAAACAACATGATCTTTCTTTTGTCAGGTGATCAAGAACACAATGCCCACAAAAGGGTACCAGAAAGTTTTGATTTTGTAGGAAAAATCGTTGTGTTGTAAACATAAAACAGTGAACTCGTCCCTCTATCCGGATTGCAGAACGAGTTTAAGATAGATTTCTCAAATTTCAGACATTAGACTTATCAAGTATGTAGAAACATCGATCAATTACCAGGAATTACAATCGTATTCACATGCGCATAATGCGGTGAATAAGGTATAACGACTAATCAAATTCATTAATTGTATAACAAGAATCTAGGCAATGATTAACAGGTTGTTAAATAATGTAGTATTGAGTCTTTAACTAATGTGTGCATGTGCGATATTGATCCTAACACGAGTCCAATTCCAATTCGCATAAAGTCTATACTTGGCAAGCTAGATGTTACTCCATTAGCCGAAAAGCTAGTTGTTGACTAGTAAGCTAATAAACTAGTCATATTTGGTAAAAACTAGCTCATAAGCTAGACGACAAAATAAAATGACCTAAAATTACATGTTAAAAAATTATTTGAAACAAGATAAAGGGGTATAATTGGAATTTTCTTTTAAAAAGAGCCCTTTGAGCTTGTTGAAAACATTACTCGGGGTATCTTTCAAAAAGCTAGCTTCTAAACCCCATGCCTAAACAAACGTCTTTCAATAAGCTATCGTACGGTTGCCAATATGGTCTTTTAAAGTCACATAAGTTGATTAGCATGATCTACAAGTGTCAATTAAACCACAAACTTGATCACAATCTCCAAAAACCAATAAACATAACTCAATAATTTAGATTCAAAGACATAAATTCTCACCTGAATAACCTCAACAATGGTTTTCGTGACACCGGCAGCCGCCCTCTCGGTGTAATGACCTCTAGCAACAATCCGATCAAACAATTCTCCACCTTCACACAACTCCATAACCAAATGAACAGCACTATCATCTTCATAAGTATCCTTTAAGGTCACAATATTGGAATGAGGTGGCATATGCTTCATGATCTCAACTTCCCTCCTCACATCTTCAATATCAACCCTAGTTCTCAACTTCTTTTTCGATATCGATTTACAAGCAAAAACTTCACCACTTATTTTATCAGTACACATATAAGTAACCCCAAATTCTCCCCTACCCAACTCCTTACCAAGAACATATGTTTGCTCGATTTCATGACCAGTTGGGTTTTCTAACACATACGATTTGTATCCATTTCCAGATGGAACCGTAGCACCCTGGTCTAAAGCAAATGGGTTCGGCTTGTTCTTCCCCTTTTTCTTCTCGAAATCGGAATCGGTAGTACTAGGTACAGCACAGCAATTACCCATCTAATTGAGGATTCGAAGCGCCCCGATTTCTGATCAATAAACAAATTCGAGGTTTTGGGAAGTTAATTCAAATGGGTATATCAGAAATTCGAACAGAAACAAAAGGATTCAAGTGCCTCAAAAGGGTTATACCTTGAATCAACCGGATCGTGCAATTCTGATCAGAAACCTGAGATGGGTGTTGTTAGAATCAAATTTGACGAAGAGTTTTCGCAAAAGAGAAGAAGGATTGTTAGATGATTAGAGATGGTGAACAGAAACGGAACGATAAAGGAAAGGGTTTGGAGGGGGGTTGAAGAAGAGGTTGAAAGTAGGAATTTTCAAGGGAAGAACAGCTCATCCATTATTGATATTGATATGGAGATGGGGGGTCAATGCTGTTTCGTGGATTCTTCTCACCCTTCCATCTTCTTTTTCATTTTGTTACTTTCAGTAAATTACAACATTGTTTTCAAGATTACGTTTTTAACATAAATAGTCCTTCAAAGTTAAATCTTGTTCATTACAGTCCTCCTTTTAACATTATGAACCATCCACAATTGTATGTCGTTATGTGTTATTCGGTTTTCGGTTCTCAAACTTTTTCCAAACTACTCAACAGTCGAACTAAATAACTGTGTCATGTATATTTCATATATGTTACAAAACTGTGTCATGTAAACCACAAGAGTGGTGTCTGATTGGTTTGAGCTTGACTCCAAAAGTCAAAAGTACATGTAGGTCTCAGGTTCAAATTCAAGGAGGAATAAAAATCCCCTTGCAGCCACGGAGGTTCAAATACGGTGACTTCAGGCTATCTGCAAAGCAAATTGTCATCTTGGGATTAGTCGGCTCGCATAGCGGGTTGAATATCCAGGTTAATCAAAAACAATGTGTCATGTATATTTAAATTTGTTAATCATGCATGTCAATGGATTAAACTTTTAACTGCTTTTGTATGGATTTTCAAAAGTGTAAAATTTAAAGTCCAACGGTTAAAACTACATGATGGTAAAATAATCCAGTGATAATTTTAGTTACTTCTGTAACGTTAATGAAATTGAAAATTGATTAATGACCAGATATTTCCACACACAAGTCTATCGACAACCCACTCATTGGGCCTACGCATCACATATGGCTTTACATAACTTTTAACCGATGATTGAGATAGTAATATGTGAAATCTGCCACACAAAATAGTAGGTGGGCCTACATTATAATATATCCTGAATAATATCATATATTAGCAATTTTAACTATTATTGTTTCTCTCATTTGTTCGTCCCTCTTGAATACAACTACCCCTTCGAGTTTTCATGCTTAGCAATAAAAAGAAAGGAATCTTCGCTCTAGATATAGGATGTGTTAGAAATTCTGGTTTTCGATTGCTTGGATTCCACTGAAAGTCGTGTACCACTTTCAGACTGAAGTATTTCGATGGTACAATCGAAATTTTAATCGGATAAAATTCAGTGGTTTTCCCGAACAGAGAGTTTTCGTGTTATGAAATTTGTGTACCGAAAATCAAGTGACCAAATCGTAGCTTTTCCCTCAAACGGTCGAAAATTGCCATACGATAGTTTTAAAAAATCAACAACCCAGGTTTTCAAAACAGAGTCAAAACCGGGTTTAAAATTTCAAATTCGGATTTTTGAAGCATTTTTCACAAAGCAATATTACCCGAATAAAAAAATTTCAAGTTGACCTGGCAACTCGACCCCAGCCAGGGGCTCTGCCCCTTGGATCCCGCCACTGCCCCCAGACCCCTGTCGTTTAGGGGCTTCGCTCCTAAATCAAAATAAACTCAAACAAGTGTGTACTCCGCACCTTCCTTACTTGTTCGATATTTATCATGATTACATTGGTTAACAAATTAATCTCATTACACTTAAATGATATTAGTGATACAAATCACCAACAAGATGTAAATATGATCAATTGATTCGCATTAATACCATGAAGACGTTGTCCCTAAGGTTTCTCGTTGGATTTAACAACTTCATCAAATGTTCGTGCAACCAAAGAAAATAAATTTTTTGAAACATTCAATCTAGTCTCGTATGGATTGTTGAGAGGTTACTGTTTCGTTTTCTGTTGCGTGTACGGTTTTCGCAACCCAACATTAAAGAAGCTCCAGAATCAAATGGGTATTTACAGTTTAGAGGAAAAAGAACAGGGTTCTAGATGTCATTCATGAAAACCTAGGTGTCATTTCTAGAATTTAGTTCATTTTAGGGTGCCATAAATTGAAATTTATATTAATGTTATATATAAATGTGCCATATTTTGTAGCAAGTGAGAGCATGAAATATTTTAAGGTTTTGGTACCCAACAACGTCCAAAAATGGGGACTTTTCATTCCATAAACAATTAAAAGATAACAAAACATGCAAATATTTATTATTATTGCTCAATAATTAGATATAATAATACAAAAAACATGGGTTATTATTTATTTACATCCATTATATTATACTATTTCAGATATAAAAAACACTTATTTTTTAGGAAAAAGGTTTATTACCAGTAACCTTATCGGTTCTACATGAAATTCGCTTCTAAGGACACCAATATGAGAGAGCATTTTTTGGTTCACCTAACAGCTGAGCCCAGGTGGAGTCCTGGAATTGAACCCGAGACATGTCTCATATTTGGGCAAAGTCGCTATGTTCATTTGCTAAGCTACATGTTAGAAACAAAAAACGACTTTTAAATTAAACTTGATTGACGATAAATCACGGTACCTATATTAGATGCTATAAACACCCAAGTTACTTTAAATTCTAAAAAAAGAAATGGCAACGTTTCGGTCATGAATAAACTAATTGTTTAAAGTCAACATTTATAAGTCATACCAATCTGTAATAATTCATGATGATGATCGACTACCCATTATGTATTAAGAAGAGTTCTTTTTTCTAGTTTTAGGGAAATGAAGAACAAACTGTATTTTTACTTTGGGAATATACTTCCATAAATCATATTTCAAGATTCTGTAATTAAAAAAAAACTTAGGCTCCGTTTACTAATCTCTTACCCGTTAAGAGATGCTTACCCGTGTAAGAGGTAAAAGTGTTTACCTAACAGCAAAATCAGCAATCAGATTCCCTGCCTCTGACCGTCCTCTTACTGGAGTCAACAAAAAAACCAAATCTTACCGTGGTAAGAGGGATGTATTCCTTATCTACCCTCTCCATCTAAAACCCTAAATTGGTGCGTCTTCTTCATACAAACAGGTGGGTCTTGTCCGATTCAAGGTGTTGGACGGTGACGAGAGGGCGAGCGGCGGCCATTTCTATGGGTCGGGGGTGGCAGAGAGAATCAAGGGAACTAGGATTTTGGGCAAAGAGAAATAGGTGGGGAAGAGGAATGCTGGCACCATCGGTGGCCATGTCCGATTCAAGGTGTTAGACGGTGACCAGAGGGCGAGCGGCGGCCGGTCGGTGGTCGCACAGAGAATCAAGGGAACTAGGGTTTTGGGCAAAGAGAAATAGGTGGGGAAGAGGAACGCTGGCACCATCGGTGGCCATGTCCGATTCAAGGTGTTGGACAGTGACGAGAGGGCGAGCGGCGGCCATTTCTATGGGTCGGGGGTGGCAGAGAGAATCAAGGGAATTAAGGTTTTGTGCAAAGAGAAATAGGTGGGGAAGAGGAACGCTGGCACCATCGGTGGCCATGTCCGATTCAAGGTGTTGGACGGTGACAGAAGGGCGAGCGGCGGCCGGTCGAGGGTGGCAAAGAGAATCAAGGGAACTAGGGTTTTGGGCAAAGATAAATAGGTGGGGAAGAAAAAAACAAAATGTTTTGTAAACAAGAAAATACAATCTGCACTTACTTCGGTTAGACCTCTTATCCAAATCAACACTTAACCAAAAAAATTGGTAAACGACCCCTTACTATATTAGAACCTCCACTGTTGATGTGGTGTTAGTGTGACATAGATAAAACTTAACCTGTTTTTTAAAAAATAGACATTTTTTAAACTGTAGATCGTTAACTGTATCTTTTCTAAACCGTGTCTGTCAAAATAAAAATGGAATTAAAGTATATTTTACACACGATTCATTCTTTAATTTCTTTTCATTGTCAAACCTTGCTCTCATGTGCAACATTTAAATCAATAACACCTTGATATTAAAACAAGCATTAATGGATGTTAATCTTGATACAGTTACTGCCATTTAATGTTATATCTGACGTTTGATTATAAGGTTATGTTTGTCAATTTTTTTGTCTTGTTCTTGCTTTAAAGGTCATCTTAACGTTTTTTACCTTAAAATATTTTCAAAACGTTGATTATCGAACCATTTTAGCTTTTTAAGCCACAAGCTAAAAATAGGAACTACTATATATGTTTACTAAGAAAAGACAGCAAACCTGCAATATTAGGTTTATAAAGGTTATGATGTAACTATGTTAATCACTGCCATCTATTTTAAATTGAACAAAGAACTGTAACTGATAAGAATACATACAACTTTTTGAAAATTAATAAGTCAAATGGTTATTTTTGTACATTCTTGTC
Source organism: Cynara cardunculus var. scolymus (assembly GCF_001531365.2). Classification (NCBI taxonomy): domain Eukaryota; kingdom Viridiplantae; phylum Streptophyta; class Magnoliopsida; order Asterales; family Asteraceae; genus Cynara; species Cynara cardunculus. The sequence continues at coordinate 28,818,769 of NC_037529.1, forward strand.
AACCATAATGACTTTGTTTTTTTACTTATTCTCAGTGGTAGATTTTTTAATCCGTCAGATAGATATGTATTATCATAGCAGGTTTTTTACACTGTAAAAATGTATATCCACATGATTCAGTATTCTCGTAGATAATCACGATATATGCTTTGTATTTTTTAAAGTATAATTATTGGTTTAAATACGTTGTTACAAAGTAAAATATTAGTATTATTTTTCTTGACTAAAAGACTATGAACATGTCATTAATCAAGTATTATTAAGGTTATAATAATAATTGATTTAGATTTTTCAAATTTTAATTTGTGATTTTTTAATTGAAGGGCAAAAGAGTAATTAAAATAAAGGTTAAGGGGGTAAATGTAAATACAGAAAGGCTGGGGACATGTGAATAATTATTTACCTTAAAGAAAGGTGCCGGCTAGCGGCCTCGGCATCTAGCCGCCGACGTGGCAGCATAGTGATTGTGCTTGGTCAACATGGACTGGCCGCCATTTCTCACGTGTACTTTGCAAATAAATAGGAGGCTTACTCTCTTTTATTTTTTGTTTTTAATGTTACAGTGGAAAGCGTAAAAATAAGTATGAATATTTGATCATTTTTAATCTTATGCATGCCTGTGAATTGCGTTTTAAAAAGAGAATTGATTCGGTGCATCTCGGTGCACCTTATTGTTGTTGTCTTGTTGATATTCAATTAGAATTGATCAAAGAGTGGAGATCTCTTCTTATGATAACTTCTTTTTTCATTGGAATCCAACCTTAAATGCACATTAGAATGAAATATCAAAAGATATTTTTCTAGACTTTTCATCTTAACTCTACTTATTACATGATAATTCATGTCATATTTATATATATATATATATATATATGTATATATATATGGTATATTTCTTTTACAATCTTGTGTATTTGTACAATCCTTGCAACCCAATTAATTGATATATTTATAGAAATGATGAGAGTTTATTTATTATGATTTGAATATTTATGGAATATGAATAGAGTTCATTAATTATGATTAATACTTTATATTAGAAAACAATCAAAACTTCTATGAAATCACATATTCATCAAATGAAATGAACGATTGAGATTGGGTTGTATTGGTTGCACAAATGTCAAGAATTATATAATAACCAACCTATATATATATATATATATATATATATATATATATATATATAAACACGTTTGAGAAAGAAATGGAGATGAGGTGTCCACCCTACTTCCTAAACCAATGTGGATTGAGGGCGTTTTCTAGTACACAACATGAAAAGTCCGTGTTATGGAAATAAAGTTTGGCTGCGAATTTCAGGTTTTGACCCTCTAAATAATTATTTTTCTCCCGCCGTCCGTTGACTTATTCTCCGCGTATTGCCCAGTCTTCCACGAACTCGTAAGATCACCATCATTTTCACTAATAAAAAAAAAGGTAAAAAATAACGGATATTTTGTTAAAACAAACGTTTATTTATCATCAAATATTTAATAATTTTCACTAATAAAAAGTAAATTTTATTTTATAGATAATCATTTTAAAAAAAATTCAAATTCAAAACATTATGCTCTTTTTCTCTTACTTTTATATTTTAAAAAGCTTTAGAAAATATATTAATATAAAAATTCTCGAAATCTTTATTTTAAAAAACTTATTAAAAATATTTTTTTTATTAACCTAGTTATCCAACCTACTATGCGAGCCGACTAATCCCAAGACGACCACATGTTTTACAAATAGTCCGGAGTCACCGTAAAATAAATATATTTTTAATCTAATTATAAAGATTTGGTTATTTTGTGTTTGGTTAATGCATACCAAGTCTTTGGGACCGACCCGTTTGACTTAAAACAAAAAGTTTCCTTCTGGAACGTCAAGTTTGACTAAAAGTCAACGTACAATCAAACAAACCGATGGTACAACAATATCTCATCTTCCTCTTGTCTTCCGAATCAAACAAGTTGGCAATTTGTATTTTAAAAAACACGCTTATCCCATTCCCACATTTATTATTCCAACAATTTACAAACTACATTATTTTCTATTAAAATATTTAAAAATGGTTTTTTATTTTAATTTACAGCCGTTATCCAGACAAAAATACCTGGTAAGTGAAGATTACAACTCTTACCCAGGTAAGCGTTTACCCAGTAAATTATTGCATACAATATATTTTGATGTACTAAAATCTTACTCATCGAAATAAATTATAGTGTTGACTCTTATAGGTAAGCACTTACATGGCAAGCATTTGGGTAAACAGCCAATTACTCTACAAATGAGCAATATTTTGTATATCTTGTATCAAATATCGAAATTAAGATCCGCAAATACAGTTCTAGTAAACGATTCCTCATCACTACCCACAATAAGTGTCCCCGATGATAAGCCTATCGTATTCACGACAATCATATACATCCATTACAGACTACAGAATGAGCAAGAAAACTCAACCGATGCTATATCATACGCTACAAACGATTTATTTCACTAGTGAGAGATGGGTATGAAGAATAATCTAAGGAACACGATATACCCCACACAGAGGTAGGGTCTGAGGAGGGTTGGATGCAATGTTAATACGCTACCTAATGGAGCTAGCATGGACGGTGTGAGGTGCACCGATGCCAAAACCTCGACGGAGTTAATAAACCATTAGCGTCCAACGACTCTTTTTGGTGATCTTGTGATTGTGTTCACCGAGCCTTTTTGTTCATCTTCGGATTTTTGCACATTCGTATACTTTTGGGAGTCACTTCCACTAATTCATCTTCTTGGATATACTCGATGCAATCATCTAGACTGTAATCCAATGGTGTGTCAAGAACAACTGCATATGCCAATCAAAATGACAAAAATAGCTTTAAATTCGTGTATGTATGACCGGAACTGAATGATTGAACGCAAGTATTGTCTTTTTGTGCAAAAGGGTTTTTAATCGGCAAACCTCGAGTGACCCAAAAGTATTATATGAGAGGCAAATCAAGTACACAACGGGCCGCTAGGTGGCTGGTTTAAGAGAACAGTTTCCACAAGAAGCCCATTCCCCAAAAGCTGTGTGACTTCTACACTATAGCTGTCATCAAATGCTCATTTGTTTGTGCAAACATACCACCTTGGAATCAACTGTACAAAACGGCCCGCTAGGTGGTTGATTTAAGAGCCCGTTTCCACAAGGATCCCAGTCCCCAAAGGAACTATGACTACAGATTCCTACACTGGAACCCTCGCCTGTTTGTGCAAGTATACCACCCCAGAACCAACTGCGCTACACACGGGGGCTAACGATAATCTTTTAAGAAAAGAGAATGAATTATAGATGAGGGATCAGTAATTACTTACCTGATACTTCCTTGTTTGAACGCACATTGGTAGCAGCTTTCTTTTTGCATACGTTCAGCGATAAGTCACCGGGTCGCTGATGAATGCCAACGATCTGACCTTTGTAAACTTCTGCTCCGGGTCTGATAAATAATTGTCCTCTTTCTTGAGAATTACCTAGAGCATAAGAAGTTACCGTTCCGTCCTCAAAAGCAACCTATATGCAGTGATGACAATGGACAAAAAAGTTATTTAAACACAAAAAGCTTCCAGAAAAAGAAATGCTGCTATTTTTGTGCAACCAAGGAAGCACGAACATTTCCAACAGTTTCTCTATAATTTCTCCAAAAGAAAAGAAGAAATTTACATTCAGCTCCAACAGTTTCTCCATTTTAGAGATTCCAACAATAATTATATTTTTAGAAGATCCAATTCGTTTAGTACCCTAACAAACTTTTTATAAAATGGTAATTTTATATTCTGTGTCCTCTAAAATTTAATTTTTGGAGATTTCTTCTCTCTCCTTCACAAGTGAAGAAAATTTTCTTCTCTCATATTTTCTCCATTTTGGAGGATGTTTTAGAGACTACTGGAGCAAGAAAAACTCCAATTTTTTTTGGAGATTATGTTGGAGATGCTTTCATAGTTTCTAGGATTGTAGTTACCAAGGATCCAAGATCACGGGTCGACATATCGCCAGCCCATGGTCCATAACTGTCGAAAATCGTGTTGAGAATTGCTGTTCCTCGAGATGCAGTCAGAATTGCATTCCTCAGACCAAGGAGTCCACGAGTCGGTATCTTGTATTTGAGTATAGTTGTTCCTTCGGAGCTAGAGAAGGGAAATATCATATTTACAAATGGATGCTTGTAATCAAGACTACATTTTGTTGGTCTTGTTTATATGATAAAAAAATGGAACAAAATCGTATAGTAATGAATAACGTTTTGCAAGTCAACTACCAAAAAATTCATGAAGACCACCAAAGGGTCACTGGCCCAGCAGTAACTGGGTTAGCGGTAGATTAAAAAGCTCCTTGGAGGTCAAGGGATCAAGTCGGCAAAGGTGAGAAGTGTGAGTTTTGTCGTATATAAATATAAATATACATCAAAATTCATAAAAGACCAACAAGAGTAATGCACATACCCGAGCCCTTGCATATCAAACATCTGTCCACGTCTTTTACCAAGAAGTTCGACAACCGACCCCATATGTTCTTCAGGCACCTCCACGGTGGCAATCTGCAAGTATTATGATTAAACTTTAACTTTGGATTGTATTTGTACCATTAAATAAATATCCTCAAACATTGCAAATTGGGAATGACACTACCCTTTCGAGCTCCCCCACTGTACTGGTCCTACAGCCATCGCAAGGAGGTAAATCACGTGTCTCAAGGGCAGGTGGATGGTGCTTGGGGTCGAACCCCAAACTCCCACTCATTCTGCAAAGATGCCTGCCTCCTTACCAGCTACGCTAAAGCAGCGAGAACATGGACACCACAAAAGAATATCCGTTCCATAGAATGTAAGAACGCCACAAAGTGTATATGCTTGTGCATACATCAAGATTTTTAGAAAAGTTTTGAAGTATATAATTTTTATATACGACAAGACTCACCCTTGGCCTCCAGGGAGGCTAGGATCTACCGGTAACCCGAATACCTCTGGCCACTGACCCTTTGGTGAATGTTAGAAGAGTAAATAGCATATTTATATTGAACAAAAGAAAATAATTCAAAATCGGTACCTCATAAGGTTCAAGCAACTTGTCATCAACTCTCTTGTTAATTACTTTCGGAGGTCCCACCATGAATTCATAATTTTCCCTTCGCCTAAAACACATACATATGTAAATAAAACCAAACAAACACAGTAAACCCCATGCAGAGGTAGGGTCATGTAGCGTTCTTACATGTTCTCTATGAGTATCGTAATGTGTAAAGTACCACGTCCACTAACAAGAAACGTATCCGCGGTTTCACCATCTTCAACTTTCATGGCCAAATTTCTTTCAATCTCACGGTAGAGTCTGTCTCTTAAATTTCTACTAGTAACATACTTTCCCTAAAAGAGAACGAAAAAATATTCATAAAATAAGCAATGTTCTCCATCCAATGGAAGTGGCAAAAGTTTTTATTTTAGGATGTTATCATTGACTTGACATTTTAGATATTTGAATAATAGCCAAAACATAAGTTCTACTAGGTGCAAAGTCAGGTGTTTATCTATGGGGCAGGGGGAGTATACGAAGGGATACCCATAAGTTGAACACAAATAGTTGTATGCTTTTCATACGACATACCTCACGGCCAACAAATGGTGAAGTATTGATTGAGAAAGCCATTTTCACTGTAGGCTCTTCCACCCTAATGGCAGGTAATGCCTTCCCATCCATCTTATCGGCAATCGTCTCCCCAATCTGAGTAAAGACAGCAAATTAATCACTTCAAAAGAATGTTTCAATATTCAAATCCTGTATTAACCAAACCAAACGAACCTGGTATACCCCACACAGAGTAGGGTCTGTGGAGGGTACGAAATACATTAAGCTTACCTCTACCCCTTGGGGTAGAGAGGCAAATCTTGTATTAAATAAACAATAAATTGAAGCCCTTTAATGTTAAACCGATTTCAAATGAATGGACGAAGAAAGATTCCTTTAATAATATGCATCCATATTGTTATATTTGGTCAAATAGTTTGAAAAAGGCCCTTTACTTGGTACCTTGTTTAGGTGAGGTTTCCTTTGCGTTCATCGACATTGTATAATTTGATTTGATTTTTCTGCAGAGCTACCTGAATATCATTAATACCACATACGGCGCAAATATCACCAGCCTCCACCCTTTCTGCGGGTGCCCGATAAAATTTCTCAAACACAAATAGTTCGCTGACTTTTCCAAATCTGCAGGCATCGTCTGATGTGCATATCTGAAATGTCGTAACAACATAAGGAATGAGGGAATTAGTTTGCTTCAGTAGGAAAATTATGAAAGAAGAGGCAGGTTCACTTGAGAACCGTGAGAACCAACTATTCATGATGAATATCATGAATGAAAAGGCATAATATTCATGAATATTTATGTATATTCATAATGAATAGTTGGTTCTCACGGTTCTCAAAATATTTATGGTTCCTAAATGAACATTCCCCTATTAGGGAAAGATCGACTTCTAAATTGATTACACTTGGAATAAATAAGTGTGCAAGAAACGTTAAAATTTAAATGAATGAACCACTATTCAGGAGTTAAAATGATTGTATAAGTTAAAAGACTGTAAATTGGCTACAGCAAGACTTACACGAACATCCATGCCTCTATTCAGAACCCCCGCATGTAAGCGTCCAATAGCTATTTTTCCCTTGTGTTCATCGTACTCGGTGCTCGTGACCTACATGGACTCAAAAACCATTAGGGCCATCATGTGTAAGCCATTGATGCTTAAGCAGCAAAAGAAAATTGAAGATCTCACAACAAATGCAATGGACACTTTCGTGTACTTTTTAGCCACGTAAGATCTTTGCATTCTTTTATAATCATGTTGTCAGAAAACCCTTTTTCCCAAATGTTGGGCTTTCAGTTGTGGTTTCCATTTGTCCTACTTACCCTTTTCGCAAGCCGGGGTCTTCTTAGAAAAACCCTCTCTGATTCTTGAGGAAGAGGTAAGGTCTACGTAGATCTTACCCCACGACCTTATCTTCAGGTTGGTTTTTTTGTTTTTTTACAACAAATGCAATTAAGAAAGTATGATCCCACATTTCCTTTTCCATCACCATGGCATAATTAGGTACGGACACAACAAAGCAGGAGAGGGAGTTGAAAAAAGAAATATATAAGAGGAAAGGAGCACAAATGGGATAAGCAAAACTAACAAGCATTTGAAGTGAGCCATCTTTCTTTATGCGCGGTCCTGGTATGCATCTAATTATTGTCTCGAAAAGTGGTCCAAGATCGTCGGCCAAATTATCAGGAGAAAGTCCAGCTTTTCCACTTATACCAATTGCATATACTGCTTGGAAATCGCACTGCAACAAAATTGACAATTTTATCTGTTACACAGAATTTCCTAATTGCTTCACGCACCAAACTCCTAAAAATTTAACAAATAGGTATTAAAAACATCGAGTGATGATATCAAAAGAAGTTTCTGCCCATTTTTCATCATACACAAAGAGCACCAGGGGTCCCATAGGGACCCTGCTCGAGTCTCCTCAGGGCCACTGGGGATTTTCCTTGCTATTATCTTCAGAGCCCCATGGGGTTAGTTGAGGTGTGAGCATTCTGACCCGGACACTCATGGTTACCAAAAAAACCAGGGGCCTGTGGGACATCCATACATTATGCCTACCAAGTTGCCTTCCAAACTTTTTGGAGAAGTCGGGTAAACGGGGTGTGTATCATTGGGGTGGGACGATAGGAAGTACCTGTTCATCAGATGCATTTAGTTCAATGAAGAGTTCAAAGGTTGAATTGATGACAAATTCTGGACGAGCAGAAGATCTATCGATCTTATTAACAACAACAACAACAGCAAGGCCAAATTCAAGAGCTTTCTTCAAAACAAATCTTGTTTGTGGCATAGGGCCCTCAACAGAATCAACCTGAAAACAAACAGCATATTTAGACATCAGTACTATAAGCATGTACAAGAAGTCGCTAGCGAAGGCAACATATCAACTGTTGGACTTTTTCATTTTATTTTGTGATTATTTTCCCCTAGATCGTTTTCTAGTTCTATGGTTCATTTTCCCCTTTTCAGTTGTTTCTTTTCTATTGTGTTCTTGAGATGTATGTTTATTACTTCACTTTTTATATTGTTAGTTCTTGTTTCTTATTAGTTTCTTATTTATAAATGTTATAGTTATATAATACAATTAATTTTTAATTAAGTAAAATATTTTGTAGTTGCTTCAATCATATTCAGTACATCAAGAACGATTCTTTTAAGCATTTAATCTTGTGTAACTAGTTATTGATTGAACTGTTTTCAATTTTCATAATTTTACTTTCTTTGACAAAATTACACATTTTTCCTTTCCTCCATCGAGTATCTAAAGTATACAAGTAATTTCTCAGTTTTATTATTTATGGTTGTATTATAAATCACCTATGTAGCAATAATTTTATGTTTACCAAATAATTGCAAATTGCTAATATCTTTTTCATTTACTACATGTACCAGCACTCGCAAATTCAAGACTCCATCTCATGATTCATCATATACCGATTAGTGAACATAAATCAATTCCATATTATCAAATGAAACTTTGTTTTAAACAGTTAAATGGTATATATACATTATGAAAGATGTTTTATACACACTTGTAAATTTTGTATAAGCTTCAAAACCATTGAGACCACTTAATCCTTCAACACTTCTTCATGCGGTTTTATAGACAATGCATTAAAAGATCATGATTCAGTCATTGCTCCATCCAAAAAAGCAGTTTTCTAACATTGTAGCTAAATCCAAATGCAGATGCAATAACACAACTCGAGTTCTAATTCTCATGTTCAAACAACAAAATTGAATATGGTCCTACGGTTTATAATATTTGATATATGAACTTCTTTTTAATACCCATGGGTGTCTGGCCCAGCTTGTGTGCACCTCGACTAATCCCATTTGTCCCCCTAGATGAGAATCAGGAAAATCCACAGTTCCCTGAGAGACTCAAACTGGCGACCAATGGGGAGGAACCCCAAGGCCTAGCCTTTATTTGCCGGTTGAGCTTCCCTCAAGGTTGTTTGAGATACGAACTTCAATTTTCGACATAGAGAATATACTGAACTTACGCCAGATACTGAACCAGATACCCAAACAAATATATAAACCATTATATTATTATTAATTGTCCCAAGTTCACCATTTAGACGGCTGAACCTAAGTACGGGGAACCATATTTATGTTAAATCACCACTTGCCGCAGGTATTCAAGAACTAGATTAAAACCATTGATAAATGCTGATGAAGAATATCATAGTCAGAGTTTCTTGAAGCAAATGCAAGAAAAATTAATAACCACATATCGTCAAGAAAAGAGCTTAAGAGGGATTACCACTAAAAGAACTCCCTCCACCATATTAAGCACACGTTCTACTTCACCTCCAAAGTCAGAATGGCCCGGAGTGTCAATGATATTCATTTTCGTATCTTTATAGGTAATAGATGTGTTTTTGCTGAGAATTGTAATTCCCCTCTCACGCTCCAAGTCATTTGAGTCCATTATTCTTTCTTCCACAACTTGATTATCACGAAATACCTGCAAAAGAGTAACAAAATTTCAATTCGTCACAAGGAGATGAGCAGTGAGCTTCAATGAGTAAGTTCAATATAATGATATTAAGGCCATGGTTGGCAACCATTAGTCAACTTATTTTTTGAGCTTATTGAAAAATCGCCATTTGGTTAGCCATAGGCTAGCATTTTCAAAAATTACTTCAAGTAGCATTTCATTAAGATCCAAGGTTTTTTTTCCAATTATCTCCCTCATATTTTTCCAATCTATTTTTCAATATTATGTAACATGTTCTTTTAGGTCATTTTACATTTTCATCAACTTATAAACTAGTTTTTACCAAACATGATTAGTTTATCTGCTAGCTTATTCGCCAACAACTAACTTATCACCTAGTTTACCAAACATAGCCTAAGCCTTGTAACACAAAGAGATTTCCAATTTAACAATGCCATGCCAACATTATTGCTAGAAGCCTAGAATCATGTCTAGATCGATACTTTCCAATAGATATAACCACAATTTTGATATATAGTACTTCCCATAACAGTTATGAACTCCAAAAACTACAATTTTGATACAAAACTTAAAATAAAGAAGAGGTGCATGGAAATCATATGCTTACTTTTGCTTGTTTCAACATTGCATCCACTAGAGTTGTCTTTCCATGATCAACATGAGCAACAATTGCAATATTCCTTATGTCATTTCTCCTCACTAATGTGATCTTCTTCTCTGCAGCAACAGAAGCATGATGGTATAAAAGTGAACCAAAACTACCAAATGCACAGCTGAAATCCTGATGTTATCAACTACATCAGCAAGAACTTTATGTTTCAACAATTCAACCAATGGCTGCAACTTAGTCCATGATTGGCACCTGTAAGCTAACTTATCTTTTAGCTTATTGAAAAAGCCCAGTTTGGTTAATATAAGCTAGCTTTTTGAAAGGCTACTTAAAGTAGCGTTTCAAAAAGCATCCGGGGATTTTTTTTCCAACTATGCCCCTTATATTTTTCCAATTAGATTTTTCATATGGCCTTTTAGGTCATTTTACATTGTCATCCAACTTTTCAGCTAGTTATTACCAAAAGTGACTAGTTTAGTTTTTCAACTAACGACTAGCTTATCAGCTAGTTTCCTGAACATTTAAAAAACTGGAAACAAAATTGAGCCATGAAGTACAGGAGATAGAACATGGATGCATTTGAGGCATGTGTACAGCTTCCAAAGAGCCTACCATTTCTGAGTATAGCAACTTACATTTGTGCCATTTCATCTTAATTCAAATCAAAAGTTACTCATTGCTATAATGGGTAGATTTTTCTACCCATTGTCCTGATAAAAAAGAATTTGAAATTGTAATAAGAAAAAGTGAAAGTACAAAATAAGAAAATTTATAAAAATAAGTTGTTATTTCTTGCATTAGCCCGTTTCACATATTTATGGATATGTAGGGGCCATTTACCAAACACTTACCGGATAAGTGCTTACCAGCAAGAAACATCACTCGCATTTACCTTGTCATGTAACATTCTCGGCCATCAAAATGGATTGCTGGTAAGCATCTTAAACTCAGTAAGTGCTCACTGGTAAGAGTCTTTTTCCTCACTTACTTACCGGGGAATACTCTCGGGCCTTGCCTTTACACATGGTAGGATTCATGTTCAATTGGTAAGGACAGTGACATTGGTATTCGCTTACCCCATAGGCGTTTAGTAAACGACCCCCTGAGTATCAACACACCACAAAAGCAACCAGCCATGCACAAAAGCAACCAGCCATGGATTAGCTTCATGTTGCAACTCACGTGTTCTTGTGTTTGACATTTTATCGAGCAACAAGGGTGCAATAGAAACTCGCAGGAGAGACACTGATAATAATTTGATATGATCAACAAATACTAAAGATTACGAAAATTTCAAGATATTCCCATAAATTACAACAGATTAAAACCAATTACGCAAAGAGCAACCAAGAGTACATATGAAACTATACCGGTAACGGTTTCAGTGGCCTCAGCTTCAGAAACAGAGCATTTGATGAAATTAGGAAGTTGGTTTCTTCTTGAATATGAAAAAGATGGATATTTGATTGAGGGAAATGAATAAGAAGATAAGGCACGACCAACAGAGAGTTGAGTTCTTAGAAAAGGTGAAGAAAAAGAGAACCCCTTTTGGTTAGGGTTTAATGTAGGAGTCACGTAATTGTGCATTCCAACAGCCATGGCGATTGCCGACCGACTCCCTCACTGACTCACAGTTCGGAGTCTAATGAACAAAGAGGGATCAAAATGAGATGGTCGACAATGGTGAAAGAGGCGGATATTTTGTTGATGCACAAAGAAAAACTAGAAGAAGAGGATAGTAAACTACGTTTTTTTCTCCCTGTGGTTTATTGATGATTACAAGTTTCATCCCCTTTCAAATTTATGTTTTTCATTTGCTAATAGCCTCTTCAATCGAACGACAAATTTCATGGCTTCAATCGAACAGCAAAATCACTAAACATTTGCCGGTGGGTTAATTTGAATGGTACCACTTTGTTCATCTATGAAAAATACACACTATATTTAAATTAATAAAACAATGATCAATTAAAACAATAAATACTTACGATATTTTGTTCAGAAGCACCACTTGGATTTCTCATTTGAATTTGATTGATACATCCTCGTAATTTTTTGGCAGCTTTTAGAATGCAAGACATTCTCATTTCCAATAATCTTCTTAGTCGAGGATTGGTTGTGAACGGTTCGGTTGCATGATATTGAGTTTCTAATCTTGACCAAAACTTATCTTTTGTTTGGTTTCTACCTATTATTGGATTTTGAGTTATATCAATATAACAATGACATAGATGTATGTCTTCGTTGTCTTTGTAGAATGAACTTCGAATCGTTGAAGACATTTTTATGAAAAGTTTGGTAATATTTTTTTGAAAATGTGTGTGATTTAGCTTACCGAATCACCCCTTATTTATACACAAAATTTTCAGTTCACTCCAAATGAAGATAGATTCGACAACATACTGGTAAAATTCTTCTGAAAAGTCTGGTAAGATTCTTCTGATGAGTATACTAACTCGGAGAATTATTATTATTTATGTGTTTTTTAATTTGTGCTATTTGAACTAATGTAATCTTTTTTAATATAAAATTTATTAATTAAAAATTTATTCTTTTTATTTTAACAGTTCTTCATTAAATAAATTAATTACTAATTATTTATTATTATAATATCTATTACAAATTATAATTATTTTTATTAAAAATAGTAAATAAAATATGTTATTTTAATATGGGGTCCAAAAATTTGGTGTTATTTTAGAATGTGATTGGAGTTGAGTTTTTTTAGTGTTTATGAGCCCACCATATCTGTTATTTTTTTTTCTTCTGGTGATATGGTTGGAGATGCTCTTATAGCTTATGTTGTTTTCGTCTTTATGACTTACAATTCACCGTTGCTTTGTCTTTGATACTTAACCGTAAATCACCGAACATTGATTTTAAAGGACAAAAACAACAATAAATTGCAAACCACGATGATAAAATTGAAAGTTGCAAATCTTAGAATTTGTCCTTATGTTTTTGAAACATAGGAGTATAATTTTCATCTTTGTAGCTTATAATTTTTTGTTGGCAAACAAACCTATTCATGTCTGAATAAGCAGGTCTCGTGCATTTGTTCAACTGAAATTCACAAGTAAAATTCATTTTGGAGTATAAAAGATGAACCAGCTAAACTTTAAACGGTGCTCCGGAAAAAAATACAAATAATATCAACCGGAAAATTTGGAAAAATCTCTCAAAATCAACCGAAAACGTCTATTGGAATGAACTAAAAAAAAACTTTTAAAAATCACTCAAAATCAACCAAAAAAAAAAAATTAAAAGACTTCATCGAAATGATTAATTGAATTTGGTGGAATTATAAACCATCAAAAGAATATAACTTTGAAGAAATTGGTTAGAAGCTAAATGGAATTCGGCCACACGTTTAGTTGGATGAAAATGTAATGGAATTTGACCACACGTTTAGTTGGATGAAACTGTAATTGAATTCTTAAAGAAATTGGAATCCTTGGAATATCCCATGAAATGGTGAAATAATATAATATATTTTAAATTATAATAATTAAATTTAAAATAATAATATTTAGAAGAATTTCAATTTTCATTTAAATATTATTATTTTCCGTTTAGAACAACATTTTATATAAATGACAATAACCTTATTAGGTCAATTAGAAAGGAGTCGGTGATTTTTTAAAAATCTTGAAAATCATATAAATTATAGATCTGTTATATATACACCGACCGTAAATAATAAATACACTAACCATGAAGCACGGTTTGAAATTTATATCTCAATCGGAACTTAAAACCCTAAACTTGTAAATTGTTGCTTTCAACTTCGGAATTCTCTTTTAACTTCTCAAAGCATTTTTGGATTATGTGACCCATTTTAGTAAGGATTACGTTCATACAAAGAATAACTTCGTCTTTAAGAAAAGAAAACCAATCAATATAAGCTAGACCTGACGTTTATCAAACTTTTATCTTTTTTTTTTTTTAACTTCCCATGATTTTATTTGTGTTCATTTTAGTCACATAATTATCACGTGAGACCAAGGGTTTTTCGTGAGACCCGTAAGACTAATTTATGTTCATTGATCAACTTTATAAGATAATGATCTAATGGTCTAATTTTGTGATTATTGAGAAGTCTCGTGGCAATTTTGTGATTATGAATGTTCAGATTGTAGATCTAATCCAAGGGTTGAAAATTGGTCTTACGGGATCTCACAAAAAAACATTGGTCTCACATGATCCCAAGTCTATACATATATATAGGGTATATTTCAAATGCAACCATGACCATTTATACAACCAATGCAATCCAATCAATTGAGATATTTATGGAAATGATGAGAGTTCATTTATTATGATTTAAATATTTATGGAAGATGACTAGAGTTTATTAATTATGATCAATACTTTATATTAAGAAACAATCTAAACTTTTTTGAAATAACATATTTATCAAATTAAATAGACGGTTAAGATTGAGTTGTATTGATTGTACAAATGTAAAAGGTTGCATAATAACTCACCCTTATCTCTCTCCCTCTCTCTCTTTATATATATATATATATATATATATATATATATATATATAAAGAGAGAGAGAGAGAGAGAGAGAGTGTGTTTATACTAGAACAATAACCAAATAAGATAATAGAAAACCATTGAATCACATGTGATTTACTTCAGGTCGCGGCCGCGTCGCCCGCAAGCCCTTGCACTGATTATTAGTGCATTTACACAATATTTGACCATTTTCTTATTTTGTTACATTTCTCTTTTATCTTGATAAATTATTAAATAAATTAATAAAAAACGGTCACTTTGGTGAGATAAAAAGATTTAAAGTGATAAAATAAAAAATAGATATAAAAAGGTAAATTATACCTACCATTTTATTATAATATGGTGTATGATGGTCACTATCTCAAGTCTTATGTGTCCAATTTGTCATATTTTCCCATTACTTTTATAATAAAATATAAAAAAAGTGGTTAACATGATGCAATTGAACATGTCATATATATAAATTTATTTATATTCTATAAAAATATTGTTAGACTTGTGATATAAAATTCGTTCAATAGTTATTTAGATCGTGTCATAAAATATGTATTTTTTGTTGTTGTTATATTTGCAATATATGTTTAAAATATGATTCATTTATTGATAATTGGTTTTTTTACAAAAATATAAATATACAGAACCGTCAAAATTAAGATTAACGAATATCAGGTTTGTAAATAAAACTTTTGCCTCGAACAATTTTATTTCATAATTATCAAGACATTACAAGGACCAAATCCGTAATTTACTCTGATGGCAAGGTTCAAAATCGTAAAAATTAGGTTTTAGTTTTTTTTGGAAGAGAATACGATTGTGAAGAAGAGACCTCATTTTTGTTCATATTGTCAACTGGACAATTCTATCCATACCTATGGCTGTAAACGAACCGAACGAACACGAATAGAGGTTTGTTCATGTTTGTTTGTTTAACTTCACCGAACAAACAAACGAACAGTAAACAAACGAAAATCTTTGTGTTTGTATTCGTTCCTTTAGAAATTAGGTGTGTTCGTGTTTGTTTATGTTTGTTTGTTAACATGCTAAACGAACGTAAACAAACGGGCTAAACAAACAGGTCTAAACGAAGAAGCTTAAACAAACACCATTACTTGTCATTCAATTAACTATTACGCACTAATTATCTGGAGGCTAGGGTTTTGGGAGGAAAGTGAAAAGGTAAAAATTTCAAGTAGAAGACATTATTAGAGATAAAATAACATTTGTGATGTTATAAATCATTTAAGTCAATATATTCACGAGTACGATTATAATCTAAATGTTCTGTGTACATATTTAAACATTTAGTCGATACTGATGCAAGGTAATCCACATAGTTGCATCGAAAAATCTCTCGTGTAATATCACATTGTACCTTAAAGATATAATAATATAAAGTGTGCATATTAAAATCAATTCGTAAAATTTTTACGTATTTATTATATTTAAAAATATAATTAAATCCAAAAATATTTAACACAAAATCCATTTCCAACCCAATATTAAAATATTAAAAAGAATAGAGGTAAAAGATGTTAGCCTCTATTATTTAAATCATTTTTTATCTCAGTCAATGTTATAATATGGTTTTATGTGATTTTAAAAAAACGATGATGTTTTTATTTTTTTAATAAAATATAAATTTGAAGATATCATAAAAATTTAACAAAAATATATCGATATTAATATCAAATTAATTATTTAAAATTACTCATTTTTTGTGTAATTTTTAATTCAATTTTTTTATTATAATTTAATTTAGGTTCAATAATAAAGTAATTTATATTTGGTTTAATAATATAAATAACTAATTATTTTGTTAGAACTCGATGATTATTCTAATTATATTTTAGATTTTTTAGATTTTAAAATGAGATGTTTATCATCTATTTTATTATGTTTATCTGCAGTTAGTTACACGAATTCAAAAATGAAGCTTTAATAAGTTGTACTTGTGCATAATTTACTTGTAATCTCGAATTTATGTAATATGCATCAATATACGGTACATCATGCATAAAAAATAATTTTTAAGAGTTTTTGTTAAATGCTTTATAACATAACTAGAATGGTACTCGCGTAATGCAGTGAGATACATCTTGATTTTAATATCTAATTTTATTATTTATCTCAGTTGATGTTATAATGTGGTCTTATGTGATTTTGAAAAAGTGATGATGTTTTTATTTTTTTAATAAAATATAAAATTGAAGATATCATAAAAATTTAACAAAAATATATCGATATTAGTATCAAATTAACTATTTAAAATTCCTCATTTTTTGTATAATTTTTAATTCAATTTTTTATTATATTTTAATTTAGGTTCAATAATAAAGTAATTTATATTTGGTTTAATAATATAAATAACTAATTATTTTGTTAGAACTCGATGATTATTCTAATTATATTTTAGATTTTTTATATTTTAAAATGAGATGTTTATCCTTAATTTTATTTTGTTTATCCGTAGTTAGTTATACGAATTCAAACATAGAGCTTTAATAAGTTGTACTTGTGCATAATTTACTTGTAATCTTGAATTTTAAGTAATATGCATCAATATACGGTACTTCATGCATAAAAAATAGTTTTTAAATTTTTTTGTCAAATACTTTATATATAATATAGATTATTATTATTAGTATTATTTTTTAAATAATTGAATTAGAGATGCTCGCCTTCCCAACTCTCTTGAAAGCCAGGAACTCATTCCACAAAAGTTTCAGATGTCGAGTTTCATTTTATTAGTATTTATTTAAGTATGCTAATAAAAATAATAATTTGATAATTATATTTAAATAAACATTCTTTAACCTCAAGTTATAATATTTTATTAATAAAATCCACAAATGCTACAAATCATTTGATTATTATTTAAATAAATGAAAATTGTATTAAAATTAAGTGTACTTTGTTTTTATTTTTACTTTTATAACTTTTTAATTATTTCAAAACTTTGATTTTCAAATATATTATTTCTTTTATCTAATTAAGAAGACATATCATTTGCTTCTGGATATTGGCCCCACACCGCGTCCTACGGTGGTTCGTGATTGGTTAGAGATGGTCAATGGTCTGGCTCGGAACCGATGGCGAATCTAGATCAGTAATGATTGGGATCAGCTAGATGATCCTTAGCCTGCTACACTTTTCTGGAACATCACGAATGGTTATGGATCAGGATCGGTCATATATAGGCATGTTTTTTTAAATCATTTTTTTTATAAATTATATCTCAAGTTTTTCGATTTCTATAATATTTTACAAGTATTTTTTTTTATTTTTTAAGTTTATTTTGACGTTTTTCAAGTTTTTGTAAGTGTTACAATACTAAATCTCGAAAATCATAGTTATAGAAACATTTATACCATTTTTGTGTTAATAAATTATTTTTAAAACGTATTTGAATGACCAAATTAAAGATTTTAAAGTGTATTTCAATAAAATATTGTCGAAAAAAGTCTTCAAACCCAATTTTTCTATGTTCAAAATTGATTTTTGAAAGAAAAAAAGGGATACCAATTTGTGTATTTGAATGATCCAGTTAGAGATTTTAAAGTGTACCTCAATAAGTTACTGTTCAAAAAAAAAGTCTTCAAACACGGTTTTTTTTACGTTCAAAATTGATTTTTGGAAGAAAAAAAATTGGTTTTGGTTTGGACTCGACCTGTGACTAGTTAGAAAACACATAGAGTGGGCCATGAGTTTTTGGTCGGGATCGGGACTGATTACGAAAGGAAATTCTAGGATCAAGACCGATTTGAGCCGGATCAGGGAATGATTTTTGACCATCTCTAATAATGACACCACTATCTTTTGGTGTCGATCATCCTTTTGGGTTCTGTTTAAACAAAATATCATTTTGTTTGTCCAAAAGACATTTACAGTGTCTTAATATGGTAACAACCTTTTTTTATAATCCATATATATATATATATGTATATATAGGGGCCTATTCAAGGGAGAACTGAGTTGTTTGTGGTAACTGTGAGAACCA
>NC_037529.1:28838574-28857387 GCF_001531365.2 Cynara cardunculus var. scolymus
TTTAACCATTGATATTTAAGATGTGTGGTTGAGATTGGTTCTCACAGTTACCACAAACAACTCAGTTCTCATTTGATTAAGCCTCTATATATATATATATATATATATATATATAGTTTGGTTCAAATACAACTCATCGTATTTGTACAACCAATGCAACCCAATAAATTGAGATATTTATGGAAATGATGAGAGTTCATTTATTATGATTTGAATATTTATGGAAGATGAATATGGTTCATTAATTATAATCAACACTTTATACTAGGAAACAATCAAAACTTCTATTTAAATCACATATTAATCAAATGAAATGGACGGTTGAGATTGAGTTGTATTGGTTGCATAAATGTCAAGGGTTGTATAATAACCAACATATATATATATAGATAGATATAGACTTGGGATCATGTGAGACCAAAGGTTTTCCGTGAGACCCGTAAGACCAATTTTCAACCCTTGTATTAAATCTATAATATAACAATCTGAACATTCATAAACGCTATGAGACTTCTCAATAATCACAAAATTGTCACTGTGCAATTTTAGACCATTAGATCATTAGCTTATAAAAGTTGATCAATGAACATAAATTGGTCTTACGGGTCTCACGAAAAACCAACCCTATATATATATATATATATATACACACTATATTGTGAAACATTTGACAAAAACTCTTAAAAATAATTTTTTTTACATAAAATATTATTTATCGATGCATATTATTTAAAATTCAAGATTACAAGTAAATAATGTATAAGTATAACTTATTAAAACTTCATGTTTGAATTCGTATAACTAACTACAGATAAGCATAACCAAATACTGGATAATATTTTATTTTAAATATAAAAAATCTAAAATATAACTAGGATAATCATTGTGTTATAACATAATATATAATTATTATATTTATAAAAAAATTATATTATAAAATCAAAAATAAATTATTTCGTTATTGAATATAAATTAAATTATAATAAAAATTGAATTAAAAAAACTACACAACAAAACAAGAACTTTTAAAATAGTTAATTTGATACTAGTATCGATATATTCTTGTAAAATTTCAAGATATCTTCAAATTTACATTATTCAAAAATAAAAACATTATCGTTTTTCTCAAAACCACATTAAACCATATTATAACATCGACAGGGGACAGAATAAAACGAAACATTAAAATTAAGATGTATCTCGCTGCATTGCACGAGTACTTTTCTAGTATATATGTGTGTGTGTGTGTGTGGATAGCATACCTAGAAATGGATTTGGTACGGTACCGACTTTCTTTTGCCAATACTGAACAATTATAGTTGTTAAGTAAAATTCTATACCATGTACCAACAAATTAATGTACTTGGTACTGACTTTTTTCGGTTGGTACCATCTTGTACCAATTTCAAGTTACATACACAAAACAAAAAAAATAATAGTTCAAAATGCTCAAATGATAAAAAAAAAGTTAAATTTAGCAACATTTAATACTCAATATATGCAAATTAAAAAAAAAAAAAAACTAGTTCAAAAAGAAGATGATTGAGGAGTTTAGGCCTTTGAATTAGAATTAGATTACTTGGATTTACGACCTTTACGCAGAAAGGGTATATACTTAAAAAAAGAACTGTAAAATTTCTTATTTTAAATTTTGAAACTCAAAAGTTAATATTATTGACTAACTATAGGGTATTCGTGCAATGTAACGAGCTATATCTTGATTTGAATGTTTCGTTTTATTCCGTCTCTGTGGATGTTTTAATACGGTTTTTATGTGGTTTTGAGAAAAAGATAATGAATTTATTTTTGAATAAAATATAAATTTGAATATATCATAAAAATTTCGAAAATAAATATATAAATATTAGTATCAAATTAACTATTTAAAAGTTTTTATTTTTGTGTAATTTATTTAATTCAATTTTTTATCATAATTTAATTTAGATTTAATAATGAAGTAATTTATTTTTAATTTAATAATTTTTTTATAAGAATAATAATTAAGTAATTTGTTAGAACTCAATGATTATCCTAATTATATTTTAGATTTGTATATTTAAAATGAGATGTTTATCCAATATTTGATTATGTTTATCTACAGTTAGTTACACGAATTCAAATATGAAGCTTTAATGAGTTGTACTTATGCACAATTTACTTGTAATATTAAATTTTAAGTAATATGCATTAATAAACAATACTTTGTGCATACAAAAATTATTTTTAAGAGTTTTTGTCAAATGTTTTATAATATAATATAGATATAACTAGAAATTAATTAAATTGTTAAACAAGTCAATACAACGGTACTACTGTGATATACAATATTCAATACCATATACCAATCAAGTTCAAACACTTAGTATGATACAACCAGCCAATTAAAATTGATACCAATTTAATTAATACGATTGATAACATGTTGACTGGTTTGATTTGTTACAAATTACAACCCGTTAAAGCATACCATGAACAATAACATATCTATACTATATTATAAAGTATTTGACAAGAACTCTTAAAAACGATTTTTTATGCACGAAGTACTGTTTATTGATGCATATTACTTAAAAGTTAAGATTACAAGTAAATTGTGCATAAATATAACTTATTAAAGCTCCATACTTGAATTCGTATAACTAACTGCAGATAAACATAATCAAATATTGGATAAACATCTCATTTTAAATATAAAATATCTAAAATATAATTAGGATAGTCATTGATAACTAACAGAATACTTAGTTATTATTTTTATAAAAAAATATACTATTAAATCTAAATTAATTTTCTTTGTTACTAAACTTAAATTAAGTTATAATTAAAAAATTTAATTATGAAAATTACACCAAAACACAAGAACTTTTAAAAAGATTAATTTAATACTAGTATCGATATTTTTTTCAAAATTTTATGATATTTTTAAATTTATATTTTATTCAAAAACAAAAAACATTATCACTATCTCAAAACCACATAAAATTGTATTATACCATCGACAAAGACAAATAATAAAATAAAACATTAAAATATAGATGTGTCTCGCTGTATTACGCGAGCACTATTCTAACTAGAAGAGTACTCGCGCAATGAAGACACATCTCGGTTTTAATGGTATATTTTATTATTTGTCTCTGTCGATGTTATAATACGATTTTATGTGTTTTTAAGAAAGCATTAACGATTTTATTTTTGAATAAAATATAAATTTGAAGATATCATAAAAATTTGAAAAAAAAAATATCAATGTTAATATCAAATAAACTATTTAAAAGTTCTTATTTTTATGTAATTTCTTTAATTTATTTTTTTATTATAATTTAATTTAAGTTTAATAACGAAATAATTTATTTTTGGTTTAATAATATAAACATTTTAATAGATAATAATTAAGTATTCTGTTAGAACCCAGTAATTATTCTAATTATATTTTAGATTTTTTATATTTAAAATGGCATGTTTATCTTGTATTTGATTGTGTTTATTTGCAATTAGTTACACGAATTCAGATATGGAGCTTTAATAAGTTGTACGTACGCACAATCTACTTTCAATCTTGAGTTTTAAGTAATATGCATTAATAAACAGTACTTTATGCATAAAAAATAGTTTCTAAGAGTTTTTGTCAAATGCTTTATAATATAGCATAGATATCACGTAAATATGCGAAACGTGTTAACGGGTGTCGGGCCCATGATCAGCCCTTCAAGGCTTCAATTGAGCGAATA
Source organism: Cynara cardunculus var. scolymus (assembly GCF_001531365.2). Lineage (NCBI taxonomy): Eukaryota > Viridiplantae > Streptophyta > Magnoliopsida > Asterales > Asteraceae > Cynara > Cynara cardunculus. Next base: position 28,842,303 of record NC_037529.1, read on the forward strand.
GGACCATTGGACTTTTTTGGGTCATGACTCATGTCCACGCCTCATCGAGTTCAACTCAGGAATTTTTGAACTTTTTTGAAATCTACCCCACGCACATGTATGTGTAGTTTGTTTCTTGAATGATTCGTACGGTAAGACAAGTTTTAGGGTGCATTTGGTGTCTCTTTTGTCAATCATGAAGAATCATCAAAGCTGTCTTTAAAGAGTGTAACGATGCTCTAGAAATGACATAATTGAACAAGAATCATTGTTTCACGTTTGACATGATTTTTATGTGAAACAAACAAGAACAAAATAGAACAGACATGTTCCACCTTTACCTCTTGGAAAAAAGTGGAACAGACTTGTGTATTACCAATATAAACTCAAAATGAAACTTGATTCCATTCTAAGACATCAAATATGCCTTCTTCTTTACATCTTATTTATTTTTTAAATTATATTTATTGTATTTTATACCCTTTAAACTTCCAATTTACTACCCTAAAAATATTATTTTTAAAAATCACTAACATAATATATTTTATTTTTAATTAAAATAAATTTTATCAATATTTTTTTTAAATGTAAGTACTTTTTTGATATATTTGTTTCATTTTATAAATATAATAATTTTTTATTCAAAAAATGTTTAAGGACTTGATCATTCAAAATATGAAAATATGTTGGCCTTTTTTTTCAGAATTTTTTTCATTATTTTATCACATTAACCAGTTATATAGTTCATAAGAATGTAACATGTTTTAGAAAGTCTAATGAATTATTTAACAGGTTTTGAATGTCCAAGAATTTATTTGTTCCAAAAAATTATCCAAGGACTTAATCATTTTAAAAATTAAAGTCCATTAATTTTTTTAGACTTTTTTCTCACAAAACTTTCAATTATAAATTTATTTAAAACAATATTTGTGAATCGATATATAAATTGAAATATATTTGATAAAACAAATTAAACAAATTTAAGTGATTTAGATAATAAAGTAATGAACGAAGCCCATGAATCCACAAGTCACCATATTTGAGACAAAAATAAATAAAAGTAATAAATGTTACAATCATGAATTATTAATCTACAAAATTAAATAGTGAGGTGTGTCATTTTTCCATTTTCATATTTTAGATTGTCGTTTATGCCCACAATAAATAATAGGTTTGGTGAGATAAAATTGGAGTAGACGTAACTAGTTATATATATATATATATATATATATATATATATATATATATATATATATATATAGGGGCGATCAAATACAAACCACTCAATTTGTACAAACCGTGCAAACCGCATTCAACCAATCATAATTTTTTATTTTGTTCATTTTTTTGTAATTATGAGAGGTTGATTAATCATTTTTATTGTGGAGTGTGTTAATCATAGATATTATCATCTTCATTATTTTAATTTTAGAGAAATACATGAAACAGTTTCATTAATGTTAGAGAAATACATGAAACAGTTTCATTAAATATTATATGAAACAATTTCACAACCATATATGAAACAACTTCATCAAAAAAAAAAATTATATGAAACAATTTCACAAAATTAAACAATTTCATGAAAAAATTTCATAAGATTAAACAATGAAATCGACGGATGAAGGTGGTTTGCACGATTTACACAAATGAGGGCGGTTTTCATATGATCACTCCTATATATATATATATATATATATATATATATAGAGAGAGAGAGAGAGAGAGAGAGAGAGTTTGTTTCAAATGCAACTCGTTACATTTATACAACCAACGCAACCCAATAGATTAAAATATTTATGGAAATGATGAGAGTTCATTTATTATGATTTAAATATTTATAAAAGATGATTACGGTTTATTAATTATGATCAATACTTTATATTATGAAACAATCAAAACTTGTATGAAATTACATATTCATCAAATAAAATGGACGGTTGAGATTGAGTTGTATTGGTTGTACAAATGTAAGGGGTTGTATAATAACCCACCTCTATATATATACTAGTTGTCTACCCGCGCAATGCAGCGGGATGTAAAAAGCTCATTAAGATTATTCAATTTTGAGATATCAAATTCCTTAAAAATGTAATAAAGCCTACTACATTTGTATCTAATTTAGATTCAAATATACATTCATCCAAAATGTTGGTGTTAGTAGGTTCTACAATTATTCATAAACCCTTGATCACAACCCGAATGACTGGAGCGGTGGAGCAAGATACAAGCATTTGCCAATGATTGGAGCGGTGGAGCAAGATACTCGATCTGAATCACAATCCATCTCAAATATATTGAATCAAAGAAACCCTTAAAAACAAATGGGTTTATTAATGTATACAAATACGATAAATGTAGATCTGGAGCTCCGAAATGCCAACCTTTAAAATAAGCAGCTAGCTCAAACCCTAATAGTAAAATGGAAAGTTAAAGGAAGACCTTTATACAAGTATAAAAACGTGTGGAAGTTGTAAGGGTGTCGGTGCGACCGGAGGAGAGACGGTGAGGACTGAGGAACGACGGAGACGAGGAATAATGTAGTTAGGGCAAAGGAGGTGATTGGGAAAATTCAATCGTGAATTATGAAAATCTGAGGTTTACATTTGAAATAGTAAGAAAGTTTTTGATGGTAAGATGAAAATATTGGGAACATTAAGGGTCAAAATTTGAAAAGGGTAGATGGTTTAATTTTTCAATGTCCATCGGGAACCAAAACTAAATATGAGAAAGATAAAACTTAAAAGTATGAGTTATAAAAGGTGAAACATTGTTGAGTCGTACCATATGCATAAATGACTTGTAATTAAGACTTTTAAGACTGTATGCATAAAGAAGCAGTACTTTATGCATTTAAGGTTGTTTTTAAAACTTTTATCAAATTTGCTTTATAAAATAGTGTATATATATATATATATATAGGTTAATAAGACATAAATTATAACAATTAAATAATATTGTCAAAAATATTATCACCTATATAATAATAAATGTCATAAGTCGTCCATTCAGATCAAAGTTTAGTTAGGGGCTGTTTGTTTGGCTCTTAATGGTTACATTAAGAGCCAACCTCTTAATCGGTAAGAGGTTAGGTCTGTTTGGCAAAAAAAAAAAACCCTCTTAATGGTTACAATAACCTCTTAACCATTTTGCATCTCCTACCTCACTCAACCATTCAGATCGTTGTTTTTCCAATTTTACCCTTCCCATCTCATCTCTTCACGCAGGTCGCAGAACTACCTGCAGGTCACGCAGGTCGCAGGTCACCTTCGCCAGCTTCGCCGGTCACCATCGCCAGTCGCCATCGCCATCGCCGGTCACCTCCACAGCTTTGCCGGTCGCCGGTCGCCATCAAATCCTTATCCAGAAAGGCGTCGTCTTCTCCGAAACCAGATATGAGGAGCGAACCAAGTGGTAGCAACAAGCGACGAATCACATGTTCGAATCACAGGGATGAAATCGAAGGAAAGAACTGGAAAGGAGGGAGATCGAAATGAAAACACAAACCGGATGGGAGAGGAGATGGACTGGATTTGATCTCGATTTGGGTTGACATCGATTTGGAGGCGCATGAACCGGAACCCTAAGATCGTGAAGATCGGAACCCTAAGATCGGAACTGGATTTGATCTCCATTTGCGACCTCCTAATGCTATGATTGTGAAGATCGGAACCAAGTGAAACCCTAATTTCCTTTTGGGTATCTGTTAGTTCAATAAAAAACAGGACCAAAGCATACAGGGTTAAAATGGTAATTTGATAATATTTACCAAACAACAATATTTCATTCAGCACTTAACCATTCTGACCTCTTAACCATTCTGACCACTTAGCCATTATGCACCAAACCATTCAGCAACTGCCAAACAGCCCCTTAGATTTGGTTTTGGTTCATACAAGTTACATATTATAAACATATCCTCTATTTTATGTATTTTGAAATTTAGAGTTTGTTATTAAATCAGTTACATGTGGCTGAAAAGTAAATTTAGGAACCGATATAATTTACATTATTGATTATCTACACGAACAGTTGAAATTGGTTTGTAGTGTTTAATTACATGTGTATGTATATCTATAGTATATTATAAAACATTTGATAAAAACTCTTAAAAATTCTTCTTTATGTATAAAGTACTATGTGTTAATGTATATTATTTAAAAATTTAAGATTTCAAATAAATTGTGCGTAATTACAACTTATTAAAGTTCCATTTTTGAATTTGTATAAGTAATTGCAGATAAACATAAGCAAATATACGATAAAAATCTTATTTTAAATATAAAAAGTCTAAAATATAATTAGAATAATCATTGAGTTCTATAGAATCAATATCTTTATAAAAATAAATTATTATTAAAATAAAAATAAATTACTTCATTATATGACTTAAACTAAATTATAATAAAAAAATGAATTATAAAAATTGTATAAAAAACGAAAATATTTAAATAGTTAATTTGATATTAATATATATATATTTTTTCAAATTTTATTCAAAAATAAAAACATTATCTTTCTCAAAACCACATAAACCGTATTATATCAACAGAGACAAAAATAAAACGAAACATTAAAATGAAGATGTATCTCGCTGCATTGCGCGAGTACTATTCATATATATATATATATATATATATATTGACTTAATCATTTTAGAACTTTATATACTATGATAACGGTGAGAATTTTTGCCTTAAATTAATAATGTATTGTTTCACATAATTTTTTAACATTTAATATATTAATGAACATATATTTGTTTCATAATATGTTTGATTCATATATTTTCAGTTCACAATGTGAAATATTTTGATGCGTAACTTTTCACTCACAAACAAGCTAAAAGGATTCACATTGTGAAACAAATATATGTTATTCAGTATTCTAAATCCTAATGCACAAGTTTTCAAGTTTATCATAAATTTTTTTAAGTTATCAAAAGAAGAATCTTGTATATGTATTATAAGGACTTTTTTTTCCAGAACTCATGAAATTATGATAACCTTAAGAATTTGTGCATTATATGTTATTTCATTTGATCTTTTTTCATCTAAGACTAAAATTTAAAATATCGACCAAAATAGATTTGTTTCACATGTACTCGGTTTACAATATGAATCTTTTTGATGTGTTTGTGAAACAAAAGATTCACTTAAAAAGTATCACATTGTGAACCGAGTACATATGAAACAAGGGTTGGGTTCCGTGAGAAGCGTAATATGAGATCTTCACCCTTGGATCATCCTAATTAAACGTCAAAATTATTGAGGTGCACCAAGATGTAACAGATCAATTCACTTCTAAAGTGCAATTCATAAATGGGAATGGGATTAAAAATGATAAAGTGTTCAAATATATTTTTTTACATTTCTCACCATAACTTCTCTTATCACACAATCTTTTGCCTACGAAACAGACACATCATACATTCTTAAACAAATATATGTTAATCAATACATTAATTATTATATTTAGTCAAACAAAATTATATAAAACAAAATTTAATTTCTTATGAATCTCATAAATTTTAGAATTATGAAATGATTAAGTGTGTGTATATATAGGGTATATTTCAAATGCAACCATGTTCATTTGTATAACAAATGCAATTGAGATATTTATGAAAATGATGAGAGTTCATTTATTATTATTTGAATATTTATGGAAGATAACTAGAGTTCATTAATTATGATCAATACTTTATATTAGAAAACAATCAAAACTTTTATGAAAATCACATGTTCTTTAAATTAAATGTATGATTAAAATTAAATTATATTAATTATACAAATATAAAGGATTGTATAATAACTCAACTACATTATAAAAAAAAAGTACATAAGCTACAATAAAATTTCAAAATAAGAAGGGAAAGTTTACTAAACAACAACTTGAATTTATAAGAAACCTTGTTTCTAAAAAAGTGCAGAAATGGAGATGCCCCTATAGTATCGGACATCTGACTTCATTCCAAGTTGTCGGCTTACGTTCGTCACAACATAGCTTGGTGGGCCCATCCCTAGCTTCCATCCGCCACGTTGCTAAATCTACGTGGTTAGCATATACGTGTGACACACGTGTCCGCGTAAACATTGGGCCCACTCGACCACCTAATGTGACCCACCACACCGAATCACGACTTTTGCCGACACCGTAACTATAAAATCATTTACTGATACTCAACTCAATTCAAGTAACTAAAAATCTTTTCATGAAATAAAAATTAAGGAAATGGAAATTAATAATTAAATTTATGACTGCAATTAACAAATCGATAAGTTTTTTTTTTTTAAATAGGATAAATTACATGAAAAAGTAGCGTATTTTAACTTGAAGTCTATTTTAGGTAGCGTACTTTTACAACTTTTATTTTGGTACATAAGATGTAAAATTTTAAACATTTAAGTATCCGGTTAATCGGTTACAATACTGATATGGCGAATGATATCAGCATAGATTTCTTAATACTGAGTAGGATACCACATCATTCGCCATATCAGCATGGTAACCGGTTGAAATGTTTAAAACTTTACGTCTTTAGTACCAAAATGAAAGTTTTGAAAATACGTTGCTCAAAATATGAATAAATTAAAGTACGTTACTTTTTCATGTAATTTGTCCAAAAAATTCTTGCATTTCTTTATGACAGCTAATAATAAAAATGTTACATTAGTTGGCATAAATAAAAGAGAACAATCTAAAAAAACCCTAACAAACTGTCATATATTATTTTCATTTTATAAGTACAAAGATTTATTCATTCAATTTTTTTTCCAAAACCTAAGCGCTCAAAACATGAAAGTTCGTTGGATTTTTTCGTTTTCAATAAGTTTAAGGATTTATTTGTTCGGTTTCAAAAAGTTCAATGATTTATTTGTTCAGAAAAATAGTTAAAGGACTTAATCACTCAGAACATGATAGTTTGTTGGGTCTTTTAGGAGAAATTAGCTGAAAGGACTATTTTGCACATCCAAATTGGTTTTTTAGTCATTTCTCTCATGGGTTGATCCAAATGTCATTACTTCCGCAATAATATTGCAGACCTAGCTAAAAGACAAAAAAAAATCAAATTCAACTAGTTTTCGTCGCAATTGCCGACATGGACGTCGCATTTGGATATTTGTGTTGAATTTGATTTTTTTTGTCTTTTAGCTAGATCCGTATATTACAGACCTGGATATTGTGAAAATAGTAACATTTTAGTCAACCCGGAAGAGATATGATCCGAAGATCAATTCGGATGTGTGAAATAGACAGTTGATGTAATATGACTTTCATACAATTAAATAATGTATTATGTCTTTGATGTAATTAAAAAACTAACTGTAACATTATAAATATAAAAATAGAGTGTATCAGGTGCGGATTCAAAAATATAGGTGGTTTGGAGCACGTTAAAGGATGTAAAAGATTACGAAATCGAATAACCCATCTGAACCAAATGGTTTTTGATTATTTAGTTTTCAGGTTAAATTGTTATCTTTTCAATAATTTTTTATTAAACTGGATATCACATTATACTGTTATTATTTTTATTTTTTTTGTGTATGAGTTTGTCAATTGAACGAAAACTCTTAAAGATGTGGACAGTTGAGGATACAAAGCCAAAAAGATGAAAATATGAGGTAAATGAAAAGAAAATTTAAGAGTAAATTTTTAAATTTTCCATAAAATTTGATTTTTCATCTAAGGTGGTGTTTGTTTTTTTAAAAAAGCTCTTATTTTACCACTTATGTCTGATTCGGTCAGACATAAGGCAATTCAGACCGTTTGTTTTTCTTTTTCTTTCAGAGCCACTTATCCCTTATTTTCCTCTTAAAAATTAAGTGATAGCCTAACCACTTATTTTTCTCTCAATCCTGAAAATTATCCAGAGAACCGATTTCTACTTCATCATTCGATTGAGTTCACCCTCCTCATCGTCTCAATCGATCGAGTTCACCCTCCATCGCCTCTGGTGGCTTCAAATCGACCCAAATCAGATCCAAATCAAGAGGGTTTTCTTCCCTGTGGGTTTTCGCCACTGTGTGTTTTCGTTTTTGTGCAAACCAGTAGTTGTGCACCTTTATCCTCGTGAATCAAGGTATTTTCGTCCCTGTAGTTTTCATCATGATGAATATTTGCTTCGATTTTAGAGGTGAATTTGGACGTTGGATTTTAGAGAAGGAGTGGTGGTGGACGGTGGTTGATGGTGGTGGGATGAGGGTGGAGATTGAGGATGGAAGGCTTGATCTGAAGGAGAAAGAAGAATTAAGGGAATCTTGAGAACACAAACAGAAGTGAAATCAGAAATTATACATATTGATATGTTTTGTTGGTTATAAAAGCAAACTATTGATTCAGATTTCAGACTTTAGACGTTTGTCAGTTTGCAAAAACAAACAGTCTGACTGATTCAGATTTCAGACTTCAGCACCACCTCTTAAAAATCAGAAGTGAAATCAGACTTCAGACTTCAACACCTCTTAAAAAACAAACGCCACCTAAGTCTTTTCTGTAATACTCTATTTCACATTTGCATATAACCCACATATTTCATATAACATGAAATATAAATATAGATACTATCCCAATGTATACAAATTGCTACATACAAAAGTGGCTACAAATTTTTCGTTTACACCAAGTTCATGACTTGTATATATGTCAACTTTTTAAGTACATGTGCATAATCAGTTTCCCAAAATCTATAGATATAAAGCAATAATAATCTTCTTTCACATTTTCCCTCCCACTTGTGTCCGACCTGTAATACACTTTTTTTAACACAAAATGAAAATTAATCATAAGATTTAGTGAATAATTCCCTTTGATTCATATTACAGGGTGAAAATCACCAGATCATCTTTTGGAAAACCCATCTTTAAATAAATAATAAAAATATCATTTATTGCATCAATACCTCATTTTATCGCACCATATAGGTGAGATAACAATTTTCTCGCATCATGAAATAAAATCACCCATTTCATTGCATAATACAAATGCAATAACATACTATGTGAGCATCCCCCTTTGTCGCGTCCTATTGATGCGATAACCACAATCTCCTCGCACCCTTCAGATGCGATAACCTCACTTTGTCGCATCTCAAGGATGTGATAACACAACACTTTAAATCCATTTCAAACTTATCGCATCAAGCACATATGATAAAAATGAACCCCCTCGCATCATACAGATACGATAACAATAATCCCATGATCAAAAGATCATCATTTCTAAAAATTGATTATGTCACTTTTATCCCAATATACCCAACTTCTGATTATGCCACATTTATTACAACAATATACTCAACTCCTGATTATGCCATCTTTATTACAAATTATATCTAGCTCTTGATTTTACCACCCTTATTACCAAATATACACAGCTTATGATTGTGTCACCCTTATTATAATCGCTTGATAATAACATATTAAAACTCAAACTCATGCTAAAAATAACATACAATCAATTTAGAGCGTCCCACGTATGAAAACAGAAAACCATACGGTTTCCTCACCAAAAGCAAATCAAATAACACTTTTTAAAATAAAACTCACATTGTAATCATAATTACATGAAAGTTTTAAGAGCAACAATAAATCAAATAATCACGTAAGCAGTTTCGTTTTTTCTTCTTCTTTTTGTTTTACTTCGAACCAAGCACAAAAAGGGTGGTGTCTGATTGGTTTGAGCTTGACTCCAAATGTCAAAGGTACCAGGAGGTCTCAGGTTCAAATCCAATGAGTAATAAAACTCCCCTTGTGACCACGAAGGTACAAATACGATGACTCCAGGCTATCTGCAAAATAGGTGGTCGTCCTGATTCCTGATATTAGTCGGTTCGCATAGCGGGTTAGATATCCATGTTAATAAAAAAGAGCACAAAAAGCACAAACATCAACTATTCTTTCTATATTTATCTCTTTTAAAACCAACCCCAAAATAATAGAAAATCACATACATGTATATATGTATTTTAAAAAGAGAGGCAGTGTAAATATAAATATTTTTAAACAATTTTCAAAACATATCCCCCAATTTTTATCATATTATAAAATCCATCCCAAACTTTCAATTCAATTAACCCGGTTATCACATTTCCCCACTTCCAAACGGATGTGTCTGTCCCTAGCGTATTATAAGTTTGTAAATAAAATATATATAAATTATTAAAAAAAAAATTAAGATGTTCTATCATAGATATCAAAATGAAACTTTTAAATATAGATATTAAAATATAAATTGTAACGAGAAACGTATTATTTTAATATAAATTGTTTTAAAAGACATAATAAAGTTGTACTTTTTACAATAAATCAATAATGTTCATAGTTTTTTTTTTCTACACGTAAAATTCCATCTCTATCGTAATCAGACATAATTCATGATTAACAAAATGGGTTTACGTTTAAATATAGGGGTGCTCAAAATTAAAAACCAACCAACCCGACCAAATTGGTCAATCCAACATGAAAAAACCGAAGAAATTCAATCTGAGTTAATCTGACACATAGTTGATGCAAAACTAGGTTAAACTGTATTTATTGTGTTGGAATCTGGTTAGAGCCATTTGAACATAATCCAACCTGATAAGCCTGATGTCTTTCTGTACAATAGTTTAAGCATTGTTTGGCAAAAATAAACTAGCATATAAGTTAACTTATCTTCTGGGTAAATGTTTGGATATACATAAGCTAGTTTATTGAAACGCTACTTTAGTAGCTTATTATCACTTTTTTCAATTATACTCTCATTAATATTAATTATTATTTAATACTATTAATTATAAATAAATATTAACAAGATTTAAATATTACCNTATAAATTGAAAATTAATTATTAATTATACATTATACTATTAATTATTTATAATAATTAATAATCATATCAATTATTTTCTTATTATTAGTTTTTAATTATTATTAAATATATTTAATTATCAAAACGTAAATATCACAATTTTAATAATGTTTATGTAATTTCTCCGACAGCCCGACAAATCATCCACTTAAAAGGACCCTCCCTGTGATACGCCCTTCCTTAAATTATTCGGTCATGCAATACTATAACTGCTTGCTTGCTTACCAAGCAATCCTCATGTAGGACAATTAAATGCTTCTCGAGATGTTGTCGAGGAACCGAGGGACCTTCTCGAGCACAGGATAGGTAATTGAGAGATCGAGCTAGCCTATTCGTTATGAGGAATCAATGCTCCGGGCCAAATAGAACTTACCTACGGTACCTAGCTTTCTCCGGCGCATATCAGCTAAAAGCCCTTGTTGCTTCTTCATTCCAGGTGAAGCTATCTTTACTCAGTAAATTGGTCATCGGCTCCACCTTACCCTCAAGGAAGTCGTACGCCTCCCTCTGGTATATGATAAAAATGTGTTAAATAATTGGAATAAAAATTTTAATTTAATTATTAAATACAGTTTTTTTAAATATTAATTCTTAAGATATATGAGGTAAACTATTTTTATTTTTATTCATGTTATATTCAATGGTTATTTAAAATCTTAAATAATAGATTTTTTCTAAAATTTGTTTTAACAAATTTAAATATTATAGTATTTATGATAATCAATTTGAAATCATTTTAATCAATATATTATATTTCTTTTAATTCTTTATCATCTTGTTTGTATTAGTTAATATATTATATTATTAGAGATTTATTTCAATTATATTTTTAATTGATTAATTTTTCATGATACCCTTTTAGTCATTGTACATTCTCATCAGCTAGTTTTGACATACATGATTTGTTCATTAACTGACTTTTCAGCTACCAGCTAGCTTTTCAACCACCAGATAGTTTGTTAAACATAACCCTAATATGATTGTTAAGTTCTTGATATATATATATATATATATATTATACATTCGGCCAACCAGTAATTAACTATAATCAAAATTACATCACAATTTCAACTGTAATTTTAGTTTCTTATTTACAAAAACTTTCAACTTTTTTTTTTTTGAGTTTGTCAGCTCTTTTTATATGTTATCATTTTGATTTTACTTCATTTAAACACACATGTTTAGTTAGATTGTAAAATAATGTACCAAAAATTTCAATTTCGCCAACCCAACCCGCACAGTTTGGGTTAGGTTGGGTTATAGTTTTGTCTGAATTGGATTGTATTGAGATTTTTAAATTGTAAATATTAAATTAAGTTGTTTAAATGTCTCCAACCCAACCAACTAACCAAACTCATCTACAACCCTATTTAAAGATGCCAAATTTAACCCAAACTCTCCTTTTCCCACTTTTAGAACGTCACATTCAAGCTATAGTTTTGTTTTACATCAAAATTATTGAATTGAATAATGAAGGGATGTTTATTTTCGGTTCAATATGCTTTTTAAATTAATTAATTACACATTCATTTTTTAAAATAAATCAAAAATATTGTAAACCATTAGACCAAAAGACATGCCTTTTAATCACAAGGGTGGTATATGATTGGTTTGAGCTTGGCTCTAAAAGTCAAAAGTACTTGGAGGTCTCAGGTTCAAATCCAAGGAGAAATAAAAATCCCCTTTTGGCCACGGAGGTTCAAATGCGGTGACTTCGGGCTATCTGCAAAACAGGTGGTCGTCCTGGGACTAGTCAGCTCGCATAGCGGGTTGGATATCCAGGTTAATCAAAAAAAAAAAACATGGCTTTTAAGAAATTATACACAATTCCAACATTAAATATATAACTGTTAGATCTCTTCTTAAGTTTTTCACCTTAACCATCCTTCTCAACATAATTATTAATTTTCTAATTTAACATTTGATTTGTGGTTTAGATTGGATCTCACGGTTATCACAAACCAACATTTTATCTTTGCCCTTCAAATATAGAGATCAATATCGATGATCTCTGTACTTTTTTAGTGTTAGAGGGATGGGTTTAAATAAGAAATTAGTATTTATAATGTTTTTTTTTATTAACCTGGATATCCAACCCGCTATGCGAGCCGACTAATCCCAGGACGACCACCTGTTTTGTAGATAGCCCGGAGTCACCGCATTTGAACCTCTGTGGCCACAAGAGGATTTTTATTCCTTCTTGAATTTAAACCTGGAAGCTCCTGATACTTTTAACCTTTGAAGTCAAGCTTAAACCAATCAATCTTTATTTATAATGTTTTGAATGGTGGGTTAGTGTTTGATTGTGGTATCCATGCAAGTTATCTTTTTTATGTGGTTTATATTTGTTTAATTAAAACCTAAAACATTAATCATATCATCAAACTCATACTTTATTATGCTTTAAACCCCCTTCTCTCTCCTTCAATTCCCTTTTGTGTTTTGTTATCTTCACACAAAACAAATATGTCCAATGATCAAAGACCACCTTCATCTTCCACACATCCACACCATGATGATGATGATGACGATGATGATGATGATGATGAAAACATAAGAGAAATCCATGCTCTAACCTCCCCTCTTCCACCACCACCGCCCGCCTACCCCCACCGCCACTGGGAAACCACCAGCCACCACCGATCCTCCTCCCTCTCAGTCGCCAGCACCGAAGGCGAAAGCTTCACCACCATGAGTCGAGAGTTTAACGCCCTCGTGCTAGCGGGAACCGGCATACACGTGAACGGAAGCGAAAACAGCGAGGTGGCGAACAGTACGAATACAAACAATGAAAGTAGCAGCAACTTGGAAAGGATCGGGGAGGAAGAGATGACGGAGACTAATCCGTTGGCGATTGTCCCGGATCATAATCCGTTGGCGATTGTCCCGGATCATAATCCGTTGGAGGCGTCACCTAGCGGCACGAGGTCGATGATAACCACGGGCGGAAACCCTGGTGAGGTGTCCGTTCAAACGGTGAAGAAAGAGGAGGTCGAATCGAAGATATCCGCTTGGCAAAACGCCAAGATTTCGAAGATCAACAATCGGTTCAAACGCGACGACGCCATCATCAACGGATGGGAGAATGAACAGGTTCAGAAGTCGAGTTCGTGGATGAAGATAGTCGAGGTACGCTCGAAATCAAACAAATCTAGTAAACAGCTCAACCAGCTTAATGAAAAAGCTAAAACAGAAGAAATCAGATAAGGTCTGAATCAGTAATAATTGAATATTCAGAAGAAACACTCGTGTCTGCATCAAGTAGTTAATTGGTAATATGTGTTCTTATTACGTGTTCTTGATGCACAAGGTACAAGTCTGTAAAGCACAAGTTACAACATAAAGTTGAATAACTAATTAGGGTCTAATCATGAAAGTGTGGAGCATTACATAATTCATTCAATTATTGCATTTCTTAAAGGGAAATTCATCAATCTTATAATTTTGGATTTGAATATGTGATATTTCAACAAATAAATCAGTTTTTTTTTTATTAACCTGGATATCCAACCCGTTATGCAAGTCGACTAGTCTCAGGGCGACCACCTGCTTTGCAGATAGCCCGGAGTCACCGCATTTGGACCTCCATGGCCGCAAGGGGATTTTTATTTCTCATTGGATTTGAACCTGGGACCTCCAAGTACTTTTGACCTTTGGAGTCAAGCTCAAACCAATCATGCACCACCCATGTGGTTTAAATCGGTCTTTATATGAAGTTCATTTGATTAGGGTTTTTTTCAATAAGTGAATTGGATTTGTTAGTAAGATTGACGATGCTATTGGAACACTGACTTTGCATCATGCAGAGGAAATTGGAGGCGAAACGAGCACGAGCAATGGAGAAGATGCAAAACGAGATAGCGAAAGCTCGAAGGAAAGCAGAAGAAAGGAGAGCGACGGCAGAGGCAAAGAGAGGAACCAAAGTGGCAAGGGTCTTGGAAGTGGCCAACTTGATGAGGGTCGTCGGTCGAGCTCCTGCGAAACGCTCGTTCTTTTAAGCTTTTTTGTGTCGTTATCGCAACATACGAAATGATTAGGGTTTGAAAAATAAGGGCACCCAAAAGATTAGGAGACAATTGTACCCAAAAAAAAAAAAACGAGACTTTGGAGGTGCAATGTTGTATGTACAAAGACAAGAGTTTTGAGTGTTTAAAGTGTTTTTGAATTATTAAAATGATTGAGATTTTTTTGTACATTTTTTTTGGAGAAAACAAAAATCAAATACTTGTAATACGATATATATATATATATA
>NC_037529.1:28857957-28887284 GCF_001531365.2 Cynara cardunculus var. scolymus
ATATATATATATATATATATATATATATATATATATTCATAGATTCATTTGAGAAATGGTAAGTATTTGAGAACTGATCCTAGCCCTTCAATTGGTCAAGATTTGCGGTTTTGACTCTGAAATACCGGATAATTCCTCGCATGGTATGCAAAGGATAGAAGGGTAGTTTCATAACTTTTATAAATAGATGTTAAAACAAGTGTATATGTGAACCCGTGTAATTCTCATATGAACTATATATTCATATGTAAACTCATGTATTCACATATGAACTATTTAACGAGACTTTTGAAGAAGAATTCTTATCATCCCAATTTTCCATATCTCAAACTCTCTCTCTCTCTCTTGAAATTCTAGTTTTTGATTTGTAGCATTTAATTCCTTTTTATTTAATTTTTTGTATTTTGAATTTTTATACATTGTGTTGGTAGTTCCAACCTTATTTTCATGCAAGTATTTATTCTCTCTTTCTATTATGAGCTAAATATCTTTTTGTATATGGGTATAAGTTGAACTTACGACTAGTAGACAATACTTGGTGTTGCCAAAATAGCTAATTCTTAAGTTTGATCATTTAAGTTGAAGTTTAACTTAACGTGGATAAGCCGATCACTTTGATTTTACTAATAAATTATAGAACCAAAGATGGTCGGATTCAAAATATGGCTTAAGTGATGCACAAAATTTGAGAAAGTCTTTGATAGTTACGTAGATATACGAGTTTCTATTGATTTTTTTAAGGTTCAGACATTAATCTAGATTTACTTACAAAGAGATTTGAGTTTAGATCTTCATACTAATAGAACTTTGATTTTTTGTATCAACTTAGGTCAATCAGCAAACTTAGAGTGTGCAGTTATGGTGACTTTGTGGGAACTTTGGAGACACTGTCTATAAAAATTCACTTTCGGGAGATCGAGGCTTTATAGAACTTTTGAGACACTAAAATTGTCTCCAGTGAAACTTACATCTTTATTTAAAATTTCATTTTTGTTTAAAAGCTTTTTCACCAACAAAAAATATTAATTTTTCTTACAACCGAAACTTGCACTAAAAGTTCATGAAAATCTCATATTCTCAGTAGTTGAGTCTCTGTGGAAATGATATTGGTACTTTACCATTATATTACTTGAAATCTTGAACGAAACTAGATATTAGGTGTATAACTGCATCATCATTGTACCACGTTTATGTGTGTGTATTTTTGCTACCATGTTTTTGGCGCCGTTTCCGGGACTACCGCAATTTTACATCCTGAGACATTGATTTTCATTCTAACATGAGTCACTTGTTTATTTTTCTTAAAGCATTTTATGCGTTGTATGCCACGGCTATGATGCGGTAAACTTTTACCGCTTGATCCTGAGATTGAAAGAATCGTAAAAAAACGTAGAAGAGATTGAAATAATCGGCAAAACCCTACTTTAAATCAAACGATGGCTGACAATGGAGGAGGACACCACCTCTGGTTACCGAAACCATGGTTAAAATTGTTGATGATATAGAAAGGGGAATACGGTCCCATGCAACATCCGAATTTGGTAAATTAAATTTGGGGATTCTTAGGCCCAATATGACAACGCAACACTTTAAACCTATATCAGTAATGTTCCAAATGATCCAAGCGATGGGTCAATGTGAGGGATTGCCATTTGAAGATTCGCATTATCACTTAAAATACTTTTTAGAAATGAATGATCATTTTCGTATTCCCGAAGTTACTATAGAAGTCTTACGGTCGACACCATTCTCTTATACATTGAGATAGAGCTAAGGGGGCGTTTGATTCGCAAAATGATTTCTGAATGAATGTAATCTGTCAAAGGAATTGGAATCTGAAAGAAATTGAAATGAAATATTATCATGTTTGACTAAGTGTTTGGTTGGCAGGAATGGAATGATGAAAAAAGACAAAAATACCCTTACTTCGATATTATTTTTTAATTTAATTTTTTTAACACAAATAACAATATAAAATTAACATTTAATGAGGAAAAAAATGTTTACAATTTATTAAAATATGTATAAACATAAAAGGTGAAAAAAATTCAACCAACCATAAACCAAACCATTCATAGGAGCAAAAGGGTATCTTTGTCATTTAAACATTTTTTGATGGAATGGAATTCAATTCAATTCCATCAGATTTGATAAGGAATGGTGAATTCCTCAAATTTGGGAATCTTTTGAATTCAATTCCATTCCATAGGTAACCAAACATTGGAATGGAATTTGGTCAACGAAATTGACCATTCTAATTCCATCAGATTCCGGCGGATTCCGACGAACCAAACGCCCCCTGAAAATTTGGCTTAATTCTCAACCACCTCATTTGATTGATACTTGGACGAGTTTGGCCGAAAATTTTCTAAAAAATAATTTCTTTTGACTAGCAATACAAAATTTAGAAATGAAATTTTGATGTTTCAGCAAGGGGTGATGAAGCAGTCTCAAATGTTTGGGAGAGATTTAAGGAACTTCTTCGGAAATGCCCTCATCATGTAATCCCCTATTACATCCAATTAGAATCATTTTATAATAGTCTTTCTAATGATACTAGAATCATTCTCGATACTACGGCAAATGATGCTTTCACGGCTAAGACTTGTAATGAAAGATATGATTTTTTTACAGAAAGTTGCCAATAATAAAAATGACTAGTCAAACCCTTGTGCCATTGTTGCATCGGGTGTTCATGAGATTTATGTTATCACCGCCTTAAATGCGCAAATTGTAGCTCTCACTAATTTGGTTAAAAATAATTTAACTCTAAATGGATGTATGAAATATATTATGATATTTGAATTGTGTAAATCTATACTCGACTTGAACTCGAAACCCAATTTTTAAGTTCGAACTCGACTCGAAAACTCGGAAGTAGTAAAAATCAAAGTTTGATTCGAACTCGATAACTATTTCTCAAGCTCGAACTCGAACCAACACACCTATTGAAAATTTAATTGAACTTTAAGAACAAAAAGGAAGATCTAAATTGGGTTTCGACTCACATCATTTACACCCCTAATGATTACGAATATATAAAAGGTGAAGATACGCATTTGAAAATTAAATGGCTACTTGACTAAAGTATGCATTTGATTCATATCTTACAAAAAATTCGATATAAAGAAATTTTAATTGAACTTTATGAACAAAAAGAAAGATGGTAAAAAATTGAATTGTATAATAAGATTTGAATAGTTAAATTTTTTGAATTATAATATTATTTTAGTAATCTAACTTTGTCCATTTATTTAAAATATTCATTAAAACCAAATATCACGTTATTTACATAAATTTATATGTTGTAGTTGTACGATGTCGAACACTAATTCTAATTCTAATCATTATATAAACCATCGCTTTACCATTGCAATAACTGTTATTTCAAATCAATGTCCTAACAGAGTTTGAAAGAGCAGCATGCCGTGTTGACGGCGTTACAAACGTCGTATATGCATACTTCATAAACACAGCAGGTTTCAAAAACCATGCCATTTTGACATATCTTTAGGTATTCTTCTGTTTAGATTATGAAATATGAAACATTTTTTTATTAAAAAGTGGCATTCAAACATGTCACAAGATTATGGTATTAATAAAAACCTATCAAAAGATCATAACCCAACCAAGCACCCTCATGCTGCTATGCTAGATAGGGCCTAAACCATGGACCCTCCACCACACCAGTCGACCATACTTAACCTAACCAAACCCTTGCGGTTAAGGTAACGACTTCGGGCATGGCCAGCTCCCATAGTGTGACGGGCGGTGTGTACAAGGCCCGGGAACGGATTCACCGCCATATGGCTGACCGGCGATTACTAGCACAAAACTTCTACCCCGAGCACACGCAATGGAACCAACATATCCTACTTGAAAGAAGGGTCACATGGTAGTAGGATGTATACAGACCTAACCCTGACTTACGGAGCAGTTGTTTCTGTGAACATCCCATCTCGTGCAAAAATGAAATAAGAACCAACACTAGTTGGACATGGGTAACCAAAATCTCTCTTACATGAAACCAATATAAATTGCTAAAGTGGGGATATGATATAGAAATGCATAAAGTTGATGAAACATACAAAAAATAAAAATAAACACAACTCTTAAATATTTTTTTCCGGTCAAATACTTCCAAAATTTTAAAGGTATTAATCCTACGAAAAAGACATTCTTACCCAACATGGAACATAGTAACACAAGACTCGGTAAATCTAAGAATCGGCGATGGTAACCTCAACCTCGACACCGGGTTCAATTGTGATGGAGGTGATTTGCTTCACGACATCTGGTGAGCTGAAAAGATCGATGACACGCTTGTGGACACGAAGCTCAAATCTGTCCCATGTGTTTGTCCCTGTAAAAACATCAAATCGAAAACAGAACTTGAATATTGGTCATCAAAAATAAGCATCACGAGTAACTACAATTACCAATTCAACATCTAAACCACATTTCTATTTTAGTTAGTCCAAAAAAAATTATCCACTTTCAAAAGTAAATGCCTACTTTCCAATTCTATCCTTCGTCTTGAGATGCAGAAATTCATTATTGCCTCTATTATTAAGGGTAAAATCGTCATTTCCAAATCTGTCTCCTTTGCATTGTGGACATTTAATTTGGGATGGAGAAGATCGAAAGCATATCATGACGTAAAAGAAAGACATTGTGGAGGATGCACAACATAATATGTTCATAGATACAGGAATACACAAAAAAAATTATGGTCAAACAAACACACACAAAATAAAAGCATGACCAAAACATTAATATATACCCTACAGTGTATGTATATCCAAAGGAAAATACAGTTTTGAAGAAAAATAACCATTAAAATAAAAAAATTCCTGCTCTAAGGACTACAGCCACAAGCCCATAGTAAACCAGTAGAGAGAAAATGGAATAAAAAGATGAAATGGATTTTGAGAAATTAGAAGACTTTAGAGTGTGATAAATTTGTCATATAGACAAAAATATAAACTGAGCATAACAAGTTTACAGAATTTACCGATTAGCATAATGTTTGAAAGCAAGCCTGCACCACTCAAGGGTACAACCACATGGAAATTCAGCAATCACTTTCGCATTCAATTTTTTAGGATAATGTTTTTATAGTTGGTTTTATTATTCATACTCACCCAATAAGCCATTCACATGAATCCAAGTGTCTTATCATCAATCAGGAGCACCTATGATCATCTAAAATTTGGCGTTCAAATTTTATGGTTTTTTGGGTTATATAGAGTTGCTTCAAAATTTGAGTCTCTTGGTTTTTCGACATTTGATATAACAAATCAATCATGGGAGAATGAGCATTATGTATTGATCCCATGTAGCCATGTCATGGTATGACTTTTGTCATTTGTAACTCATGAAGTATTCTTGGGTAAGAATGTTTGTAGTGAACATCAATGGTTGGGTTTTCCTTGTGCATTGCCTATCAAATTTTCGGTTGTAATAACTAATAAAAAGATCAAGTATAAGTTCAAGCGGTATCAACTTTAATCCAATAGTTCATTTTTTCTAAGTGACGTCAATAATAATTCCTTGGTTTCCTTCAAAGACACAGCAAACATTTCAATTGTAAATATTGTTCTCATATAAGAAAAAATGACATGAAATTGTAGTAAATCAAAGTTCTAATCTACCAATTAGCACCAAATAAAAATAAAAGTCCATACCTTCACCACAAGGGGACTTCCTAGTTGTGATATTCAGAACCTTGGTTGGCATTCTAACTGGTCCCTTGACCCTCAATTTCTTGTCCTTGGCACCACGAACCAAATCCGCACACACTGTTGTAAAGCCAACCAAAACGAGTTATTAAAATTCTAAACAAACAGTAATACAACATTAAAAGTCAGACACCAAACGATCAGTTCAAGGTAGTTTAGTTATTTCTTCTGCAACATTAACTGATACCAAAAAAACAGTTTTCCTGCATGGTAGAACCATCATCTTTAAGCATTGAGCAAAGAATGCTATAAAAAGGCTTAATTTAATGCTCTAAAAATGAAATTGAAGCATTACAATTAGAACCAAAATTTGGACAATGCAACTGCATAAACAAGGGTAAGTAGAAGAGCAGTTTTGGGTCTAATTACAATAACATTGAATTAAACGAAGTAGAAGAAACATAGAACCTTTCTCAAGATTCTTAACGTTCTTGGATGAAAGAGTAATCCTAATCTTGTGAATCTGTTCTTGGGGCTCTTCTAGCCCTGGCTTTGTTGGTTTCATCGCTGCATACGCCATCTTCTTGCTACTGTTGAACACAATTTTAATCAATAATGTCTACCAGCCTAAGATCGAACTGAGCATTAAAACTCTAAACCAAATCACATTCTTCTAAGAAGTAACAACTGCTACGGAACATGATACCCCAATGTGTCAGTGTGCATTGTGAACCATACATGCAATATATATTGAACTAAACTAAATATAAACATGGTAGCAGCTACGAAATATTTACAAATTACCAAATTCAACACTCGTTTCTAGTGAGACAAAACTTCTAATCTTATCACGCAACACTATATATACATAAGTAACTAGAACGAGCATAAATAAGCAAAAATGAAACAGTAATGTATACAATACAGAACCTAACCTCCATAAAAAACCACAAAATCCGCAAATATTGCAATACTAACATCATTTCAACAGTATACAGACATCATTACACAAAAACTTTCGCAGACGTAGTACCGATTCGACCAAGATATAGATAACACGCATAACATATGTGATCACAGATAATACAACAAATTTGACAAATAAACGGATGAAATGATAACCTGTAGAGATTACGGAATTGCTCCGGCAATGAGGACGGCGGCTCTGCCTTCTTGCAGTAGTGATGTTCGGTAGACGGCAGATGAAATCGAAACCCTAGGTCAATTTATAACCCTGTCGACAAAGATGTTTAGAATATAAAGTTAAGGCCCAAGTAATCAATTTATGGCCCAGTGATATTTGATAATTGTAGCAATGGGCCTCCAATTAAATTAGTTTTTTGGAAAACATGTGTAGTATTGTAGGTTGTGATTTCCGGTGCCCAATCCCGATGGATGAGTGTCTGGGTTTTATAATTTCAGGAAAAACTTGGTTAACAGTAACACTAATCGGTTCTACACGGAAACCACCTGCCATCAATATGAGGTGGCATTTTTGGTTCACTCAATGATTGAGATTAGCAGCGGGCCCACGATCGAACCAGTGGCATGTCTTGTATTTGGGGGGAAGTCACCCTATTATGTTGCCAACTGAGTTACATGCCATAGGCTGTTTGGGTTTTAGAACGTATGAAATAGTAGAGAGATGGTCTAACCACCAAAATGATGTTGACTGTTATATGTTGATGATATGTGATGGGTGAAGACATTGGGCTTAAATGTATATTAAACGTGTTAGTTTCATATTGGTTATATGTGAACCATTTATCCTTTATGTATGTTGGAATCTGATGAATTTTGCATACTATTATGTTCATCAAAACGAAGGACTACCACTCTAGAAGCTCAACACTTTGAGATAATATACACTCTTTTGGCCCTCTCACCTGTTTTGACCCTTTGTGACACTATGGGACAATTTGTGTACGCCTAGCACCTTTGTTGGAGGGGGTGTGTTAGATTCATACATCAATTAGACTTGGATCATTTCTCATTTATGTAAGTGGGAATCAAAGTCAATGTTTATCACTACAGGAACTTAACACTCTAGGGCGGTATATACTTGTTTAACCTCCTCACCTGTCTTGCCCCTAATCGACACTGTTGGACAATTTTGTGTCCATCTAGCGCTTTCGTTAAAAGGGGTGTGTTAGAGTCCCACATTTGTATAAACTTGGACCATTTACCCCCCCCCCTCTCTCACACACACACACTCTATCTCTCTCTCTCTCTCTCTATCTATCTATCTATCTATCTATCTATATATATATATATATATATCTATATATATATATATATAATATATGTGTGCGTGTGTGTGTTGGGATATCTTCTATCTTCTTAAAGGACCATTTTAAAGAGTAAATTTGAGAGTTCCCACATGCTCACAAGACGAGTGGATTTTAGTGATGTCTTATGGTAAAAAAAAATGGATAGTAGTCTGATACGAACTAGAGGCCACTGTTAGTGTGTACGACCTCGAAGGCAAGCTCACAAGCTCCAAAATGTGACCTCAAGAACTTAAGGAGTCTTTGCATGAACTTGAGCAGAAGGACGAAAACGTAAACGAATTACAAATCATATGGACGAAATCATAACTTCGAAAGACAAAGGACAAAAGTAGCAATTTTCAGCAAACCAGGAGGACTCAAACGTAGTTTACTCTTTTTTTCATGTCAATCTGCATTGTGATGATGGTTTCTAAGTCATTACGACCTCTAAAAACTGGGATGTCACAATAGGTGTGGTTTAAGGGTATGCCCTTTGCAATTTTTCACAAAAAAAGATGTTATGTGCATGTATTTGCACTGTATATGCGTGTATTTGACGAGGTCAAGTGTACATGCATATATTTGCGAGCAATAGTTATGTACAACAAGCATGTTCATAAAACATGTAAGGATATAACTACAACTAATAAGAATATGAAAAGACGTTTGAACCCGTGTTTTTCTAAAATATATATCGGAGCCTATGTGAAATAAATAGGACTAATATGGTTGAGTTGTAACCAAATTTCATAAATGTCTGTTTTAATTAATAACTTTATTGTACAATTTTAGTCGTTGAACTTTTACAAATTATGTTAACGTGACAAAAGTAAATTATATGCTGATCATTGCTTAGAAAAGAATGACCACATTAGCCCTATAAAGTACATGGCTACTTTTGTATATTTTCAAGAGTTCATTAAATTTTAGTTATTGTGTTTAATTTTAAAGCAAGAAAACTTATATTGTGCAAAATGTACATTAAAAGTCCTAAATCGTCCTCTTAACCCTCGTTATCGTGATTTTTTTGGCAAGGTTGTGCCCACAACTGACCCTTATAGAGCTTTCGTAGAAGATTGATTTCACAATCGACCTAAATCGAATTGGCAGATCGATCAAAACAATGGTAAAAACGTTATGAAGAATATCAAACCACTTCTAAGCGAGGGTAGGAAGTTTGGTTGTGACAAGAAGGTGGGACGGGACTAATGATTGGCTGGAAAAAAATGATGGTGCATGATTGGAAAGTAAATAAAAGGGTAGACGCCATCCTCTAAGTTGGCCCCCCTACACTGGTCTCATGGGGGCGGCAAATCAGTTCGTGCATACAATCGGTAGAGTGGTCCCCCGTATCCCATTGGCATGGTGAAGAAGTGGTGGCAAGTGTCATTGGATGTAGCGGCATGACATAAGAAGTTGACGGAGATTTAAGGTAAAAGTCAACTTCGGTAAGGATGGGAATGGGTTTATTTTGGTCGATGAAGGTATGTCAAATTGACAAAGATGGTGGCAGGGTTCAACGATGTAACGATAATGACAACGGTGTTGGTGGTTTTTGCTGGTGAACAAGGGTTGTGAGGTTGTTACTGTTTGCTTTGTGATTGCAACAAATACATATATCAGTTGTCAACAATAGTTTAAAAAATGATTTAAAAAATGAAAATAAAGAACTGAAAAACTAATGGAATTTTTTATAGGGATCAGAGACCCCCAACTAAAATGTTCAAAGAAGGCTAATACATTTTTTTTCTTCCTTTTATGAGTTTGTTTTGTTGGTCCCCCAACTACCAAATGTGATTTCCATGAGAGTTTAATCGGTCCATTAATGACTAATCCATTTGCATGCACGCGTGTCTACGACCACTCTAGTGATTAGTCTCCAAACGAGCAGGTCGAGGACGAGAACAACCACACTCATACATGTTGTCCTGCTTGTCTCATGTCAACTCTCCTGAAATTGATTTTAAAACCCTAAACACGTCGGAAATCGATTTTGTCTTCTGCATCTTGGTTCTTCTTCTCCATCTTGGTTATTTGCTTTGGTAAAACACTACAACACTTCTTGCTTTTAATTTCTTATTCTGATTTATGATTCAGAGAAACTGGTTTTCATCCATTTTTTATATAGTTTTCTATTTGTTAATTGGTTTTTAATTTAGAATTATTGAACTTGATATTTAATTTTGATTTAGGGCTTGCTACTGCTTTATCTTTTAGTCATTATTTTATTCTAACTGAATATAATTTCGTGTGCCCTCCAATTTCTTGCTAGCGACTATTAATTATTAACTATTACACATTGTGTTCAGTAGTTTTGTTACGAGCTGGTTTGATGCCAAGTGCCAACATGTTTTTATTACAATTTGGTATTATTGTTTGTTCTTCTTCACTATGAACCGGTTGAGTTTTGTTTCAACGTGTAATGTGTTCATTTGATTTAATTGGAAACCATATAGAAAAATATATAAATAGTAGTATAATGTGTTAGTTTAACCAAAATAATAATAAAAAATAACTGAAAACCGAACCGGATGAGTTATTTTTATTTGGTTGACCGAACCGTTTAAACCGAAAATGAAAACCCGAAACCGTTTTAGCTGGGACGAGTTATTCAGTTTCGAAATTTTTCCGACACCCCTAAGTATGCTCCCAACTATAAAAGTTTATGGATTTGTCACTGCTTTCAAGGACACTGATTCCGTGTCCTTTTGATTCTAAACAATATTTCTATGGTTGCACCTTAAAAGTCTATAAAAATGTCTACACTACGCTAAACCAAAAAAACTACACCTGCATGTATGCTTCCACTAGAACCCCTTAAATCCACCCCTGTTCTAATTAGCAACCAACTGCGAAGATTAAGTTGCCTTATAATCTTGATCTCATCTCGTCCGTCGACCACCATCTTTGGTTTCTCTCGTCGGCCTTCATCTCCGACCCTTAGGTGTGTAATTAGGATTACAAAAGTAGGGGTGAGCATAGGCGGGTACCCACCCTATTTGACAGGAACCGGATCCGACGGTTTTTGAGATGTTGGAACCGGTTAGAGCGGTTCTTGAATTTTTGGAACCGGAAATGCCGGGAACCGGTTCCGGTTATGGGTACCCACTTCCTAAAATATTAAAATTTTGTTATTTATAAATAAAAAATAAAACATTGACAAAACACTAAATAAATAAACAATAATACAAATTATACGGAATAATGGTTACAAATATTGTTTAACGATTACAAATCATAATAGACTAATAGTAAATGTTGAAAGTTTAACGATTACATAGTATAATTCGATGAAGACGGTCTGTGAGAGGCCTCAGGCCTGAGAGTATGAGTCGATGAGGCGTAGAGGCGGGACCAAAAATCTAATCTAGAGTTATAAGTTCTTGACCTAATTTAAATTTAGTATTAAAAAATCAATTATTTTTTTAATTGAAAAATATTGGGTACCTGCCGGTTCCGGCCTTCCGGGTACCCGGTCCCGGCGGGTAACGGTTCCGAAAAATTGAGAACCGGAACCATTCTCAATCGATTCTGTATTTTAGAAACCGGAACCACTCATATCGGTTCCGGAACCGATAGTTCCGGTTCCGCAAGTGGATACCCGGTTTCGCTGCTCACCCCTATATAAAAGTAATGGATGTGAAAGGGCCAGACTGCTAGAAGCTCTCGACGCCTAAAAGATGTTGGCCGATGAGAGATGGTTGTGGGATCTGCCGTGTCAGTATACTATAATATTTTTTAAATTATATAATAGAAATTAGAGAAAATAAAATAAAACTATAATTTATTTAAAATATATATTCACATCAACAAATTATAATGAGTTGTATGTCACATTATTCACCGTGTCAACATGACAATCGATTAATGTTTACACCAGTTATTTAAAATTAACGTTTTAAAATTACGTTATTCAAATAAGGAATCAGAACAAAGTATTATATTTTTGTTTAGTTTACCAAATATTAATTATAAATCTCTATTATTGATAATAAATGATGACATGATATTATATTTTAGTCGTCGTGTTTTAATGATATGTAATTAAATATGAAATGCTCAAATAATGTCTGAGTTCTAAATGATTCATATGCATTAAAATCAGGTAGAAGGTTATGATTTTTTTTAATTAACTTGGATATTTAACCTGTTATGTGAACCGACTAATTCCAAGGCGACCACCTGCTTTGTAGATAGTCAAGAGTCATCGCATTTGAACCTCCGTGGCCACAAGAGGATTTTTATTCCTCCTTGGATTTGAACCTGAGATCTCCTAGTACTTTTGACATTTGGAGCCAAGTTCAAACCAATCAAGCACCACCCTTATGGTTTTATGATATATATATATATATATATATATATATATATATATATCTTAATTGGAGTCATGTGATTATCTGAAAAGGTGACAAAAAAGGTGATATAAAAAGGGTGGGGATCTCTTGATCACTTTTAATCTCATGTCCACTCATGAATTGCGCTTTAGAAGAAAATTGAATTAATGCATCTCGGTGCACCTCATTAATGTTGACATTCAATTAGAATTGATTAAATGGTGGGGATCTCTTCTTACATTTTTCATCATAACTTCTATTCTCACTGAAACTCAGCACTTCAACAACAACAAAAATGTTTGTTTGGTTAGTTAATGTATTTAAATAATTAATATTTATCATATATTCAAATGATTGATTATCTAATTGCTGTAACTTTAAGTAGTGTAAACACACACATACATTTCAAATACTATAGGATCGTTTTCCAAACGATATCCAAACACCTTTATGGTTTGTTTAAGTAAAACTGGTTAATTTTTTATTTTAAATATCTCAGAGATTTGATTTGCAATCGAATACTTTTATTAAGTCTAATGTTTTAAAAAGATCGTTATGGTCGTTGTTGTAGTACGCCTTAACGCAAGACTTGTCTTTGATGCCACATGTAACACCCCAGAATCACATTTGTATATAAACATATATTTTCATATATTAAGAAATATATTTTACATATCAGGTCTCAATATCTACAAAAGCTACATTACAAAGTAGCTACCAAATTTTTCCACAAAATATCTATACAAAACTTGTATATATAACAAGTATTCCTAAAACTAAAGATAACAAATCATTCCATATTGACATGCAAGCAAATATAATTCTTCACAATTTCCATTTCTTCTTATCATCTGGTTGTGCCCGACCTGCAATGCACATTTTCAAAACATCAAAATAAGAGTTAGACCTTGAGGTATAGTGATGAATCCCTTTGTTTGCTATTATAGGGTGAATAATCACCAAAACGCTTTTATAAACTCATATTTGTATCAAGAAGGAATAAAAATCTCTTTGTGGGCACAGATGTTCAAATGCGGTGACTCCTGACTATCTGTAAAGCAGGTGGTCGTCTTGGAATTAGTTGGCTCGCATAGCGGGTTGTATATCTAGGTTAATAAAAAAAATACTATAAAAAATAGAGGTCTTCAAACTTGACCTGTTGACGTTATAATACAAGATAATGTACGTTACATTTCTTTAACAACTGTAACTTTACATGTATTATTTTAAAAACTTAAAAAAACGATGTTGTGTTATGTAACGTATGCAACTACAAATTTTTATAGCTCTCCTATCCATATATTGGGGTAAATCATATAAAATCTCATTAATAAATTTGTTATAAATTACTTTAAAAAAAAATTAAAATGTATTAATAAATTATAAATATTATATAAGATAATAAAATATTATATGAATATATGTATTTGTATGTGAATACATATATCTGTGATTGAAATTTTGAAAAAAAGACATATACGTTAATATGGGTATTAAATTAACGATATGATTTGCTTTATTTATAAGTTAAATTATATTTTATGATAATTTTTATTTCAAAATTAACGGGTTGTGTGGTAGTTGCTGAATAGTTTGATACATAATGATTAAGTGATTGGAATGATTAATAATTTCTCATAATATAATGCAAAATAAAATATAATTGTCTGATAATTGTTTGCAATGAAATTAGGGTGCTGAATGGTTAAGAATGGACCCTAGATACAAAATCATTCAAATGATTTTAGAACTATTAAGAGACAAATTTATTTTTTGCCAAACAAGATTCATCTCTTAACGATTCAGAGACCGATATTAATATTTAAAAAATAATGTTTTTTGTATAAATTATTATTTTGTACGTAATATTCTGATTTTAGTATTTGTATTTTTGAGAAAATAAAATTTAATGAGATATAAAATAGTAAAAATATATTCACATAATATAATTATTATATTTTATTTATATTTATTATGAAAATTTAATTAGGTACACGAATAATCCCGCAAATTAATAGAGAAAGAAAAAGACAAGAAATACATAATCCCGCTTTTATTGGGTAGGCGTTTCTTTCAACAAAATAAAAAGAGAGCATTATGTATGGATATATTACAAATACCACCCCTATACTTCTTAAACAAGAACCATACCACCCTTTTGTTATTGTATATTTCACAAATGCCTCTTTTACACGATACAAATTGCACGATGTTGTTATAATCTAATGACACAACTTTAGATAACGTGGTGATCGATATGCCAAACTTTATTTATTTCTTATGTTGATTTATTTATGTTATTGTATTTTGTTTTTAATTATGCACCATAACTGAAGTAAATGATTGTATCTGATTAAAAGGTTTTATCGAGAATGCATAAATAAAGACTTTCTGATACAAACAATAAAAAACGATATGTAACTTTTCGTAAGGGTTGTTTGGTTGGTTTTTCATTAAGTTATGTATGGATAAAACTGTCTCTATAGATTAATCTGTTTGTATATATTGAGAAGGTTTTTCTTTTGAATGGTTTTCTCATAGATGAAAGAAACATGTTTTTTTATTGAGATTAGCAAGTTTACATAAAAAACTTAACTTTCTACATAAAGCTTCATCCTAGAAGCTTACTGAAAAAGCCATTTTTTATATCATTATGTCATAAACAAATAGTCATTATAACTCATTGAACAAGATGCGAGTCACTGAGTCT
Source organism: Cynara cardunculus var. scolymus (assembly GCF_001531365.2). NCBI lineage: Eukaryota > Viridiplantae > Streptophyta > Magnoliopsida > Asterales > Asteraceae > Cynara > Cynara cardunculus. Next base: position 28,872,953 of record NC_037529.1, read on the forward strand.
CATTAAACTCATTATACTACTGACAGACATATTTCTACTTGTTAACCAACATATCTTATAGAGAAAATTTGGTTGAAAAAGCATATGATACGATAAAACAGTCTTTCTAGAAAGCATTTTTTTTTTTATTATACACATCACAAAACGATATGCTTGCAATTAAAAACGGGGGGGGGGGGGGGGTTCCACAATGTTATACCAAAATTTGTAGACAATTTTACATGTAGCAAGTTCTCTAAAAAAATAAAAGGGACTTAAATGTCAATTTCTAAACTGAAGTGGCCAATGTAGTCATCTTGTTAAACATGTAGGCCCTTTATAAAACTTCATTTCAGTGTAATAATTTATTTCGGTTGAGGAAGAGAGGGGAGAGAGAGAGAGAGAGAGAGAGAGAGAGAGCATAGGAAATGGCGAAGAGGCAAGAAGCTCTCTTCTTCTGATTGTCCCTTCAGAAATTGCTAGATTTGATTCTCTCTTAGTCTTTCACTTTCTTTGATTCTTAGATCTGAAAACCCTCAAAAACCCTCGATGATTAAGTAAACGGGAAATCTCCGGTAAGTTTCTGTTCTTCTCCGACGAGTAATTTGTGCTTCTTTTACTTGTTTAGACTCTCCGATCTTCGTTTTTCCGATGACCCTTTTGAAATATGTCTCTATCTGTATATGTCCGTACACACAAAAAGCACGCACTCTGTGTGTGTTTCAGATGAAATTTATCCGAGCATTTTTGAAACACCCGTTTGGTATGTGTTTTTTTTGTAACTTGTTATCATCTTTCTTCTTTTTGATCGGTTGAGGAATGTGATTTTTGTGTTTTATTCGTCAAGAATGGCATTGATGGAGCATGTTCGTTGTTTCTAGAGCAAAAAAGTACAACTCGATAAGCGTGTAGTACAACACCTTTTTCGATTTGGGGGTTTTGTTTTTCATTTCAAGATTTTGATGCTTATCTCTTCATGGGTTTTTGGGGGTTCTTTTACAGGATTCATTGTTCTTGATATGTGGATAAACATTGAGCTTTTCATCTTGATTTTGACTATCTTGAGTACCCATTTTATATGCCATGCTTTCTTGAGGATGAATGCCAAAACTTTAGGGGTTAAATGAGGGGTTCAAAAGACTGTATTTTGGTTTGATTTTTGGTAAATTGAAGAAAAAAGAACCAACAGCATGAAATTTGCTACACAATTTATTTGTTTTTATGGAAAATTTTGATGGTTAGTTATGTGTACATCTATGGTTTGGTGATCAATCATGCTATTCTAAAAACCAAAGGATTTTGTCTTCATTCTTTATCTAAGTGCCTATTATCATCTAACCATGGCCCCAGTTTCTTTTTTTCTATTTATGTACACAAGGGTTTAGCATCTCTTCTTGTCTACATCTTCAATTACATTTGTTATCATTAAGCAGTTCTGCCTTCTGATTTGACCTTTTCCCCCATTTTTGCATTAGGATTTAGGGTTTTTCAGTTTTCCGCATCTATCAAGAACATTAATATCAATAATCTCCAAGATTTCTTTATTTTTGGTCATTTTGATTGCTTTGATGAGCAAGATGAAACTTTAGTTCTTGTTTATTTGTGGGTTTCTTATATAAAGTTTGATCTGTTAATCTTTTTTTTTTTGGTTACGACTTTTCTAGCCATCTAAAAGAAACATGAGCCACTTGACTGTTGTAACTGGAGATGCTTTTGCTACTTTGCTTGAACTTGCTGCAAATAACGATATTGAGGGGTTCAGCCAATTGATTGGGTCTGACCCTTCTGGTTTAGATGAGGTTGGATTGTGGTATGGCCGCCAAAAGGGTTCGAAACAAATGGTTCTTGAGCACAGGACTCCATTGATGGTGGCTGCTATGTATGGAAGTGTTGATGTTTTGAAGTTGATTCTTTCTCAATCGAAAGCTGATGTGAACCGATCGTGTGGTGTTGATAAGACCACTGCTCTTCATTGCGCTGCATCTGGCGGATCGTTGAATGCCGTTGAGATCATTAAACTGCTTTTACTGGCCGGTGCTGATCCAAATTTGATCGATGTTAACGGGCTTAGGCCGGTGGATGTGATTGTGGTCTCTCCAAAGTTCCCAGATAAGAAAAAGACCCTCGAAGAACTTCTTGGAGTCGATGGTGAATCTTCCCTTTTGGATTCGAATCTCCGATCGCCTTCGCCTGAAAATGGTTCCCCGGTGTCGGAATCCGATTTGGTTTCTTCTCCAAAGATTTCAACTTTCAGTGACAACAAGAGAGAATACCCTGTTGATCCATCTTTGCCCGATATCAAGAACAGTATCTACTCGACCGATGAGTTCCGGATGTACTCCTTTAAGGTCCGCCCGTGTTCACGGGCTTACTCTCATGATTGGACTGAATGCCCGTTCGTTCATCCGGGCGAAAACGCTCGTAGACGGGACCCGAGAAAGTACCATTATAGCTGTGTCCCATGTCCTGATTTCCGAAAAGGGACGTGTCGAAGAGGTGATATGTGTGAGTACGCTCACGGGGTTTTCGAATGTTGGCTGCATCCGGCTCAATACCGGACTCGGCTCTGTAAAGACGGAACAAGTTGCAATCGAAGAGTCTGTTTCTTTGCTCACACACAAGACGAGCTTCGCCCTTTATTTGTATCCACCGGCTCCGCGGTTCCGTCTCCACGGTCAACGAATTCTGGTCCAAACGCATTAGATTTTGCTGCAGCCATGAGCCTGATGCCGGGCTCGCTTTCGTCTTTCACCCCACCCATGTCTCCATCGGCTAACGGCATGTCGAACATGAACTGGCCACAGCCAAATGTGCCGTCATTGCACTTGCCAGGAAGCAATCTTCAGTCGAGCCGATTAAGATCGTCTCTTAATGCTAGAGATATATCTGATCAAGATTTGAATCTTCAGCTTTTTAACGAGTTATCTAGGCAACAAAGAGCTGCTCATAATCAATCGATTCTAACTCCTACAAAACTGGATGACATTTTTGCAGCCGAGAGCTCGTCTCCAAGATTTTCTGATCAATCTGTTTATTCGCCGAGACACAATTCGTCTGTTTTCAACCAGTTTCAGCAGCAGCAAAGTATGTTATCACCGATCAACACAAATTTCTCGCCAAAAAATGCATCTTTTGCGGTTCAATCACCTGGGAGGATGTCTCCTAGAAGCGTGGAGCCCATTTCACCCATGAGTTCAAGAGTTTCTATGCTGGCTCGTGAGAACCAGCATCAGCAACAGTTTAGGAGCCTGAGCTCACGTGAACTTGGATCAAGATCTGGTGCTATCTTGGGCTCGGCGGTTGACCCCTGGTCGAAATGGGGTCCAACAGGTGAGAAAGCTGATTGGGGGGTTAATGCTGATGACTTTGGGAAGCTTAGGAGGTCATCGTCGTTTGAGAATGGTGGGAATAACGGGGAGGAGCCTGATCTGTCATGGGTTCAATCTCTTGTGAAAGAAACACCCCAAGAAATGAAGGAAAAGCTGGCGGCTTTTGGTGGTTCCGGTGGTGAAGGCAGCGGCAATGGTGGCGGCAGCGGCTCTAATTCAAACACCCAAATTGAACAGATGGATCAATCTGCACTAAGCGCATGGATTGAGCAAATGCAACTGGATCATCTTGTAGCTCAACAGAATTGAAATCTTGAAAGGAGGTAAATAACAAGTTTTGATTTTTGGGCTGGCAACAAAAAGGAGGAACATAACAAGTTTTTCTCCAAAAAACTTGATTATTTTTAATTTAATTAATACAAGCAGAAATTAGAAAAAAACTTAGAAGAAGAAATCTTGAAAGACCATCTGGGTGTGCTTTTAAATGGTAACCCAGTTTAGGAAATTTTCTAAAAAAACCACCAATATTAATTTTAATATTTATTAACAGTAAATTTCCCCCCTTTCCTTTTTTCTTGAGGTGCAGATCTCAAGGGTTTTGGTCTGTTATTTTAACCCCTTTTGTTGGGTGAAGTAGAGATTAAAAGGTGGAGGTGAGGATTTATGATAACTGATGTAGCAATGATTTGAATTAATATTATCCCTTTCAATTATTATTATTATTATTATTATATATAAATCATATTCTGCACCCACAGTTCCATTTTCTTGTTTGATGTGATTAGTTTAAGTGTCGTCAAGATCACTGGGGATTTTCTTGGTTGTTGTGGGATCGGTTGTGGTGCACATGAACTCAGGGTTTCATGGGATCGATCGAGATTGGTTCAGACACCTAGGGTTAGAAAAGAGAGTATGCAGTTAGGTTGCATGTAGTAAATGAGTTTGGAGGTTGTGGGTATGAATCTTGATTCCATAAGCATGCCCATTAAGTCTTGAAATGGCAAGACTTTAGATGTAAAAGGTTGAAATGCATGGTGAGGTCATGATCAGTGTTATCTTTTTGCAATTTAAGTGGCCATAATTATTGAGATTATGGAAAGAACATGTGATGTGGGATTTTCAAATCTGAAAGGATAGATTTGGGAGGGGTGAGTTGTGGATGGGGAAACTGCCATTTGGTCTGATTCTATTCCTTCACACACACCTTTCATCTTTCTTTTTATTTATTTATTATTTAATATTATTTTAAATGAATATATACATATATGTGTATATATATATATATATATATATATATATATATATATATATATATGTGGAGATGGGGATGAGGATGAGATGCTTTTTTATTGCCTAGGAATAATGAATCTTGGTACTTTACAAGAGATGTGGATGATGATGGGCAAATGCCCATTTTTTATATTCCTTTAACATTATGCTTATTCCTTCTCTCCATAACCATCATTTTGTACAAATTATAAGTATGTGTCTCTACAAATGTTTTAGGGTTTAAATAAATGTATAAATAACAAATATTTCATATGTGAATTATTGAAAATAAAATTCATTTCAAGATGTAGATGTAAAAATAGTCTCTAATTTTAAATTAGAGATCGTGTGAGAATAGCAGCTTTTAAGTTAGGGTTTACATATGTATCTTCAAATGATTTTTTTCAATGATTAACACATAAAAGTTTCTTTAACCTTTAATTTCTTACATTTTCATGATATTTAGTGTTATTAATTAAACCGACACTTTATATGATATAACGTGGGATTGTGTGAGAATAACAGTTTTGATGAAAAACTTATGAATCTTTGAATAAGTTGACTTTTTAATCTAAATTCATTTTTTTTTCAATTACTTTAAGTATCTTCACTTTTGGTTACTTTCACGAACTCTTATATATTTAACCACTTTTACATGCATGAATTTGGTAAAGTTTTGGTCATGATGATAAAAATAGGTAAATAAAAGTAATTGAAGGTATAAATATATATATATATAAAGGTTTTGTTCCACCCATAACTCTATTTCTTATCGAAACCTACCCCATATATATATATATATATAGAGAGAGAGAGAGAGAGAGAGAGATGTGTGTTATTATACAATCATTTACATTTGTACAACAAATACAACTCAATCTCAAACATCCATTTAATTTGATGAATATGTGATTTCATAGAAGTTTGATTGTTTCCTAATACAAAGTATTGATTATAATTAATGAACCTTATTCATCTTCCATAAATATTCAAATCATAATAAATGAACTATCATCATTTCCATAAATATCTCAATTATTAAGTTGCATTGTTTTGTACAAATGTGATGGGCTACATTTGAAACGAACTCTCTCTATATATAATATATATCATATTAAATATTTAGTATTATTTATTAATAAATAAGTTCTATTTCAAATCTACAATAATTATTATTGTATGTATATAGCTTTTTAAAGCTCTTCGTTTAAAAAAAAGCCTACTTAAATTTAGTATTTTTATTTTTTAGTGTGAAAATGTATTAATTTTTTCGTTCTTGATTTATAATAAAGTTATAGTCAAATCAGATAATAAATGTTCGTTTTCATGAGAATAAGTTAAAGTAAATTTATATTGTATGAATGTTACATTATATCAAGTGAAGATTGTAACATTAACATCATCGGCGTGTAAAGATTATGTTATATTACGTGCAACTTGTAAACTTAACCCAATATGACGATACATTCACAATTTTAATAACTCACTTTTGAAAATATAACAGTGTTTCATGATGTTCTCTATAAATAAAAAGGTCATTGAATCCAACCACATATATATTAGATTAGATTTTGGTGAGAATGAAGTTATGGTGAAAAGCACAAGAAGGGATCCCGATACTTGGATGGACATTAGGATAAGATGCAACGAGATGCACCTGATCTTCCTGCATCAAACACGACTCATAGGTGGGTTTTGAGATTAAAGGTAATCAATGGTCTATATCCCTTCTTACACTTTTCACCTTAGCCCCCCTTCTCACACGATCCTTCGCCTAGGATTGAGTTTCGGTGAGAAATAAAGTTAAGGTGGAAGCGCGTAAGAAAATATCTACACTCTTGGATGCACATTGTCATAAGATGCATCGGATAATCCAAGTATCAAGCGTGATTCATGGGCGGAGGGTGATAAATGATCCAAATTTCTTCTCACAATTCTCATCTTAACTCTCTTTCTCACACGATCATTGGTTCCCCCGCCCCCCCCCCTCCTCTCTCTCTCTCTCTCTCTCTCTCTCTATATATATATATATATATATATATATATATATATATGGACGAAGGATATGATCGATCATGTCGTTTGAAAACGGCCTATAATTAATACATACATACATACATATTTGATGTTTGTATCTTTTCCACTTCTTTTTCAAGAATAAATCAGAATTCGGAAAGCTCCTTATAATACTAAATTAAAGGTGATCAGCGAGGTTTAGAAAAATTAAGAACTTCTTCGTTAAGAAATTAAACCGAGAAAACGACATTTGAAACAACCAACCGCGTAAAAACCGTAGTCAACGAATATGATCCATAAAGAATATATGCTAAAATCCAACAAAATCTCATCTTTATATTTGAATGAATGTATTATTGTCGGACTTTTTATATTGACTATTTAATGTATTGTGACGGATGACATACAGACAATAAACTATTATATAAAAATGTGTTTTTAATATAAAGTTTGTTGCAAGCTAGATTGACATATGGAAAAAGATTCTCGACCCATTTGAAAGTTACACGTTGAAGTTGAAACCCAAAAAGGTTATACGTTGTTATATCGTTAGGAATTAGATTCCGTTAAATGGATCGTGATTAGAGATGCATGAAGATTAAGCCCGATTAAGATAAGCCATGTCTCGGTTAGGATCCATCTCGACGTTATAAAACTTTCATGCGTGACCATCCCTGCTGGTCCAAGTTTTTTTTTTGTCGTATTATCTGATATTCGGGGTATTATGTTTAATAATTATCTACGTAAATCGTATTTAGATGATGTTTTATTTATTTTATATATTTTTAATATTTAACTAAACACGCGTTATGTGATAACCGGATTTTTATTTGTGGAAAAGTTTGGGGTTGTTTTTGAAAAAATTTGAAAGTCGAAGGGTGCCTTTTTAAAAGTTGATTTAAAAATATTAAGCGTACACCGCCTCTTATATTTAAAAAGTGTATATTTGAGATATTTTCTTTTACTTGGGGTTTCGCTAAGAAAAAGGTGGTGTGAGCTCTGGGTTTGATCAAAATTAAAAGGAAAAAGTTACTTGATTATTAATTGATATTTGTTGCTGGTTAAAGTCTTCGATCTCTTTGTGATTATAAAATGAGTTTTATTTTAAAAATATTATTCGAATTGCTTTTAATGAAGAAACCGTGGGTTTTCATATTTGGGCATTTTTATGATTATATGTTATTTATTAGCGTAATTTTTGGGTTTTGATATGTGATTATCAACTGATTGTAATAAGGTGACATAATCAGAAGTTGAGTATATTTTGTAATAAGGGTGACATAATCAGAAGTTAAGTATATCTTTGTAGTAAGGATGATATAATTAGGAGCTGAGTATATTGTGATAAATGTGTAAATAACCAATTTCTGGAGATGATGATCTTTTGATCATGGGATTATTGTTATCGCATTTGTTGGATGCAATGGAATTGATTTTATCGCATGTGTCTAATACGATGAGATTGGGTTTTGATTTAGAGTGTTATCTTTATCGGATCAATGAGATGCAACATGTTGGGTTTATCGTACTAGTGTGGTGCAAGAAGTTATGATTATTGCATCTATATGGTGCGATAAAGTGGTGTTTATCACATCTACATTGTGCGACAAGTTTGTTTATTACATTTGTTGGATGCGACAAGTTTGTTTATCGTATCTGTTGGATGCGACAAGTTTGTTTATCGCATATGTTGGATGTGATAAGTTTTTGAGTGATAGCATCTGTTGGATGCAACAAGTTGGGTTACCGCATCAGTATGATGTGATAAAAAGAGGTGATCACATACATATGATGTGAAGAATTATAATATCGCATCAACAAGGTGCGACAAGATTGGTGTATTATGAGTTTGATGCGACAAATTAATTATTATGTTGTCTAATGCGATAAAATGGAGTTGTCTCATCTGTATGATGCGACAAAAAAAGTTTGATGTCGTTAAATGATATTTGTATATTGTCATTTCAAAAATTGTTTTTCAAAAAGTGTTTCGGTGATTTTCACCCTGTAATTGTAAATAAGGGGATTACTCACTAGACTTTGAGGTTCAACCTTCAATTTATGTTAAAAAATGTGCATTACAGAACAAACATCGGTGGAAGGTAAAGGGAAGGGGAAAATGTGAAAAGGGGATTATGAACTTATGATTGTTTTACATCTATAGATTTTGGAAAGCTGAATATGTGCATGTACTTCGGAATATGTTATATACAAGTCATATATTTGGTATGAACGAAAAATTTAGAGCTACTTTTGTATGTAGCAATTTGTATATATTGGGACCAATGTGTATATTTGTATCTCATGTTATATAAAAAATATGTGGATTTTATGCAAATATGAATTTGGGGTGTTACATGTTATTTTAAAATTACTTACAAATAAATTTTATTTAATATGAAAATATATGATTGTCGTAAACATTATCTTGTCAATAACATCTATAAAGGTCGAATTCATTATCTGTGGGATTTCAATTTCAGGTTTCTTTTTAAACCAAACGCATGATTGTAATAAATTCAAAAATTCAAAATCCTATCAAATCCCTTTTACCATATGGGGTTCTAAGGGGCCGTTTACTAAATGCTTACTCGAGTAAGTGAACACCAAGTCATTTTACCTTACCGGATGAACATGGTAAGGATCAAGAATCTTACCCGGTAAAAGTGAGACAAGGACCAAGAGTCTTACCCGGTAAGTGAAAGCGACGACTCTTACCACGGTAAGCGCTTACCGATTAAATTTTTGCATATGATACCGTTTTGGTGGACTAAAATCTTATCCGGTAACTAAATGATAGTGTTAAATTTACTGGTAAGCGCTTACCAGATAAGTGTTTGGTAAACGTCTCCTAAGTCCTATTATTTTTTCTTAAACTAAGGGTCATTTACCCAACGATTATCGAGTGAACTCTTACTGGTAAGAGTCAACACTTTAACTTAATTTACTGAGTAAGATTTTAGTACATTAAAAAGTCATTGTATGCTTATCGGGTAGAGTTGTTACTCTCACTTATAATGTAAGACTTTTGGTCCTTGTCATCGTTCTTATCGGGTAAGAATCTCAATCTTTGTCATGTTCATCCATAAGGTAAAATGACTCGGTAAACACTTATCAGGTAAATGTTTTGATAATCAAATTTACAAGGGTTAAAAGGTTGGTGTAAGAAAATGTAAAATTACTTGACGATCTCTTGTTTTACTCAAATGATTATGCGATTTATAACACATCAAAATAACTTTCAAAAGGGTCGATTTGATGGATCAGTGTTTTGGATCATTAATTATCGAGTCGAACCACATCAAAAATCACATCACATGTGATATATTGATGAATCTAATCCAAACTAAATGCTCGATGATAAGAACATTTTAATTTTAATGTTTAAAATCGATGATGATTATTGAATTCATTGTGCATAATAATAATGATGTGACATGAGAAAGGAGTTTCGATTTTCTGTAACTTTTTTTTTCTATAAAAAAAACAATATATATATATATATACACACACATACAGAGACTTGTGAGATAAAACTGTTTTCGTGATATACGATTTTTACGCTTGAAAGAACACCGTGAATGTAACCTTCACAGTGTTTTTGCTGTGAAGATTCGACTTTCTTTTACCTTCACAACATTTTGTTGTGAAGTTTCAAGTGTAAAAATCATGTTTCACGTGTCTCACGAAAACAGTCTTGTCTTACGTGATCCCAACCATATATATATATATATATATGGGTCTAATCAAATTAGAACTGTTTTGTTTGTGGTAATCGTGAGATCAAATCTCAACCACAAATCAAAGATTAAATTAAGAAATTAATAATTTTGGTGATTTTAACTTAAAATATTAATTATGGACATTTTAGGGATTTTATAAATATCCTCTCTCATCTCTCATCTCTCCAACAAATCTTTTGCTTTTTCCGACGAATCTTATTCGGCGAACCTTATTCCGATAAACTTTATGTGAACACAAGATACACATTGTGATACTTACAAACGATATTCACTATGATACCTAGATATACATACAAGATGCACAATGTGATATCATTTGTAAAACAATGAAAATAACGAAAATGCACACTATGATACATTTTATAAAACAAATAAAATATATTGTGATATATGTGAAACATTGTGAACGTTATCACTATGATACACTTTGATTCGGAAACGTCTTAAAAATACGATGTATATTAGGTAATTGATATACTAGGTAACTAATTTTAATTAAATATTTTTTTCTAAAAAATTTAATTAAATGTTTTGATTAGTTGTCAAAAATAGAAATTATTATATTACCGTTTTAGCTTATTCAAGAAATATCCTTAAATATCTCAAACGAGTGGTTCATATTGGATCACACGGTTACCACAAACTAATCAGTTCTCCCTTAGATATACCCCTATATATATCATTTCAAGAAAAATACAAGATTCAAATAATTTTCTTAAAGATAGAGGGAAAATGAATTCCATGTTAAGATTCGATCATGATTATTGACCATAGATTAGTTGAATCAAGAAACTCGAATACAAAAGAGTATTAAATGTAACGCGCACGTATAAAGACAGGTTCATATACCTCAATATCAAAGACGTATTTTGAACCTCAAAATCAATTCCCTATAAAAGGAAGGAAATGAGCCACAAGGATGGTGTCTGATTGGTTTGAGTTTGACTACAAAAGTCAAAAGTACCTGGAGGTCCCAGGTTCAAATCCAAGGAGGAACAAAAATCCCCTTATGGCCATGGAGATTCAAATGCGGTGACTCCGGACTATCTGCAAAGCAGGTGGTTATCATGGGATTAGTCGGCTCGCATAGCGGGTTATATATCCATGTTAATCAAATAAAAAGGAAAGGGAAAAAAAATATTTTTTTTTATTTGTGTTTTTTTAGAGTGAAAAGAAAAGAACAAAATAAAATAAATTTTCATGTTCTTGAGTGGAAGAGAAGAGAAAAGAAAATGTCATATTTACAAATATACTCTTATTTATTTTATAGCAGAAAATAGTTTCTATTAATGTCTCTCATACCAACCAGTTATACTGGAAAAAATGATTTTCAAAGTCAAAAAGTAAAAACAAAACAAAAAAGAAAATACAAAAAACAAGTGGTTAAGGGGCAAAAGTCGCATTTTCGGTTCCTGGAGTAGACCGGCACTTTTTCGAGTCTTTGTTTAACAACTACTTTGAACTGGTCTTTTTCAATTTTATTGTTCTTTCGGGGCCAGTCCTCTGTGTAATTGATCCTAATCGTGTTGAGCCCCTTCCATGGTCTCATTTACAAATCTCTACGTATATGTCTAAAATTTTGCATTGCATAAGAGGCGAACTGGAAAGTGGGTTGTGTTAATATGATTAGAAACTGCATTTTCACAACTTGTCATCATCACAACAAGATCGCGAATCTCAAACTTTGACATCCAGTCATTACAGAAGCCTTCTCAATTATCAACGACTGATTTTGCAATACAATATTATTTTGATGAATTAAAAACACAATTATGTAAATAAAATTTCCATAAATAATATAACAAATTTGGTCCCTGTAGTTTGTCAAAAAAAAAAAACAACACTTTCCGTTCTTGAAGTTTCGAAATTACAATATAGCCATTGTGGTTTGCGAAAACGGTCTGAATTTGGTCCACCCATTTAACAGCCATTAAAAAGAGCATTTTCGTTATTTTATCATTTTTTTGTGTTTTACCCAATAAAAAACCACATGGACCAAAATTATAAAATCGGTTTTGATTGGATAAAAGACATAAAAAAAGTCAATAGTAGGATGAAATGACAAGGGTCAAAATCTTACCCGGTAAGCGTTTAATGTTAGGAGTCAACAATATAATTTATTTTATCGGGCAAGATTGTAGTACATTAAAGTGGTAGTGTATGCAACAATTTACCCGGTAAGTACTTACTCGGGTAAGAGTTGTTACCTTCACTTACCGAGTAAGACTCTCCATCTTTATCATTGTTCTTACTGGATAAGATTGACCCTTGTCATTTCATCCGGTAAGGAAAATCGTCCTGTAATCAACTTAGCGGGTAAGTGTTTAATAAACGACCCCTAAATCTATACATTTTACCAACCATAATAGTCATCTTGTAATTTTAAAATTACATGGACAAAGTCACAAATCACATAGACCAAATTTGTAATTTACCCATTTTTTTTTTTTGCTTATTATTGTTATAAAATTATTTTGTTACAGATAAAAATGGTTAAAACCCCTTTTGTCCTATTATTTTATCTTTAATTATTTTTGGTAAGAAAAGAAAAAAACTAAGAGAAGAAAAAGCCAACTTTTTAATCAGATTGAAAGTGTCTTTAGGGGGGTCTTTTTCTTAGACCCATTTTGATTTGTATTTAATTAATTATTCTTCTTATTAAAATAATATATCTTAATTTTTGTAGAGTTAATGCACTTTAAAAGTGAATTAAATGCCTGTAAAGTCGTGTGAGGTAGCTGAATTCCATTGTTTCAAGGGATATTTTTTTAAGTTTTTTTGGTTGATTTTAAGAGACTTTTTTCGGTTTTTTGGTTAATGTTCCTTGTATTTTCTAATATACCAGAGCACCCTTTAAAGTTTAGCTGATGCATCTTTTTATTGAGAAAAAGAATCCTAGCTACATAAATAGGTTGAGTTGGTTCACAAGATGCTGTTTGGGGCTTAAATAGGTCCGCTCCTGATATAGATGCATAAAAAGGCACAATGCCAAAGTCTGGTTGGACGTTGTAAGCCTGAAGCTTTAGGTGCATGTCGAGACTTGAAACTCGATCAGGTCAACACTTGGTCAATTAGTCGTTGGGAGACTAAAAAAGTCCGAAAAAAGCTATGTTCAGTCTGGTATAATGCATTTTTGAAATCTCTCTTAATTCTGAGGTCCTCTCAAGTTGCAATATTGTTGCACAAAACTCTCAAGTCTCAAATGCGATTTATAAGTCATATAGGAAGCCTTATGACCTTGTTATTATTGTACTTTTGATTTTTTTAATATAAAACGTGACAGTTTCTAAAGGTGTGAAGTTATATTTCAACAATTATATGTTATGGTCTTTTTTTTTTTTTTTTTTTTGAATGATAAAAATAAAATGCAATTTAAATACATTATTTGATAAAAACATAATTTGATAATTAAAAATTAGAGGTGACAACTTCAAATTATTTAGTTAAAAGTTGGTTGATTTCAGTTATATGCTACTTTTTTTTACATTTAAAATTACAAAAAATTAGCTAAAAATAAAATTTAATTGAAAGGCGTCTAAAATGTATTTTAAGTGGACATGACATATTAATTCGTTTTACTAAAAAAATGGTTTATTATTTTAACAACATAGTTTTTGTGATAAAAATAATATTTAATTATTTATAAAAGCAAAAATAAAAAATAGTGGATAGGGAAAGTGGTGCCGGGATCAACCCGATCTCAAACCTAATTTCGCACCCCACACATATACGTGTGTACGTATATGTTATATATATATATATAGGGGTTGATTCAAATACTAATCAAAACTATTGTGCAAACTATGTTAACCCCATCTTGATCGTTCTTTTCCTCATCAAACGGTCGTTATTAAATGAGACTGTAAAAATAATCATTTAATTAATATATTAATTGAGATGCCTATGAACAACAGTTCAGATAGTACTTTTGTAAAAACATCGCATGAACACGGTGAACATTTATATGAACACGGTGAATGTTCATGGACATTACAT
>NC_037529.1:28890184-28938908 GCF_001531365.2 Cynara cardunculus var. scolymus
TACAAAAAATGAGGAATTTCAAATAGTTAATTTGATACTAATATCGATATATTTTTGTCAAATTTTTATGATATCTTCAAACATATATTTTATTCAAAATAAAAACATCATCGCTTTATCAAAATTACATAAAGTCATATTATAACATCGACTGAGATAAAAAATAAAATGAAATATTAAAATCACGATGTATCTCGCTGCATTGCGCGATTACACTTCTAGTATATATATATATATATATATATATATATACTAGTTGTGTATCCATGCAATACGGTGGGAGCCGTGAATTTTTACGATTTTGAAGTTTCACTGATTTTATTAGAGAAGATTTAGCGCTGATATAAATTACACTTGGTATTTACACATTAATAAAATTTGAATAAATAAGAGTTATAGTACCAATTACAGTCCATAGATGAAAAAAATTGTATGACAGTTTAAAATCTAATATATTTAAAATCCAACATATTTAAACGACTCCACAAATGTGTTCGATTTACACCAAGAGCAAAGAATCAAGAGATCGAGAATTTGAATCTTACATTGGGGGATGGGGAGAAGACATAAATGTATGAGAGGGTGAAGACATGAGTGAAATGTGTCAAAAGTATGTATGAAAAATAAAAAGAAAAGGTAATAATGTGCATTGGTAACTTGTACTATATATTATTTTAATTGTAGATTAAGAGATTTTAAGACTAAGGTGGCGTTTGTTTTTTAAGAGGTGCTTAAGTCTGAAGTCTGAATTCACTTTTGAATTTTAAGAGGTGGGTTGCTGAAATCTGAAATCTGAATCAGTCAGACTGTTTGTTTTTACGTCTGAAATCTGAAATCTGAAATCTGCATCATTGAAATCTAGGCTTTCTTTGCAAGCATTGGAAACTCTAAAAGCAATTAAGAGGTTTTAAGTGAAAATGTTACCTCTAAATAATTAAGACATAATCAGAGCTTTTAAGCTCTTAATTGAAAAAAAAAACAAATACACTTAATACCCTAAGGTATGACCGATTCAGACATAAAAGGGTATTAAGTGCTTTTTAGGTAAAAACAAACATGGCCTAAATGCATAAAACAATAATACTAAATGCATTATGAGTTGTTTTTAAGACTTTGTGCATAAATGTATAGTACTTTATGCATTAAAAATTGTTTTTAAGACTTTTGAAAAATATGGTTTATAAGGTAGTATATATATATATATATATATGTGTGTGTGTGTGTGTGTGTGTGTGTGTGTGTGTGTTTATAGGTGGAGGTTCAAACAAGAACACTTCCATTTTATGAAAACGTGGGAACATTCTTATCACATGTGATAATATGCGTGAGGGGATGTAAAATCGGTTACGCTAATTCTTAATAAAAAGAAACTATTTATCCAAAAGATTTTCTATAAAACAATCTCCAAGCAAATACGGGATATATGTTATAGATTTCCACCAAAAATAAAATAACGAAGCCTGTAACCAACGATTTTCGGTACTATAAGTCGGGTCCAAAAATACAAATATATCTACCCAAAAGTATTATATACATAGATACAACTCAAGACGATATATGCACAACAAGTACCAAAAAGAGATCTAGGATCTGGAATCCTACAAGCAGATCTAAACTGCTTTATCTTGCCCTTGGACAACTATCGACCTTTCTGAAAAGAAAATTTATTCTAAAAAAATAAGCGACAAGGCTTAGTGAGATTATACCAAAGCTTATAGTTATATATTTTATAAAAAAAATACAAATATTAGACGAAACAAAACAGAATTAATCACTTATTTGTGAATTAGACTGTTAGCTCAAAAATCTGCCAGAATTTCGCCCAGAGCCCAGTACAACCAGAGGCTCTGGTCATCCAGAGGGACTCTGGTCCCGAAGGACTTGGAGTCCAGAGCTCTGGTCTATACAACCAGAGGCTCTGGTCGTCCAGAGGGCCTCTAGTCCCGAAGGACTTCCACACTTGGCCATTTAATCACAGCAGAAAACTTTGGATCTTTCATCTTTAACATACAGTGCTTAATAAAACTTTTAGGATAATTAAGATCAATTAAAGCACCAAAAACATATCAAATACCAACGGCATCACTACCAAAATAGAGTATACATGTGCACCACACCCCTCTTCGTCTATACGGCCCGTGCAAAGTATTCACACCCGGCTCCCTACCAATCGGGATACGTGAATACAACAATCGGTATGCCACACCTAACCTCCCTCTCCTTGGGATACATGGACATACACCATGCTATGGTATATCACACGAAGTAATACCCGTATATCATGGTTTATCAAAAGGCCAAATAAACAATATCGGATCTGGACTCAACCATAACGTAAAAGTATTAAGAAATACCAAAAAAAAGTTAGGGAAAATTTACCTTACAAAAATAACGCATGCAAAATCAGCAACTTTTCAGTAAGAAATCATACACATATACTATATATAAGTATAAGTTTGGTATAAACTCACAGTGATTTATTATAAACAACCGAACGCGGTAACATCCAATTCCAACCAACAATAGCATTAAACATTCAGAGGCTCTAAATAGCCTTAAAACAACCCCTGGAGTAAACATTTCAAGTATAAAAAACAAACTATATCCCAACCTCAAGTTATACACTTTAGATCTTGATTATCCTATTTACACTTTCTTGTACAGCCCTCTGTTCAACCCCTGTTTTACCACACTTAGACTCAGATTTAGCCATTGACCTGAAAATACTAAATAAAGTATCCTCTTAAAGCTTTCTAATGAAACTGACCTCACATTTTTAAGATTTTTCTGTGATTTGTTATGAATTTTTAACACAGCAGCATCAAAGCTGTCAAAATCCAGCTTTATAACTCACTGCATGTTGCAGATTTTACCCAATTTAGCTTCAAATTCACACATTAATCAACATTATCTTTTATAATCTTTCAAATGCAGAACCTAGCCTCTAAATTAACATTTCTACTTGAAATAAACTTGTAATTAGAAGCATACCTTTGATGATTAACACATAATCCTCAAGAATCTAACATTGATCATCAAGGATTGAAAGATTAATATTAAGTGTGTGTAAATCGCACCTTGAGTGTGTGTGAGTTCTAGATGTGAGAAAATATGACTGATTTAGAGAGCTAGGCACGGTTTTGACCTGTTTTGGTCAACAATCCACCTAGTTTGCCATAGTTGACATATTTAGTCCTTCATGCGTAACTTGGTCATTACAACTCCGTTTCACGCAAAACTTTCTAGATCTCATAATTGATATATAAGAAGCTTAAATATAAAATTTCAGCCTCTAACTCGATCCAGAAGTCCATATTCCAATCTAACTTAAGTAAGTACTAATCCATAAAATACTATACTAACTTAATTAAACATGTTTAGCAACTTAAATGGACTTTTAGAAAGTTGGATGTTACAGGGGACTCTGTGATGTGCGGAAGACGTGTTCTATGACTTAGGCCACGACAAAGGTTGTCTGCGTCTATGATTTAAAATCACATATGATGGTCTTGATGGATTATAGTATCATATCAACAACAACTTTATCACATGTGATAATACTTGTGAGGGGGCTTAGTGCTGTAAGGGCGACTTGGCCCGCAACCAAGATCGTGCCCGTGTCTTTGATTTAGTATCACATGTGTATCATATGTGATGAAATAATAGTATAACATGTGATTGTCTATAATAAAAGAGTGTTCTCGCGTTCTTGTAAAATGAAAGTGTTCTCGTTTGCACCTTAATAATTGATGTTAACTATGTGAATCAATCTTAACTCTTAATACTTGAAATCAAGGGATTAAATTATGACATATCTATACTATCTTATAAAACAAATTTAACAAAAGTCTTAAAGTCTTAAAATACAAAATGACCAAGATACCCTTTATATCACTTTTTCACTCCCTTCTCTCCTCACATACGATTTTTTTTTAAATTACACTTTATACCCTTATAATTATCTATACTATCTTATAAAGCAAATTTAAAAAAAGTCTTAAAGTCTTAAAATACTAAATGACCAAGATACCCTTTATATCACTTTTTCACTCCCTTCTTTCCTCACATACACTCACCTTTTTTTTAAATTACACTTTATACCCTTATAATTAGTTAATTAATTTACTTTACGTCCTTTACTTTTAAATGTTTCATTTTAAATCTTTATCAAATTAATATACATAATCTTGTATCAATTAAAACATGTTTAAAAAACACATTTTTATTTTAACAAATTACACCATTATAATCGTCTCGTTAATACCTTCGAAATGAGTCCAACATTGAATAGTTTTTGACTTAATTATATTATTATATATTATATATACTGTGAAAAAATATTTTTAATATTTATGATTTATACTTTTATAGTTATTTATTTATATATATACTATATATTTTGGGGTTAGGCTGTCCAAATTGCACTATATAATATGTTCTGAATTAATATATTCATGGGTTTTTTTGAAATATATATACATGTATTAATTCAACCTTAATCTGAGTTTCTGGACAAGAAAGAGGGTAAGCAGTTGAAATTTCATTATAAAACCCATTTTTTTGGTCTTTTCATGGTTTATGATCTGTCAAAATTGTAGTTTTCTTTATTGATTTTGAGTGTTTATCTTAAAACTCAAATTTCTTGGTTCTTTGCTCTTGGTGTAAATCGAACACATTTGTGGAGTAGTTTAAATATATTGGATTTTAAACTGTCATACAATTCTTTTCATCGATAGTCTGTAATTGGAACTATAACTCTTATTTATTCAAATTGTATTAATATGTAAAGACCAAGTGTAACTTATATCGTCGTTAAATCTTTTTTTATAAAACCAGTGGAACTTTAAAATCGTTAAAATTCATGGCTCCCGCCGCATTGCGCGGGTACACAACTAGTTTGTAATAAAGGAAAATTTGAACAAAAATAATTGGTTAATGTTCTATAATAGGGGTATTTGTGGAAAATATTATGACATATGAACACATATGAAATCTTTTATTGAACATCACATGGTTACGAACATGATCTTATGAATGACTTATGATTATGAACATATTCTTATTAACACATTTTTTAACATACCTTATGGTTATGACACATTTTTATGGACACCTATGAACATCATTAAATATAATAAAAGTAACGTACATATAAAAATTTGTAACATCTCATTAAATACCATAAAAGTAACTTACACACAAGAATTATCTATTTGTCTTTCATCATTAAATCAAACATTTGAAGTAACCTCTATTAAATAATGAATCTTATTGATCTAATAAGTTCACAAAGTTAACATCTATTCGTGGTTAACAAAAGATCTTACCCCTAATATATATATATATATATATATGTATACACACATACATACTTAAAAGGGATGGAGAAAGATAAAATAGAAACACTATGACAAAATTAAATTTGTTGATAAACTACATCTCAAGTGGTTTTAACATGAAAGAACACATTTTCCTTGTTGATGATGGTTTCTTTAATGTTCAAACATTCAATCTTACAACATGAAACTGAAAGATAAAATAAAACCTTAAAACTCTCTCAAAGAAAACGAAAAATTCTGGAAAATTGTAAATTGATATGAGCGATGAAAAGTCAAGCTAACAAATATATATATATCAAGAAGTTTCATATTTAGCCCTTCAATTATAACCATGATAGCTCCGCTATCCTTCTAGAAACTTGACAACTCCAAATAACCCTTCTTGACTAGCAACTTTACAGTATCAACCCCTTTAAATGAAAATCCTTAAATATAACACCAAAACTTATATAAATGACAAGATTGGATAAGAAATCTAATATATTTAACATTCTCCCTAAATCTTGGCATTTAAATAAGTTAATCATCTTTAACCTTGAACATAAGTAATTACCTTGATTTATACCAAGAGATTTGCTGAAAATATCGCAGGTTGTTCAGAAGAGAGTATTTTTACAACTTTTATCACACCTAAAATAACCTTTTCATGAACTTGATGAATATCAATTTCTATATGTTTATTACGCTCATGAAACACGGGATTAAAGCAAACCCACCCCTTCAAGAAGAACTCGCAAGACATCCATCTCCGACAACCCACCATCAGGCTCCATCTCCCTCCCCTACTGTCGATACACTCCTCGCTCGTCACCTCCTCCTTTGAAATCTAAGACCCAGATCCAATTACCCTCTCTCTTAACATTATTGTGAACCTCTATTTCACTCTCATGCCCTATTGTAACCTTCGACTGATCATCATGTCCTCTTTCTCCTTTCTCTCACGTCACCATCTTATACCATTTATACACATAAAAAATAGTTTGGACTTATGTGTTGTCGACCTAAACAAAGTAGAGGGTTTTGAATCGGTGTTCATTATTGAAGGTGGTATTTTGTTTTGAATCAGTGTTCATGACCAAGGTTTTGCTTGATTTTCGCCTACTTGATTCGGAGCACCAAATCAATTAACAACGTGGGGGAGAAAAAGAGGGAGACGAAAACCTAATAAGTTCACATCATGAAGCAACAATATAAGTTTTTTTTGTTCGGTTTTTTAGTTATCATCTCAAAATGGTACCTGTCGTGGGAAGATGACAAAAAAAGGGAGAAGGTCCTTGGAGAAGCGAGGAAAAAATAGTAGTTGTAGGAACCCAGATCCTCAAATACACGAGTAGTTAATGCTTAAGACAAATTAGTGAGTGGAGGCAAATAGCAATGATATTAGTTGGCTAATGAAATACGATAAGTAAACAGTAATGAGGAACTAATACTCTTTGGGATATTGTCGTTGTCAAATGTATTTCAAAAGCTTTAGAGAATATGAGTTTACACCAAGAACACACACTGCTGTGTGAAAATAAAATATCTCTAAAAGCTATTTCTCTCAAGTGCTGAACTCTCTCACCGATAGTGCAAAGATCACGTCTTCAATTGGTAAGTCAACACGTCCTCCAATCTACTGTCTCCACATGTAAAGGTAGTAGTAACCGTTTTTGCACGTGTTGCAAGGAGGCAGAACCACTTGCATAAGAGAGACTGACTAGGAACCAATATGTTGATGAACGAAGTTGAGACCAAGAGGCTTTGCAAGTACTATGCAGAGGCTCCGTGTCCAGGACTCGAGCTCTGCATCCCGAGTACTTGGTAATGTTGGCATGCTACTTCGGTCTTGATCTGCTCTGTATCCAAGCTCTGGTTCCTGGCCGCTTCTAGATAGAAGGCCTTCTAAATTTAGACTAGAGACTTTTTACTTACACTTTCACATGCTAACAATGGTGGTTAGGGGTACATGTAGGGTTTGTTTGTATTTGCTTTGCTTTTTTAAAAAGGAATGAGAGGAACATGAAAAAAGACCAAAGTGCCTTGATTTAATGACGGTAATTTAATACTCATTAGTGGAAGGAACTAAAACCAAACGAAAATACACCCACATGGAGTCTTTTTTGCATTAACAATTTTGTAAGGGCCCAAACTAAGAAAAATAACAAATCACAGGGTCCAAAATTGTAATTTACTCTTTAAATACCAGTCATACAAACATAAGTCGTTAAATGTAACAACTTATGTTAACGTTATGAATAACTCTCTTGTTATTCATACAATTTATTTAATACCAAAAACAAGCATCAATTATACAGATACAAACAATCACTTTAATTTGAAAAAAAGTTATGATTTTCGTATTATTGGTTTTAAAATTTCAGTTTTCATCTTTATAATTTGTATTCTATTGCTATTTTAGTTCATGAGGCTAATTTTTACTTTTTAAGTATGAGAGACCAGAACAAAAATGAATTATAAACTATAAGGACAAAAAACAATAAATTGTAAACTATAAGGACCAAAACAACAATAAAACGTGAACCATATAGATGAAAATCATAAGTTTAAATACAAAGACGAAAATATCAATTTTCAAAAAACTACAGGGATTAAAGATGTAATTTACTAAAAGAAGAAGGTCAAAAACCCCACTGAACTCCTATGCAAGAAATGGGGTACAAATACCTTCCCTTAATCCACTTTTTGTTTGGGGGTACTGTAACTGATTTTATGCTATAATTAAGGGGCCTTAATGAAAATTTGCCAAATTTCATTCAGACGTTAGGAGCGTTCAACGCCTCTTCGAAGGCATTTTGCTTCTGGGCAGTTCCTAATGGACATGGAAGAACACAAAAGCATATGGAAGTCGGAGGAGGAAGAATCGATGGTTTCGGTGACGGTGGGCAGAGTCATGACTACTCTGCTTACTGCTCGACCTACTAAGCTCATCGACTCCATTTCTCATCTCCAATCATCTCCCAACCCTCATAATCTACTTGCTCGTGAGTTATAATCTTTCTTGTGTATTACCAAATTATTATCCCCTTATTTTTTCATTACAATTTGTGGGTTTTCAAGAATATAACATAAGCGGTTTAGTTATTTGAGATTATTGTATGCAATGCTGAAGCTCTGACTGTTGAATGTTATGATTGTTTTGTATTGTAGTTTCGTTGGAGAACTCGTTGCGGATTCTTCACAAGTATGTTAAGGATGGAGCTGAAAAGGAAGAGCCTCTAGATGCAATTCTGATTCCCATGATTGAACATGTATGTATAATTGTTCGAATTCTTGATGGTATTGCGTTTTGAATTTGAAGTAAAACCCAATTCAATCGACAGCAATTGATGATGGTATTTGGATGGGAAGATATTTTAAGTTGTTTATTGTTTGGTCTATCAAGTAATGGACAATAATGCTTATGAACATATGAAGAGCTTCTAGTTTTGGGCATGTGGTGTTAGAATCAGTTCATTATAGTTTAAGAACTGAAAACTAAAAGGTAGGGTTCTAATTGTTTTCATGTTTATTTTTTGTGGGGTAAGCAAGTAAATCTGTACCTCTAGTTCTTCATCAGCATGGTAGATAGTTCATCAAATGTGAGTATTTCAAGTGGTAACTCTTAAAACGGCTATCTTATGATGTTTGAAATGTCTGATCGTATCTTGTTTTGCTTTATCCTTCTAGGCAGTGTTTGAATCCTGAATTTTTTGTTCCTTTTATTAATTTCCATCTGGCTTATCCTATCACCAATGTTCAACAGAGGATACTCTTTCCATTTGGAAACTAGATTTGATGTGACTCTTGAAGGTCAAAATTTAAATCTTAAGATAAAGTTGATATGATTTTGTTTGAAATTTTAAATAATCAACATGGTCGTCTTATTTGTAGTACCTTTTAGGTAGTTCATGTTAGTTATTGTATATTGATGGAAATTTTATGTCAAATATGAATCAAGGAATCCACAAATTGACTTCCTAAATTCAAATTGTATCTCACTAATTTGGAAGGAGGTGGTAAAAAGCGTGTATCAAACTACTGATTCTCAGGTCATGTTAACAAATGGAGATTAAATTCGTTCTTTTTTGTCCAGTCATTAAGATGTAAGGAGTCGAAATACAAGAACCAGGAGATGATTATTCTCAATTGGCTCTTTCAAGACGAAGTTCTTTTTCAAGCATTAGCAAGAAACTTTTCTGACATTGTGCTGAGGAAAGAGGACCGTCATATTGCCTTGGGCTGGTGCATCCTTGCACGCCATCTCATAGAGTATGATGTTACTATGGGTCGGTTTTCAACAACTGGTAAAGTTACAAGACCTTGCCTCAAATCCATGTAATGATGTAAATCTTTATGGTCACTTCTCAGTGAAGGAGATAGTTTCAACACTAATAACTCAAGCAGTAGTTTATGCCCTATTAATTAGACATCCTCTTTTAAACAAGGAACATTCTGCTTTTATAATAAATCTCCTCTTGCCTAACTTTCTATTATTCTGACTTATTATTTGTGATAATCAACGAGGGTGTGATGGAGTAGGTCAACCTATATCTATTCTAATACTACATAATAGGTTAGAAGTCAGGGTATAAGAGTTGCTAATGTACGCGTCTATAGAGGGAAGCATCATGAAACTCAACTCTTTCGGTATTCAAATTTTCATGTGGATCAACAAATGTTGACAGAGGTTTGTGGCCATGCAAATTGACTTCCTTCAAAAAATCAGTATCATAGTTCTATTGATACAAATAATCCATTAGGTGACCTTGAAACTGAGTTCCAAGTAATATTTGACTTCCCCTGGATAGTTGATGCTGTGTTCATCTTCGAAGAATATTTTGACTCTTGAAATATAATCTACATCACCAACGAGGATATCATCCTCAACTAGAGTAATACTGTAAAGTGTAAAGGCTGGGTGAGGTGCAGTTGAATGAAGTTTTACGCACACAAGTAGGTTGGGATGGATCTCATTGTGCTCTCTCTTTAGAAAGTTATGTTGTTGAAATTAGATTTTTCTTGAAATAATCCTCGAGTGCTCTCATTGTTAATCAGGTTTTCTCCTGTTAGAGTTTCTTTATCTGCAGAAAACTGTATCTTGGATTTTCTCAAAATAGTAGACAACCAATTATGTATTGTTTGTTCCTGTCAGAAGGAAGATTCTTTGGAGTTTGAAGGCTTATAATTAACTGTAGAATCAACACATTTTTATATTTAGCATGTTGCCTATCATTGTGGCAGCCTCTGCATTTCACCTTGGGTTTTGAAAATGGAGAAGTTATGATGCCATGATGTAAAAATTTGCAACCACAACAACTGAGTACTTGCTGGCCTAACACTGATGCAGACACCTGTAATCAGTAATTTTTTTTTTCTTTCTTGCTGCAGGGATAAAGGAAAGGTACACTGGACTCTTGGAGAACCTTTCCATATGCAGCACCCATTTATTGTCTCTAATAAGCAATGGGAGGTACATATTTACACTGCAGTCTTCCTCAGTTTTAGCTGGATTATTCATTGCTTATTATGGCCTACTCAATGACTTGATATCTGGTAACATTGATTTAGTTGCTATATCTAATAAATGGATCAGGATATGTAAGATCTACGTATGTATGTAAAGCACTCTTGTGACCCTACAATTCAAGGTTCTATCATAGGTCCTCCCTATCACCATGACTCCGCACGTGCAGCTGTCAAATTGTCATAATTCTGAAACCATAGGTGGAGACATGTGTACAGGTAGTCTACTAAAGCAAAGACAGGCCCACTATATTATCTGACGATATTACAAGAAGAACATACCAATTGGAACTCAAGGTTGCAGATGCGTATGTATCTATAAGTTTTGGAGATGCTATTATCCAAGGCTGTCATGTCATAGGCCAAAGATCCAGCTTGGCTTATCCACTCCAAGCTTCAGTCAGGATAAGCAGATTTTCAAATTTAAGTAGAAACCTATTGCTGTTTTCCAGTCCAGTATAGATAATTGATGCTTCAATGAAATTTAATACTAAGAATCAAGATAGCATAAAGGATATTGCTGACAGAGAGATTGATATAATTGAAGAAGAAACATATTTTCCAAGTTATCCCAAACTAAGTGGTATTGGTTTGCAAATTGCAATTCCCCATTGATCCTTTCTGATTCATTTCAGTGTTCTAACCCAAGTCACTAGTTCTCTGTTACTACTTCTATCCAGTACATCCTTTGACGCTCTCAACTTGATACATGTCACTTCTTGAGGCTGCATTTGGAGATGCAAGCATCTCAAGGGATACTCCCTTATATTCTTTTTCAATTGTGCAGCAAAAAATTATGATTATATCTGATTCTTTTTATAGAAAATGGTAAATAGTTAGTACATACAGAAAACTGGAAATAGATATCCACTAAATATATTCTCCTTTGTTACACCAAAAATTACCTTTACATTCTTGGTGGTTCACTAGTCTATGCATCCCTACTCACCATGGATAGTTTGTTCCTCCACAATTTGAGGCTACCTTTGATAAAGTAGAGTGAAATGCTATAGGGGATTCATTTATACTGATATTTGAATATGACCTTAGGGCACCGTTATCTTGAAATGGATATGAAGTTTGGGATATTGATAAAAATACTCACAACATATGAAGTGTCTTGGTTTCTGTGCCTTTTTTATTGATGAACATCAACTCATGTATACAGAGAGAATTAGAAAGGTTTGACATGCCATCCTAAAAAGTCAAAGCTTTGTTAATTGGAACACAATATGATTTCTTATGAGAGACTAGGGATGTAGCTTTTGTCCTATCTTTGTTTTTAGGATTTTCATTTGAAACATCTGGTTTTAACTTGTCTAATGGAGATGGTGTTTACTCGGGAAATTGTACAAATTTTCCATAGAACTTTCGTCATTGCTCAGTTAGAGAATGTTGTGTAACTTGTAAGTCGTAACTGCAACATATTGTTTGATATAACTTATAAATGGGCTTTCACAGTTACGTGTTTACACCTTGAGACGGCACCATAGAATTATGCTTCAATATTTGGTATTGCTGGTACCGTTGTCGAAATAGTTTCAGTTATGTTTTCTCTTATATTTTTGTTGTGGTAGAGGCTCAATAAAGAATGTTGTGCAACTCTTAAGTAGTAATTGCAACAGATTGTTTTATACAACTTATATACCTAATGCAATGCTCATGGTGGGAATGGGATCAGTGTCAAAAATAGTCTTTTTGTGTGTCATGCTATCTTCATGATGGGTGTCCCTATTACAAAATTTTAAGCTGAATTTAGTTTTTCTACTCTTATGGTTGATATCTGCTTTGTAGTACTTTGCAGGGTGGGTTTGAGTTACCAACTCGTCTTTCAGTGGCTGCTGCCGATTGTGTTATAGCCCTTAGCATAGCTTTGACAAGAAAGGAGATGGTTTCTGAAGCTTCAGAGAACACAAAAAAATCATCAAAACCTAGTCGACAAGACCTGCAAGGTATATCAGTAGTTGCTGTTGGTGGCCAGAGAAAAGCAAAGTCAATCAGTCCAGCTTCTGAAGTCACAAGGGATATGAAAATGAGCTTGTTGCTTTGGAATCTTTTAGATCGTCTCATTATGCTTGTGCAGAGACTCCATGCTGTATGTTCTCAAATTGTTATCACTTAATTTCGTGCAGTTGCGCTCCTTTCGATATCTCAGTTACTGATTACCAGATGTTTTGATTTTCTCATCTTCCAACATAGGATGCAAAATATCCTCTTATGAAATATAGGGTGCAAGAACATGACATATATGGAGGGTTAAGAAGCATGTGCTTCATTCTATTCTTTAGTAGCTTAATATTTGCTCACTTTTTGCATTTTAGTCTTCTAGATGAAAGTGAAGTGTATATAAGTAGTCAATAGTCATTATTGCCTTTGATTGTGAGAATTATTTAACAACATAAGCCAAATGCCATATCAGGAACCTAGAGATGTCGTGCTTTCTCTGTATTCAAAACATGAGCCTTAGGCTGTACCCATGTTTCATTGTTCTATTAGTCTCATGAAGTTGATAGTTTCAGGGCTATGTCATGGGAGTCTTGTCTTTTAGCTGGTGAAGTTAGGTGGATTTTGAGATTTAGGGTTTCAAGTCATCTATGATAAGGGTAAGCCTGTGATTATGTAGGTGATGGGATTGAGCGCCTAGAATAAAGAAAATATCTTACATAGTAGAAACGAACAAAACATAACATCTTATCTCCTCAAGTTGGAGCAATATATCGATAATGTTTAACTACTCTTGCACAACTATATATCATATCGCATATTGGAATCCCTCACATTCCTTTGAAAAAATAATAATTATTGTTGATGTAAAGGTACATGGTCAGGGAGAAGGTTGTAGATGCTAGGTACTCTTGGATAAGCACGTACAAGCACACCGCCTTTTTGCATAACAATAGATAACTGGAAAAAGGGTGCTATTGTTGTGGGTTGGCTCTTTTGCTGGTGGGTTGTCTTGGACTAGAGGAGTCACGAGTATAATAGGCAAGAACGATTGGATGTTGGATTGCCAAGTGTAAACTTAACTGGTAGGAGGGAGATATAGATTTCTTTGAGGAATGAGGAGACAAAGTACGAAAACTTCATCCAACTAGAAGGGGTTTGTGTGTGTGTGTGTGGGGGGGGGGGGAAGGGAGGGCACATGATTAGAGGAGCTAGTTTCAGGCCTACTGAAGTTTGCATTGGCTAAAGTGTAGCATCTTCTAAGGGTAGCACTGTAGGACTGTAGCACGTATAACTCTCCTTTATGCATGAGTAACCACCAAAAGCACATTTAATTGATCTTGGATTATATTTGGTTGCTTGCTGACAAGAACTGTGAACAAAACTATACTTTCAGAGAAATTCTATTGTTATTCTCATTGAAAAGCAAAAGGGGTATTTATACAGCTTAGAGACCTAACTAGAATCCCATAATTTAAGGAATTTGATAACATACAAGGAAACTTACCAAACTATACAAATATCTACCAAATCTGTTACAAAAGGAAAAATAATCCCAAGAAATCAGGGATTATATTCACTGTATCAATTCCACAAAAACAAACACAACCAGAGATAGGTGACAAGTGAAAAAGGGTATGGAAGTGTATAAGAGTGAAAGGTGTACCTCCTTTATGAAAGATGAATGAATCCTATACATAAAAAATTGACAGGAAGTACATCTCCCTGTTAATGGTAAGGAGCATAGTGTTGATCAATAAAGTGCACACCACCTCCGGAAGGTGGCATTTTTCGTTCAACCATGCCATTATATTTAGCTATATGCACTTGATTAATGTGTCAGATATGTATTTGTATAAATCAACTGTAAATTAATCTTTGGCATTATCAGTACAGTGGATTTTAAGAGAAGACTCGAGTTGAGTTTTGACTCGACACAAAAAGCACAAGCTTTTGAAATATTTCAACTTCTAGGTTATAGTAAGTAAACCCAAATAACATCAAAATGGTCATGAAGGAAGGTCACAAAGCAATATAAAGCCTTAGACAAATTCAATAGGATAAGATCTTGGCCATCAATGTGTACTTGCTGAAACGGTACAAATGTGGCTGACAAAGGAACTCAGAGAAACAAGGAAAATGATGTCTTAGTTTTTCAGGGTATATAGAGAATGATGCCTCGGCACCACACAACTTGATACTAGGCTACTTGCATCACAAAAGTTTGCCATTAGTTTCCATTAAGTATCTCATTGGTAAAGTTCCTTAGGCCCATATCTAGTCCCAGTCAAATGGTGTTTGCAAGAAGAATTTGAGTGGGAAAGACCTATATAACCATTTTAAGTTTCTAGTTATTTGGCTAACATAAGGTCAATCAGGAGTTATTTATGTGAATCCTATACCAGTAATGGATAAACCATTAGCAGTCCTAAGTTCCTAATAACAAGGTGTGCACGTGGTTTAGAAGTAAACAACATATATGCATTCACTTTCAGGCGTTGAGGAAAATGAACATGCAGTAGAATAGGTAGGAGGTATGCTTGTGTGTGATGAAGTTTATTGACCAAATTGAAAGCTTTCCATCATTAATGTGTTCCATGATAGGCAATATGAGCTTGTATAGGTTGGACCAGGCGATAACCAAATTCAAGCCTTTTATTGGCAACTGATAGAGGACATAACTAATGACTATAATTTTCCAAAAAGGAATCAAAAGCTCTCATCTGCAAAATAATTGGATAATTGGGGTAACTAGAAACAATACCCAAAAATCACGGGTATATGTATATGTATATGTAGTATGTTGATAAATAGAGTACCTAAACTTCTAAGTACTTTCTAAACACTCATTTGACCTAAAAGTTCACTTCCGTTCTATGCTGTTAATTGCGGTGTTGTTGTGCTGCAATAGCGGTGCAATAGTGGATTGTGGACTAAGATAAAATTGCGGTGGTCAAATTGCGGCGGAAATTGCTTTTTCGATATTAGCGGCGCAATTGACCGATATTTGAGCTGTATTTGAGGTGAAATTGCAGACCGATATTCCGATATTTTAGCTTGGGCCTCTTTAGAACTATGTTGACTCGGATGCTGAACCTATTGCTTGCGATTAGCTCGTTTATGAACATTTTTCCTATTTTGTTTTGTGAAACTTGTTTAACTTGATGCTTTGATGTTGAAACTATATTTTTAATTAATGCATATGATATGTTTATGTATGCATACATATATATATATATATTGTATACTTCTAAGAAATATTATATGAACCACTATTTTTGGACCGCTATACCACCGCTATAACCGGTATTTCAAATATCGGTCCTGACCGCAAATTTGGATTTTCACCGCTATAACTTCCATTACATGCGAGTATCTCCATCACGAGTTATTACAAGGTCTATATTTTGTCAATGGACCTAGAACCTTCTTAGGTCAAGATCCTTTGAGGAGGTAGAGCTTGCTATAAGGCTATAACTCATGGAGAGCTCATTACTGTGAGCGATTTAAGAAGTGATCATCCAAAGTGAAATCAATAATTAATAAAGTGTGATTTTCAATTAAACAGGGGACAGAGCATTCCTGAATCCTTTCTTGTGTTCATTCTCTTGTTTCTTCATTATTTCCTTCTGTTGGTACAAGTACTTACCTAAATTATGGCGTGCTTCCATTAAAAATATATGGATTGACTCAGGAAAATCTAGGTTTATGATAGATATGCTACCGAATCTGCATCTCAAGAAAGAAGGTAGATTGTGAAATGAGGAGTGAGCTGCTATGGAGACCCAAAAGCAAGGGAAGGGGGTTGGTAGCAACTAGTCTCATGATATTCTTGCATCTATGGATGCTAGCCTTACCTGACACATTCTGGCCATGATTGATGTTGAGGAGTGTATAAGGGCTAGAGTCGGATCTAGAAAGAGTAATTAAGAGCGTGGATACTAATTAATCTTAACAACACATGGTGACCATGGGTGAGGTAAGGCAAGCCAAGCATAGACGACCCATAGGAGGAAGACACGATATGGACATCATGGATCATATAGGGGGAATGTTATGGTATCCATGGCTCAGATTTCACCAAGGAGACGCCTAAGAGATACTTTCACACTTATGAGGCAACATGCTAAACATTCACCGAGGAATGTTCTAGAAGCCTCTAGGAGATCTAGGGATGTTTTAGTGCTCCTCAATCCTCGACACTCCCAAAGACTTTTGTACCAGCAAATAGCATTCTAGAATCTTCTTCATGTTAGATGACTAGATGTTTTCGATATTCTGAATATGAACCTAGAGCTTCTAGGATCTAGAATGATTCAACTTGAGTTTCGTTTAAGATGGGTGAACTCTTTATCTATAAATGATCCAAGAAAGTATCATCCAAGTAACGAACAACTTAGTGTAAACTTGAGTTTCCAAGTGTTATCCAAATAATGAACAATTTCATGTGATCATTCTCTTGTACATATCTCCCCCTTTGTCTGGCACAAGGCTTAGTTAGCTCAACTAGGACAATATTGACTTAAATATCACACGGATTGACTTGATAAAATCTAGGTCCATGACCTTAGACTCTATGCCATGTTGAAGTTAAGGGTGTCAAATCATCTCTCATTTTGATGGAAGACCCTGTATGTATAATGTACTTGATGGTCTTGTCGGCCATGAACAAAGTAAATTTTCATAGATAAGGGAATATAACATCTTCTATCAATATCCAAACAAACCAGTGAGATACTGAAGCAACACAAAGAAAATGTCATATTTAGGGCACATAATTGCGCATAGCTTGAGCATGGGGAAGCAGACGCCCTTTACTCGGATTTTTGACATTTAGAGCCTAAAAACGATGGTGTCATCAACTGAAGGCATTGTCATGACCTTCCTTGGTTCTTACTAAGTTGTGAAGTCATATTGCTTTTCTTGGGTGACCTCACTGCAGCTCAAATGGCCTCTTATGTTATAGTTAGCTTATGTCCAAGTAGCAACTTCATAGAGTGCTCAAGTAATATGATTTCATGGTAAAACTATTAAAGTAAGAGATGAGTGTATGAGCATCTACGTTTGTTTGACTTTAAACTATTGCCATCATCTGATGTAAACTGGTATCTTAAGGAATCGAAATTACCATATTCTTTTAACTAAGAAAAATGTACTTGCATGATCAGACACTTCGAAGGAGATACGACCCCAAAAGAGACACGATTCCTTGCTATTTTTTCTTTCACGTCATGCAAAAGCTTTGATCCTACAAGTTTTCCCTCTTTTTGCTAATATCAATATTTTCATTTTTATCTTTCATTGAACTTCTAGTTGAGGTATTAACTATTACCACTGTGGAGCTTTTTGCTAGTTCTATGCCATTTTTGAAGGAGTATTTCCTAAATTTTTTTTATTCAACTAGAGCATTCGAAGTTATTTTCAGTCTCCTGCTATCATATCGGTTTTTGCTTATTTTATGGTTAGAATATGTTGTAAATGGAAATTGATTTTGGTTGGATTCAAATACATTTGGAATCTACTAGAAGGGTGCTCGCGTAATGCAGCGAGATACATCTTCGTTTTAATGTTTTGTTTTATTTTTTGTCTCTGTTGATACAGTACGGTTTATGTGGTTTTGATAAAGATAATGTTTTTACTTTTGAATAAAAATATATTTGAAGATATCATAAAAATTTGAAAAAATATATCGATATTAATATCAAATTAACTATTTAAAAGTTCTCGTTTTTTGTACAATTTTTTTTGGTTCAATTTTTTTATTATAATTTAATTTAGATCTAATAGCGAAGTAATTTATTTTTTGCTTAACAATATAATTTTTATAAAGATAATGATTCTGTTAGAACTCATTGATTATCCTAATTATATTTTAGAAATTTTATATTTAAAATAAGATGTTTATCTTGTATTTGATTATATTTATCTGCAGTTAGTTATATGAATTCAAAATGGAGCTTTAATAAGTTGTACTTACGCACAATTTACTTGTAATCTTAAGTTATAAGTAATATGCATTAATAAACAGTACTTCATGCATAAAGAATGGTTTTTAAGAGTTTTTGTCAAATGCTTTATAATGTAGTATAGATATGCCAAGTAACCCTTACTCTTTTTTTGTATCTCAGTGGAGCAGGAAAAGTCGTTCTTTGAATGCAAAGGGATTGGAAAGAGTTCTGAAATGGTTGCATGAGACAAAAAAGAAGTATCATTTTTCTCAAGAGGCAGGTACTGTCTTCATTGTTGTTCCTTCATGAGTTTATGAACTTCCTTACACCTGCTATCCTGATCGTCCTTTGGAAGACAGGTCCGCCGAAGGTTAAAACTGGCATGTTGCTTCTCTCATCTTGTTGGAAACACTACGGCATCCTTCTGCATTTGGAAAATCATCGAATTTCTGATCGTCACAATGAATTGCTGGACCAGTACTTGGCCGGTATTGAGGTTAGATATAACTAAAGTTGCTTCTAGCTCTAAGTTTTAATGTGCCACCAGTATTGTAGCATCCATGTGATCTTTTTTTTTTGGGGGGGGGGTCACTTTTTTTTCTTTGATCAACCTGGATATTCAACCCGCTATGCGAGCCGACTAATCCCAGGGCGACCACCTGCTTTGCAGATAACCCGGAGTCACCACATTTGAACCTCCGTGGCCACAAGGGAATTTTTATTCCTCCTTGGATTTGAACCTGGGACCTCCTGATACTTTTGACCTTTGGAGCCAAGCTTAAACCAATCAGGCATCACCCTTGTGGTTGGGGGGGGGGGTCACTTTCTAATAGCTTTTGTTGAATTTATCTTTTAGCTTAACACAAACCTATTAAGAGATAAGAGTTGACTTATGTTGAAAAGGATTTGGTAAAATGGAGGCATTCAATAAAACAAATACATGATGTGTGAATAACATCAGCACAGAAGTGCTTAGAAACATGCCATGTAGCACCACGCTTCAGAATGGCTGAAATTCTTCAGAATTGCCAGGACTCTTTGTAATTATTTTGGGTTTTGACAGTAGTTTGACATGTCTCTTACACTTCACTGGGTAAA
The DNA here is from genome assembly GCF_001531365.2 of Cynara cardunculus var. scolymus. Lineage (NCBI taxonomy): Eukaryota > Viridiplantae > Streptophyta > Magnoliopsida > Asterales > Asteraceae > Cynara > Cynara cardunculus. The sequence continues at coordinate 28,910,019 of NC_037529.1, forward strand.
AAATTGTAACAAAGAGTAAAAAGGGGATTAAATGCACATTATCTTGGTGCAGATGTGGGAGAACAATCACCATGGGTTCCCTGTTCTAATCTCTTTTTTAGTGAGCCAATAATATCAGTTACATATCTTGAAGGGTGTGAAGGTTGTGCAAGCTTGAGGTGGTATAATGAGATTGGAGCGTGTTCATGCTTGTTAGAGCTTGACCAGGGCCGGTCCTAATATTTTGGAGGCCATGTACAAAAAACTAAACATGCCTTTAATTTTTTAATTTATATCATTTATTATATTACTTTTTGTTACATTTTAACGTTTGTTTACATAAATCAACCAATAACTCATCTTTTACTTTGAACAAATTTTAATTTTTAATGTTAGCGTTTTTAACTTTCATAACCCCTCTTATAAGGGTTTGTGAGCGAGGTAGAGGGTACAAAATAAAATGTGAATAACAACCCCCCTTTATATATAATTGACCAATCATTATGAATAATTAAGAGAACACATATCAACAAGAACCTTTTATTAATCTATGTCATTAAGAAAACACTATATTAAAAATTAAAAATGTTCCAAAAAACAAGTAGAAAAAAATATATTAAAAAAATCTAAATTTTCTTAAATATCTGAAGAAAAGTATAAAATAAATCATTAAAAAGACAGTAAACAACCAAAGTTATTCAGAGCATCTCTAATAACTATTGTATAATTTTTCTAAAATAGAAAATAAAAATTTAATATCTCTAAAAAAATTACATTCAACTCTAAAAGCTAAGGCATGGGAATGGACCCCAACCTGTCGGGGAACCCGGTCCACCCGCCCCGGTCGGGGACGGGGCTTCCCCGCTAAATCAGGGATGGGGACGAGGATCCCCGTTTGTCTCAAACCGGGGATAGGGATAGGGATGGGGATGGGTATGGTACTCCCCGCCCCGCCCCGTACCAGTTATATATAATTTAATTAATTAATAAATTATATATATATATATATATATATATATATAATTTCAACTAAAACGGTAATTCATAATTTCCTATTTTCTAGCTAGTTTTATAATCTAAAATTGTTACTTTTTGGATGTTAATATGTAATATTTTGGATGTCAAGTCAAAATACAATTACTCGATAAGTTTTGTATATTACTCGATATGATTTTATATTACTCAATATCTTTTGGTACATGTGGCTTTAAGTTTTTTTGGATTAAATTGATTTTTTTTGGTTTTAGGTTATTAGTTCTTATATGATGTTGTGGTTTTTTGTATTAAAATAAATTCATTTTGGTTTTAGGTTTATTGAAAATGTTTGAGATTTAAACATGCATGGTTTCTCACATATTTAATCTAAAGTAACTTACATAAACGGAAAAAAAATATTTCCCGTTTCCCCATTGGGGATGGGGATGTGATTATATTCCCCGGTGGGGATGAGGATGGGGACGGGGATAGATATAAGTAATCGGGGACGGGGATGGGGATTGAGGTCCCCGCCCCATTCCCATGCCTATTTAGCTACTCTATTATAGCAATTTCAGTATTAATTATTTCATTAAGATATTTTATAGATTTATCATCCCAATACACTTTTGAGAAAACATTATAAAAATTATAATACATTCAATCTCACTGGTGGAACCAAGTAAAATAATATATGTCTCTACTAAAAGTTAAGTTTAAAAGATTTCTACTTTTTTCCCCTCTATTTTAGCATACACTTTAGCATAGTTAGAAATGGTCTAAATCATTATACTTGGAACTCTCAAAAAAGAAAAGCCAAAAGAGACGTTGCTTGTTCATGATGACTACAAATGGAGATGAAAACAAATTAACAAATAAAATAAGAATTAAGAATTTTAGATCTGAATTTGGAGAATAACTTATATAAGGAACTTACTAAAAATAATTAAGATAATTTAATTATCAAATTAATAAAAATTAGAAAAAAAATAATTAAAAAGAATTATATATTTAAATCATCCTTAAAAAAGAATTCCAAAGAATAAAGAAATCGTTAAAAGTCTGTATATTTAATGATTCTCAAAAAATCTGTGATAAAACATGTTACCGGATCCGAACTCGGGGAGACCACAAAGCAGGCACTAATTTCCTATGCATTTTGCCACTGCGCTATGACATCTTTTGTTTTAGCTATTGTATTAATTAGTTTATATAGTAATTTTAATACAAGTAGAAAATTAAAAAATATCGGGAGGCCCTGTGCGGTAGCACCACTTGGCACACCTCAAAAAACGGCCCTGAGCTTGACCTTGAACATCTGAAGATTGTGTTTGGTTGTTTGCTCTATCCATATAGATCCTTGACTAGGGGCCTGTTTGTTAGTAGCTTAATGAGCTTAATGGGATTCACAGCTTACTTGGTCAGCTATACATGACATGTTTGGTAGTGGCTTAATGATATAGAAAGTTGCTTATTCAGTAAGCCTTTTTTGGGAGGGGGGGCTTTATGCAAAAATCCAAGTTTTTTCTAGACCTGCACTTCTCAATTAAAAAACATGCTCTTTCCATCTATGAAGAAACTCTCCCAAGCAAAAACCTTCCCAAGATATACAAACGATTAATCCATAGACAACTTTATCCATACACGACTTTAATGGAAAACCAACCAAACATCCCCTAGCTTTTTTAGAATGAGAACCATAAAACTAACTCCAATGACATAGCCCAATCTTTGAGCTGGTAGAAAGAGGCTTGGTGGTCTGGTTGCCATTATAAAGTACCATATCATAATTTACATTTTCTTCGATGGAGTTTGTTTTTTTGACAAACGAGTTATGCAGTATTATGCAGGGAACTCCACCACAGAACACAGAGATGATAAGGACAGTGGAATAGCAACCATAAATTTCTTCCTGAATTGCTTATTACTTCTGTTGGGGTGTTTTACTTCGAAGCAATTTGATACTGCCATGAGAGAACACAGGCTGCATATTACTCGTGTTGTTGCATCACAGGTAGGTGAACTTGTTGCAACCAATTTTTTCCGCACAACGGTAGACATGACATGGCTTGCTTTTGCACATGTAAAACTTGGAAACAATCATTTAAAGTTTGCTTTGAATGCGTTTAATTATGCATCTTTTTGATCAATTTGAATATTTATTTTTCCTTTCATCTTCAGTGAGTACACTTGGAATTGTATCAGGGAAACCTTAAAAGTCTTATAGAACTTGTTTGCACACAATACTATAGAAATCTATTGTAGTCCTAAGCAAACTGAATAGTTAGACTACAAGACGGCCTAGGTATCGAATCCATGCCACCTTGGTACTGAAACTTAGCTTAGGAAAGAGTAACATTTTATCTCTTACTTTTGTAGAATACAATATCATCACCAACCACGACTCCTGCTAAATGGATACTTGCATGACTAATCCAAATAACATTTGCAGTGGTTGTATATAAAAGATCTTGTCTTGGAGCACTCTTGAGGTATCTTAGTATCTGTGAAACCACATTCAAATGAGTAGTTGGGCTAGAAGAATGAACGAACACCTCTTTATAGGAAAATTCAACATTAAGCTTAGTGACTATGAGAAAGGTTGGTTTCCTAGCTGATCTTCTAGATCATCAAGAAGCTCAACATCATCATGATAAATTCGTCATTTAGGATCATCAGAGAATCTGCCACCAAATGCCTTCGATACCGTATTTAGTCATCCTATGACATAGGAAGATATCATGGCATTTAGCCGTTTCAATACACAAGAAGTACTTGGAACTCTTCAAGTCCTTTTTTTTATATAGATGGGGGAGGCCCCTCCAATCAAGAAAAAAAATATTAAAAACATTTTTTTATAGACGGAAAAGAAAACCAAGGTCAACACTTGGGTGGAAGCTAAACCGAAGCAACCACGAGAAAGGAACAAAGCTCACAGAAACCGAGAAAAGAGAAGAAGAGAAGAGAGAAAAGAAGGGAAGGACCAACCACTAGGGAAGGTTCCAAAGAAGCCTAGCCCGGACAACGTTCCGAGAGGGCTTTACAGTTAGGCTAAGAAGCCTGGACCAAACATCATTGAAGATGGTCTTGACCACCATATCAGAAGATCTCTTATTTTTGAAGATACAATCATTTCTTTCCTGCTAAAGGTGGTAGACAGTACCAACAAGCAGTAATCTGCGAATAATAGACCAAATGGTCTTGCCTTCGGTGGCTTGCTGGAGGACTTTGATGATATCAACCCAGTTGTCCGGGACAACAAGAAGGTTCAGCTTCGGCTTAAGGCCATTCCAAACCTGGTTGGGGAACGGGAACTCAAAGAAAAGGTGTTGATGAGAATCAGGCATGTTATGACAAAACCACAAGACAAATTTGGAAAGGCTTCCCAAACCGAAGCTTATCATGCGTCTTAAGATGCTGCTTCATGGCAACTCAAAGAACGAAAGCATGTCTGGGAATATGTTGAGAGAACCAGACCATGTGGTGCCAATCGGTGTCAGGTTCATTAGGGCGAATAAAGAGTCAGACGTCATGAACCGAGAAAGGGATAAGACGGCCATCTCTATTTGTGCAGAGGAGTTTGTCAGGGACAAAAGGGTAAAGAACAGGGGGAGAATGATCACGAAGAATGGGATTGGAACTATCCCGCATTTGGGGGTAGGTCCAACAACCACTACAAATAATATCCTGAACCTGGGCATCGAGGGAGAGATTTGCGTTAAGGATTGTTCTATTTTTACATGTTCACAATTATATGTTACCAGAAGGCAGACTCAGAGTTCTTCATCAGAGAAACTTTTTGAGTCTGGCTTTTGGTAACATAGAATTGTGAACATATAAAAACAGAACAATCCCATTTGCTACATCTTAACTTGAAATACATCGACTTGTCTTAATCATACCTATCATATTCCTATAGAGTGCCTATGGAGCCAAAGTAGAAGAGGTATTCTAAAGGTCGTACAAATACCTGAACTGCAAAAAGCTAGAAGCCCTTAGAACCATGAAATGGGGAGGTTGATTCATATAAATCTCTGGCTCAAGAACATGAGAATAAATGTTTTTTTGATATCAAGCTAATGAAGAGGCCAATGGTGAGTTCTTGGGTAATCGCAGTCCGGCCCTGTGTCAACCTTAGCAATTGGGCAGTGCCTTCTCATAAATCCTCAGATGTTTGAGAGTACCCTTTAGCTACCGATTTCACTTTCGACCAAGAACATCATCTGGTTTGAGCTTTACAGTATATCCCTAGTTGTGTGTGACTCATCATAGAAGGAAGATCACAAGTCCCTACATATTATTTTATTAAGTAAACATTTCTTCATGCATAGTCTGTCTCCATTTTGGATGGGCAAGAGACATTTGATAAGACTGTCTGCAACTAAGCTAAAATCATATTTTTGGAAAGCACAACTAAGTCTTCGGGAGTCAAGATGATAAAATGAAGCTGTGGGAAATAGACCGGGAGGATATGCCCTTTGAAACATTAGACAATATAGTAAAAAAATGACCATCTGAAAACAGAGATGAACATTTCAATGAATTAACATTGTGCAATCCACCTATCACTATTAGGGGTTTTCAAAGATGTACCAAAAATTGGGTTTTTTCGCATGATGGAAATTAACAAAACCCGATGACATTTAACAATGAGAATTTTAATAAACAAATCCAAATGACTGTAGAAACGTTGTCAACAAAATTGACAACAATATTTGGGACCACTAAAAAGACTTGCACTAATTTTATAGACGGGTTCTGCCCACCACCAAATAATTAGGTGGTGGGACAACRCGAAAAGAGGCCATGCGCCAAGATAGCTCAACGGGTACCCACTCAGAAATCTGACAGTAGAGCCCGGGGTCGTCACCACGGGACATCAAATTCACCACCAGATAACAGGAAACTAACCGCTTCGGAGAAATCCTGGTCGAATAACTTGGATACAACCCTCTCAAGAAACACGATCGGCCACCTATCGGTGGCAGACCGCGGATCAAAAGAGAAGCAGACCCGCGAACCAACAAGCAAGTCGAGAGGCTTTGTTTGATTAAATGTACTGTCCATAGGTATACTACGCAGAGTATCTGCTGAAGAAGAAGGCTAGCTATACAGGGAAATCTCTCTGTAAGGAGAACAAATGAGTTTCCTAAATAGGCACGACTCAGAAAACAAAGTAGAAACTGACCAAGGCTTGGATGCTTGTCACTCACAACCTGGTCCAGAAGTCTGGGAAGTACCTAGCTCTTGCAAGGTACAAAAAGTTATTGAACAATTTAAACACTTTTAATTATATTTAGAAAAGATTAATGAGATATATTGGCATATAGGGAACATATTTGATTCAAATCACGATTAACTTTTGCCAATACTGTGCAATATGGAACCGTTAGTTATCTTAACACAATGATATGGAGGATTCACCATGGTTGCACTGTTTTTATTGCTTTCATGTCATTGTTGCATCTAATACAATAATCAATGATGTAGTACATGTAGATGAACAAGAAACGAGATAACCTGGCTGTGTAACATCAGTTTGGGAAATATGCTGCTCTTCAGAGGAACAATGTGGAGGAAACTGAGCTTCTCCTCTTTTAGTTGAATTCTTGAAGTAGTCATTAACTGAACTGTGTGAAGTAGTCAACCCAGTTCATGGACTATTATCATATCGTCTGCTAAATGTAAACCTTGAACAACTACTTCATCTTTCACTGGGACCTCCTGCTGGGATAATGATTCGTATATGCAAATCAAACAGTAATTGGAAGAGACAACATTCAATATATTTAAGCCTAGGGGAGAGTGGGAGAACAAAATGTCAAACAACCGTGGCCTAACTGGAAAATTGTATAACTCCAAAAGTCAAATAAAAAACTGTTGATAATTTTGGACAATTGGGAACTGTCAAGACCCTCATTCCTTCGTTTTCCTTGCCATAAATTTAGCTGGTCACTTGTTCAGAAAGCTGCAGTTGCATTGAGCTTTCACAGCTCACAGCTACTCAAAGGTTAAATCGGCTCCATCTTTGTTGCTGCAATAAATGCAACATGTAACGATACTAGAGTAGTCTAAGAATGATGCACAGTTTGTGAAGCTTTTAGTTCTATATTGTGCCTACAGACCCATCTTTGCAAAAAGATATTTTTAAGTTCCAACAAGGGATCCTTGCTTACTTCTTTCTTTTCTGAGTTAGCACTGTTTTTAGCTTTGTTTTGACATCCTTATTCAAATGTTCAGTTTGCAGCATAAAAAGTGATATACAGAGTATATGCATTTCATATGATGTAATCAGTTCTACTGTAAACTGACCATAAGACCAATGAGATGATATTGAAATAATATGTTTTAATTGCTGTAAACCACCTTTTCTTTTTGTGGACTGTCATTCTTGGTTATATCCTGGTATATACTTTGAGTTATGCTAATATATTGACTCTTCTGAAGCTTTGTTCAGCCGATGATGATGTGATTGATGGCGCTGTTTCAATCCTAAAGGCAACCATCTTTGGCACAAACCATCTTGCATCTGGGTGCAGTCTTGTAGACAGTAAACAGATGCATTCTGTGTTACCTTTACTGCTAAATCTTTTGGATGAACGGGATGGCACAGCCAGAGCTGTTGTAACATTGATTGCCGAATTTTGTTCCATGTATATATTTGAACTTCCAAATTCTAAGCTTTTAGTAGTTTGATTTTAAGGTTTGCCAGAGATGAGGTGCAAATTAGTTTCTCCAGTAAGTTTTGGTGAGAGATAAACAGAAAGAAAGCTAGGCCCCTCTGTGGGGACCAATGTAGCACGCTTTTGGGTCGTAATTTACATATGTTACTTGTATATCTCTCTTAAGGCCTATGGGAAACTGAGCAGCCAACGACCTCCCGTATTCAATTATTTAAATGCACTAGGTTTAACTCGATCTGATGAAAAATAATTCATTTACCAGGAGCGCAGATAGATATTGCCTTGAAGAAATTCTAAACCGTCTTGCTGGTGAAAATATCGCTCAAAGAAGGAATGCTTTTGATGTTCTTTCAGAAGTCATCCACATTTCATCAGATTCAGCATCTACACTTTCACATTCACTTTGGTATGCAACATGTACTAGTTTTTTGTATTTTTGTTAGTTGTCACTTTTCGATGTTTAGGTTCTCAAACATAATAATCATGTCAGGCAGGAAATAGCAAACCATTTGCTTGATATTCTCAAAGATGAAGATGATATAATTCGTGCACATGCAACCAAACTACTAACACTTATTGGTAAGTTATTGTTAATCAATAACTTGATTTGATTGCTTTGTAAAAATTTGTTTTATTAGGAATTATATACTAACTATCAATGGAAGCTTTTCTGTTATTTGGACAAGTAATATTTACTCAAATGCATGGTGAAAATCCTCTTAATCTGGATCAGAACTATGTTTTCATGCCATTAACGTGTTCTGGTTGAACATAATCTCAAGCGTGACACTTGTATAAAGTCGATATTTATTGATTAAGGGCAACATGCGAATATACAATGATGAAGAGAAGAATAAAAGTGAATATTGCATATGCAACAAATGGAACGGGATCAAATACTACGGAATCAGTACTTGATTGAATAGTCAGTAAGGAGTTGGTTTTTTTCCCTTCCTTCAGCGCCCTTTTCTTCTTCTTTCCTCTCTCTCTCTCTCTCTCTCAGTATCCTTTTGCTAATGATCGCGAAAAGTGGGATGAAAGATGGACTTATGGACGACATGGAACTTTTTCTGTTTGAAAGAGAATTTGATCGCCGGGTCGTGCTAATTCCATACGAAGACCCGTTTTTGCAACTTTAAGTGGGAGTGATGGACGAGTGAAGATCGCCAGCTCTTTCTTTCCTTTCTTATACAAGATTCTAAGGTCCTGCCTTCAGAATTAAAGCGAGCTTTTTCCGGAAGACTCTGTGTACTAACTTTCTCTTCTTTCTTCCAACTCATTTTTAAGTTAAAAAAGTTTAAAGCGGGGTGTAGGTTAGACTTCCAACTTATATTACCAAGTCAATACTTGTCTCTTTTTTTGTTTATCCTCAATCCCAAAGGGGTCATCATTAATATTAATATTTATACTTATTATTAATGAATTCATTATTATCCTTATAATTTTATAATTTTCCAACATATGTTCGTGTATATGATGCTTTTATGGTCTTGCAAATTCTCAACAACTGTACATTGATCTTATTTTTGTTGTAGATCCTTCATTGGTATTGCCTGGATTAGTTCATCTAATTTACTCATCAGATGCAACATTACATTCATCTGCTGCTAGCACATTACTTGGCGTTCTCACATATCACAACCAGAAACCTGAGATTGTTTCCATGGTGCTAGACTGTCTCAGGTATTATTTTTGAGTGATTAGCATTTTAATCATTATACTTGACACTTTATTTCTAGAAGATAAACATGCCTACAAAATCCAAAAAGAAAAAAACATATCCAATGTAGTTGGCCTTCATGCAAGCGAAAAACGTTTTCTGTGAGGTGTTGTGCTTAGACACAGATATATTGGATACATATAATGTGTGCATCTAATCATCTATATATACGTAACTAATTGTCGAAGTTCCTATAGAACTTCAAACTTTCTTCATCTATCTTTTTTTTCTACTTCAGATGTCAATATTCTTGTATTTGGTGCTTATAATTGTTTTTCTTTTTGTCATTATTTCCTCCTCCATTACAGTAATCCCAATGCAAGCTCAGATTTTCAGAAGGCCACGACAAACTACAGATTGGAAGGTATGTGGTTACTGTTATGACCTTGAAGTTCTATTGAGAATATTGCAACACACACTTAACTGTAGAAAGAGAATGGTAGCCATCTTCTAGCGACCTTCAAATGACTATGATGATTACATTTTTTGTATGGCTCTTGGCCTTGTCATTATGTAAAGTCTACAAGCTTTATTAACCATTCGAGGGATTGATTTACCAGCCAAGACTCCTATGAAATATGTTTATACAACAATGTGTGAATTTTCGTACTTTTTTCAATTTAATGCTGGAAAGCACCACCCTGCAAGCACAAAGTGATTTACAATACTCCATCAGTAATGTTCTTTGATATATTTTAATCTGAATGTATGAAGAAAAAATATATTTGTGCTGATGAAGAGAGCTTCACGTGTTGCTTTCCTGGGATGAACATTTTATATGTGCTTCAGGCTTTTTTTGTTGGAATGCTCAGGTACCATTACTATTATACTATAAATCGCTAATACAACAATGGTTTGCAAATTAAAATGGGATGCTTTGGTTCAGCTGCTGCTGAAGTTAGGGGCTGTTTACCAAATTTTTTATCAAGTCCTGTATGAATAAATTTGTCTGTCTGGTTAAATGAGTGTTGTTGTTTACTTTTTTTTTATCTGAACCAACAGTCTGAATAACATAAATGACTAATTTACCCCCCAATATTAATTATTTGAACATCAAAACAAAAAATCATAAAGAGGCCGACGATGAGTTGCCTCATATGGGAATGGGGACAACACACCATTTCTATCTTTGCGATTAAGCCATGTTCTGTGCGAATAAGCCGTAAGTAAACAACCCAAATGAGCTGTGCAAATAAGCCAGATAGACCAATAAGCCTAATTAAGCCACAAGTAAACAGCCCCTTAATCTTTAATGAAATAAGCTTGCTAACAGTGGGAAAGATCTCAATTGCACTCCTTATCTTATCTATACTTGTTTACGTAAACAGATACAGATTTTACTTTGTTATTTCTTTAAGATGAGTCCTAACCAAACAAAGTTCCAAGCTAAGGTTGTGTGGTCCTTGAATTTCTGTTTGACATAACCTGAAAGGTCATCATTTCCTATCACTTTCCAGTCTTATTCGTTGTTGATACCAGGGTTAAAGGGGGATACATATTTTGTATGGTAACTCACTTTCTATGCTTTTTTCATGTGTCAGGGTTTCAGGGGGATGCTGATAGAGTTCTCAAGTTGATACCGGAATGGTCAAGATCTGTAAGCTTGAATACTGATATCCTTTAAACTACTTGCCGTTAATTTATTTTATTTTATCTATCCTCGTTTTTGCTTTTATTTTATTTTTGGTTGTCACAGTTCAATGTTTAGTGTTTGTTGTCCTTGAGGGTCATACATTCTGCATAATCTTCACCTGCTGCCTTATTCATTCATATATTCTATATATTACATAGGCGAGTGCACTTTGTAGTCTTTTGATAAACCACATTTAAAAATCCATCCTAGTATTCATTCTAACCTAATATATAATTAGGTTTATACATATATACACAAACCTACGTATATACTCTTTCGCTGTTGCTCGTTTTGTGCACCCAGATGTCATATTCTTTAAACTATATATTAGCATGACTGTAGTTGTAAGTTGCTATATTTTCATATGATGGGAAGATAAAATAAAAGGAGAACACAATAACAAACAAGAGCGGACAGGAAGAACTAGCTGGGTTTATTCCTACCAGTTACTGATCCAGTTAGATTTTCTTTCTGTTTGCATGCAGGATTTAGATTATCTCTTTCTCTGAGCTTTTGATTTCTTTTAGGTCAAAAATTGGAAATTATTGGCTGGGCCACTGGTAGACAAGATGTTTGCTGATCCATCAAATCCGATCATCGTGAAGTTTCTAAGTTATATAAGTGATCACTTAGCCGGAGTAGCGGATGTAGTCTTCCAACGAATTCTCTTACATACAGAATCACAAACAGAGTAGGTCCTTCAATATTTCTTGTTTGTTCATCATGTATAATTATGGTAGTCTAGAATTCTTTCATCTTAAATTCTATATTAATACAAGTATGGGAAATTTTGAAATGTATTCCATTTATTGCTTGCTTTTAACCTTTACATATTATTTATTAAATTTTGTTTTTTGCTTGCAGAATCGATGAAAGCTTCTTGAGTGAACTGGATACATCCTATGCAGAAAACGATGTAAAACTGCAGCATTCTCTCTTTGATCGACTTTGCCCACTGCTTATCATAAGGCTTCTTCCATTGAGAGTTTTCAATGACCTCAAATCTTCTGTTGTTTATGGTAATTTCGGTCGAAATAGTAAGCATGGCATGCTTACAATCCCCCATAGCATCTACGTTTTTGCTGGTTTTCCATCGTGCCCCTGAAAAGATCTATACTAATGAATGGGTCAATTCCTACCTCCAGGTGATAAAAATGAAATCAGTGGCTCTCAGTGTATTGCAGATCTCCTTCTGAAAAGGTTTTTCTTCAAGCGCAACTGTCATCTTCCTTTTGATCATTAAATGAGAATCCTGATGGTGGTCATTGCCATTAAACTGTTTCAGGGCATTCAACAAACTGGAATTTGAAGATGTTAGAAAACTTTCAGCTGAGCTCTGTGGGCGGATTCACCCAAATGTATGTTGCACATTGACCATCTTATCGTTTACTGTTATGTCCTATCCAGTTTTAAACTTCCTCAAAAATATTGTACCACTTTTTGGGGATTTAGGCTTATACGCATTGGGGTGATGAGGATGAATTATCTGCTACCATTCTAGTCAGAGCGCACAATGTCATCATCACGAGTCTTGACTTCAAAAAGCAATACATCACAAATTTACCATCCCGTTGACCTTGCCATATGTTTTGCAGGTTCTCATTCCAGCTGTTTCATCTGAACTGGAAACTGCTACAAATGATCATGATATATTGAAGATAAAAGCTTGTCTCTTTTCGATTTGCACATCCCTAGTGGTAGAACTCATTTCCATCGTCACCTTCAGTTTTTGTTCTTTGTTCATATGTTCATGGTAAAGATATATGATACTAATTACGATTTTTGCTTTCTAGTAAGGGTGTGCAGTTTCTTTACCTGATTATGTTTTTTGTGCACCTGTTTATATTTGTACATTATTGTTTAACCGGTCCTAGTCGGTCCTTTTGGGTTTTTAGTTATAAAATAACAAATACATATATAAAAGTATGAAGTGGACAATTATTTTAAAAAATACCCAACTTTTAAAAATTTATTTTAGATTTGTCTCTCTTTCGCAACTTCTGACAATTTGAGGTCTGCATACATCTTACACCTCTGGGTGGGTTGTTTGGTTTGGTTTTTAGTAATCTAAAGTAGTGTTTCCATATAGGTTATTATTTTGTATATAATGTATTGTAATCAATTCTCATGAAATGTAAGATATATTTCCCTCGATGCTCAGGTCTTGTTTACATGCCGCAACTTCTTTTTTCTTATGGATATAGGTTAGAGGGATGGAGTCCATCGGTCATCCTGGCATGTCCCAACTTAGAGAATCAATAGAAACTGTTCTGTTATGGCCTTCTGCGGACGGAGATGAAGGTAAGTATTTCCCTTTGTCGAAAATACTACGGGTCGTTTACCAAACTTTTACCTGGTAAGCGCTTACTCGTAAGAGTCACCACCCACACTTATCTTATAGGGTAACATATTTTTTGCCATCAAAATAGATTGTTGGTATGCATCTCTTACCCTGTAAACACTAACCGGGTAAGAGTCTTCTCCCTCACTTACCGCGTAAGATTTTTGGTCCTTGCCATACTCACCCAGTAAGCATTTGGTGAGCGACCCCCAAGTTTCCTAGCTCTCAACCTTGAGGACGAGCTCAACTGGCAAATAAAGGCCAAGCCTTGGGGATCCTCCCCATAGGTTGCCACTAGGATTTTTCCTGGCTGTTATTTGAGGTGCACGCAAGCTAGCCTAGACACTTACGGTTACTCAAAAGAAAGTTCTCTAATTCTGCTAATTAATTGTCTGCATGACGTCAATAAACAACATATATCTGTCTCAGTTTCGAAAGCACAACATGGATGCATTGATTGTCTTGCAATAATGGTGTGTATCGAGCTTCAAAATTCAGAACCGTCGAGAAACTCAACCTTGAAGGAAACAAACATTGTTCGAAATGGTTTGTACCTTTGATTTAATAATTTCTGTCTGGTTACGAAACTATTGCACTTATTGCTTGCTGAAGTTTCACTCGTGTTTATAATATCAGGAAAGAGCAACACTTCTAGATTTCATGCTTACGTGCTTGACCGACTGACTGGTGACGAGCACAAATTATTGTCCTCCAATCCGGGGTCAGATAATCATATGTCATCAAAACAGTTCCTCTCGTTTCGACTATGCATGGCCAATGTCCTCATCAGTGCTTGTCAGAAGATTGCAGATTCCGGCAAGAAACCATTTGCTTTGAAAACTCTCCAAAGAATTACTCACTCTGTTAGGGTACGTTGTGTTCCTTTTTTTCTTTTCAAATGATAGCTTCTTGAACACCACTTTTTGCAAGCCAAGGATCTTCTTGGAAACTGTCTGTCTCTTGGGACAGAGGTAAAGCATGCCTACATTGCCCCCCTCCGGGCCGGAGTGCAGGACTGACCTCTGGTGGGATATAATGGGTCTGTTTGGTTTCTTAAACAACACCTGGGTCATCTGGTATTGTTTTCTCATTATGTATGTTATTCGGGCTTACCAACTCTAATGCCTAATTGTATTAACAGAATGTGAAGGAACCTGAGATCAGAGCTGCATGTATTCAGGTTCTTTTCTCCATCGTGTACCATTTGAAGTCTGTCGTCCTTCCATACTCTTCTGATCTTCTCAAGGCCTCGTTGGAATTTCTAAAGCATGGCTCCGAAATGGTATTTGCACCTCCATTTATTATTTTTACCATCTTTCCTTTTGTAGCGGTGGGTGTTTGCACTAACTTGTGTACATCTTGACTAATCCCAAGACCTGAAGTTAACTCAGTCAAATCTCAGGTGGCCCTAATGTCTTGTCATTTCAGAAAAGAGTCCATGTTTGGCTTTTAAGCTTCAAAATTGATTAGAATCAGAGGAAAATGATATAATTCGTTTTAAAGATTGCAAAAAGAAACATGAAGAATTCAAATTCGAAAAGGTGTGAATACATCCTATTATAGGGTTTAGGTTTTAAGGCAGTCCAAAACCCTACCTCTGGATGTACTGGTTTTTTTTGGTAATTCTTCTATTTTTCGTGTCGTTAATCATTATAACTACTTAATTGTTGATCAGGAAAGGATGGGCGGTGCCAAGTTACTAGCATCGTTGTTGGCAAGCGAGGAGGCGGTTGTGCAAAGTATTTCAGAGGGGTTGTTAGAAGCAAGAACCCTACTTTCAACAATATCTCTAACAGATTCTTCATCAACTGTTAGACAATTGTGCACACAATTGCTTGCATGCATGACTTCTCCTTAGATCTTGTGGAAAAAGGGTTTTATGTTACCTTTTGGAACGGCCCATCATGCCTGTCCCATGGACATCATTATCATGATGTACCAGGACAAGTGGACGGAGCCGTTTTACATTTTCCCTTTTTAAGATTCTTGTAAATATAGGACATGAACCTGGTACAGATATCCAAAAAGTTATTTTTAGATTTTTTCTTTCCAGATCTATTTCTAATACCAAGTAGCTAGTTTGTATTTGTTTTCATGATATTGTACATGCCATCCACGAATCTTACTTTCGTTTTGGTTTTAAACTACCTCCATATTCTCAATTTTTTGCTCGAATTCACCAAAAAACTGCTTTGCTTTGACGGTTTGACTTGTACTTCATTTGTAACATGTCAAGTAGCTTAAAAATTACTCCCTGCATTCCAAAATAAACGTTTAGATTTCAATTTTAGGTGCCGTTTACCAAACGCTTATCCGGATAATTGCTTACCAAGTCATTTTACTTTACCGGATGAATATGGCAAGGACTAAGAATCTTACCCGGTAATAGCGAAGACAAGAATCAAAAGTCTTACCCGGTAAATGAGGACGAAGACTCTTACCATGGTTAGCGCTTACCGGGATAAATTGTTGCATACGATGCGTTTTAGTGAATAAAATCTTACCCAGTAAGTAAGCGATAGTGTTGAATTTTACTGGTAGTGCTTACTGGGTACGTGTTTTAGTTTGTTATAAAATAGGTATCCACTTTTAAAAGTAAATATTTACTTTTCTATTCCATTTTTAATTATAAGATGGAGTTTATTATTAAGGGTAAAATTGTCTTTTGCTTAATTAAAAAAAATTGTAATAACCATAAATTTATAAAAATATATGTCATTTTATTGTGGATGTCTATTTTAGAAAGAGGAGTAAGTGGAGAAACGAGTCAAATGGGTCAAAGTGAATTAAAAGCCGTCTATTTCAATGTTTATAACATCTAAAATTGTTATATTTAAGTAAATTATATTATTATTATTATTATAACATGATTTTTTGTAAATGTATTTAAGATTTTAGTTATCATAAAGTTTAAAGAAAATAAATGATAAAATGTTGGTAGGTCAAATCAAATCCGATCAATTATTATAAAAATGTTTTGATCTGTTAAATTGTTTAATTAATCTATTTTGTGACATTAGAATCTACGTTTGTGGAGGAATTTATCATCATAGAGTTTAATCATATATCAGATTAAATATTACGTTTTTTTTAATTTTAAATTTCAATATCGATGCTTAATTGGTAATTGAAATGATGAAAGACATAAGAATAATTAAGAAGTAGAATAAAATAAGATTAACATATAAAGATCATTGATATCACACCAATATTATCATCTCATTGTTTATAAGTTGCAAAAAGTAATATTTTTGTATTTAAATGATTCTCATGGATTATTTTGTAAGCCATCAAGGAGATTTCGCAAGTTGGTTCCACCAGAATTATATTTAATTTTAGAAAAATATCGCGAGTTGCTAAATGGGCACTTGCAAAATCTTGGCTATTTTAGTCGAAATGGGAAAAACGTTGGGTTAAAAAGTGAATATGATGGAGCCTTTTGGTTATTTTTGGCTATGAAAGTATGAGTGCATAAACTATTTAGGTTTGATTTTAAATGCAAAAAGAACAATTGATTCTAGAAGATTTAATTACTGAAAATCGCTTCCCAACGACATGTTCTTAGTTTGTTTAGACAACGAAGATATAATTCTGGTTTACGTTTCAGGTTAGACCCGAGTTTTAAACATGAGATACTCATCAAAGCGTTGATTTTCAATTTAGTACTCGAGAGGGATTCTAAATCCCATATTTTGCTTGTTATCAAGAAATCAAAAGTCTAAACTGTTATCCTTTCATTCTCTCACGGAATCAGAAACAAACTCATCAACAAATCGAGTTCTTGGTGTGGTTAAGCGGCAAAAGTGAACCAGAAAGTGACGGCAAGCTCTAGCAAGAAATCAATCAATAAATGTATATAATTTGATGTTTATCATTTATAGAGTAGCACAACACATTCTAAAAGAAGGTTCGAGATTGAGACCAGAAAACTGACAATTCTAGTTATCGTGATAATCGAGTATTAAGATTTGATTTTGTTGTGTTATATGGTGTAAATCGATGTCTACATGTGTTTACAAATAATTATATATGTTACAAGTGTTTATAGGCAAAAAGAACAACCATATATAATATTAGTATGATCGAAATCGACTAGAAAGTTGTATGCATTCAATCAGTCGGCCACTGATAGTGTTAAGAGAACCCAAAAGCGCTTAGTGAGCTCGCCAACAAAGGTCGCATACATGACATAGCGAGCAAGACAAAAAGGTCTGAGTTCGACCACAATTACCGTCAAGGTTAAAAACAAGTTGACCACCATAAGTTGGTTTCAGTATTTAGTAGCTTATTAAGACGCTCAATATGTCTGATACAGTTTATAGATATATTTTTCCAGTTAATTCAAAACAAGATCGAGTCTAATGCAATCAACAAAACATGATACGTGTCTATGGGGTTGTTTGTTTACCTCCTAATAGTTTCATTAAGAGGCAAACTCTGAATCGTTAAGAGGTGAATCTTGTTTGACAAAAAAAAAAATCTTTCTCTTAATGGTTCTAAAACCCTCTGAATGATTTTGTATCATGTATCTCTCTTAACCATTAAGAGCCTTAATTTTAATATACACAAACAATTATATTTCATTTTGGTATCATGAAAACCTCTTAATCATTCTGACTTAAACCATTCAAACAGTTGCATGTGGAACGACAGCTGACTCAATACGACAATGCAACGATAACAAGAAGGAAGAGCATGTCAAAGCGACAAAAGTGACATTTTCCTTGGTTTGTTCAAAATGTATCCGATAGACATGGAATAAAAAGGATTTGTGAGAAGTAATCTGGGCCGTCCACGTAATCATATTAATGATCTATGTAATAAACAGCGACCTTCCGTTGGGGAAACCGACATAACCCAACCATCACCGAACAAGAAATTAATCGATCGATTGATCCTCCCATCTTCTCTCCATCTTTTCCCAAATCCACAAATAAATGCTGCAGTTATTCTTCGCCGTGGCCTTCTCGGCGGTTCCATTGACGCTGTACGTGCCGCCGATCAGGAGCCTCAGTCTCTTCGTCGGATCCTTTCAACATCTCCTTCATCACATCACCGTCTACACCCTCCGCCTTTGCCCTCGCTTGCGCCTTGCTTTCTCTCGGATCTTCTCTCCCATGCTTCGCTCGCACTTCCGCGACAGGTAACAAAACGACGCCGTGATTGTGTACCTGTCGGTAAATGTTATCCAATTGAACTCTACTATTGTTTTTATTTTTGTACAATTTCGTGAATTTCTCGTTTGAATAGGTATATGAAAGAATAAATTAGTGATCTGATTAGTTTGCTCATTCAGTGTATTTTCATTTCCGTAAGGTTATGTGGAAATATGATTGAATTTAGATGAGATTTTGCGTATAGAGTTTATGGATTTCTGTTAATTTTTTGTGATTGATGTCGTCTTTGTTAGGGTTTGATTCCAAATCCTAACGTTGTATTATGTGCATTACAGAGCTCTTGATTTGAATCTACATGAGATTTTACATATAGACATGATGTATTTTGGATTTTTGTTACTCAAATTTCTGATGATCGATATCGTTTTCTAAGGGCTTGATTCCGAAGTCAAACACCGTAGTATTTGCATACAAAGCTTATGATTGCAGTTAGATGACATTTTAACATTCAGACCTGATAATTTTTGGATTTTATGGTTTCTGATTGATGATCCATAACGTCTTTGTTAGGGATTGATTCCAAGGTCGAACAGGTTGGTACGTGCACACACATAAAGGAACTGTAAAAGTTCATCTTTAATAATTAGTTTGTTTTTCCTTTCAAGTTTAAAGAAAATCATCATCAAAGTATGTCTTGTTCCAACAAAAGTTGGGTACATCAGGCTGCTTTTGAAAAATGATCTTGCATATTGCAACTTCTTTTGAAGCTTCCTGGCATCACAAAGATTGGAATCATATGGCAATAAAATTAGTACCCAATGATCAAATGTTGTGAGGAAATTGCAAAGACAAACTCAAAAACCAAAGCCAACTGAAAGAACTCTCTATTGTCTATTATCAAGATAAAGAACATGGCAAGTTGAGGAATGTATCACGGAGAAGATGATTAGGTGGACCGATTTTGTATCTAATGTGATGAACAATAGAGTCAGATCAGCATGCTACTTAAATCGAATGTATTAACAGACACATTACTGCGAGAGACGAGATGTAATGAGAGAGAATGAAGGGGTAAATTGATGGTCAAGATCAAGCCATAACGAAATCTAATTAGAGGGTTTTGAATTGAACCATGGTGAGTGCAGGTGAGAATGTGAGTTTTGATGGGGTTGGGACGGACAAAGATGATGAATGGTGAGGTGCTACAGATTGGGTAAGTGTCATCGTTGTAGTTTCAAGATATATACGGTTGCAAATACTAAAATGATACGGTACACATTTCACAACCCTATAGTTTTTTAAATACAAAGGAAAAACGATGCGGTGGTTGTGCGACTCTATCCAATAGAGTGGGCCGCTTCTATCTTGATGTGACCGAAATTTTAACCAGTGAACACCTATGGGAAATAAATTGTCCAGTGAGATGAGTTGAGTCGAGTAACATATTGTTCGAGCTTGTCTTGAAAAAAGTACTAGATCGAGCTCGAATTGCCTTCTCAATGTAGGCTTCGAGTTTGGGCTTGAATATATATTATGTTTGAGCCCGAGTCTGATACTCATGTAATAAAATTAAGTTGTATGTTATGCCTAAAGTTCAAACTTTATATGCTCGTTTATGGGCTCAAACTTGAAATCGATTAACTTGTTTATTGGCTCGAGCTAGATGATTTTTATGTTTTAATTCGATGATCTATAAAGATACAGATATGCTTGCTCTAATGGTTTAACTTGGCTCGATTCAAGTCGACTTGGAAAATCTAATCTAGCTTTTGGACATGCTGAGTCTAAAATTGATGTTATAAAATTTGATTCGTTGATGTCTATTCAATCACATCTTTTCAATGAAGTGTTTAATATGAAAAGGTGATAACCGTGGATGACTAGGTCGATGAATTTCCATACGATACTATAAAGCATTAAGGTCTATCTTTTAAAAACTCTTAATTTTTCAAGAATACAAGTGTTACAAGCGTTATGGGGTGTTTGGATTGCTTATGAAAACTGCTTATTGACTTGTTTCGCTGTGGTACCGGTAATAAGCAGTTTTTAGTGTTTGGATGGGGGAAAAAGAAAGATGCTTATGCCGGTGACAAGCCGGTAATAAGAAGTTTTTGATAAGTTACTCTCATTTAACTTATTAGATTCAGCTTATTAGGTTTGGAAACCAATTTATCTTTTTAACCCCCATGTGCCTTATTCCTTTAACCAAAAACTCTCATACGTCTCCTTCCTCAAGCAACCAGTTCATCAAGGGACCTTCGACCATTCCTCAGAAATCGAACCAGTTCCAGAATTGAACCAGATTTCTTGCAATGATTTATTCTCCATCAACAGAAATCGATCGAGACCTTCACCTACAGAAATCAAAACCTTCACCTACGAAATCGAAATCAAACCTCCAACCGAAACCTTCAACCAATTCCTACAGAAATCAAAAAGGGTTTAGGGTTCTTCCTTCAGAATTACTTTCTGAAAAGGGTTTAGGATTCTTCCTTACATAAGCGACCTTCGAACACAGTTCCTTATTCCTCATGTCTTTTTTGGTCATTTTACATGTACAAGCAAAATTTACCAAACACTAAAAAAACAACTTATCAACTTATTACATTTTGATACTGCTATAAGCTAGTCCAAATACTTTTTATAGAACTCTGGTCTGACACCACATAAGCTAATAAACAGTTCTACAAAAATGCTCAATAAACAATCCCAATCACCCCTAGGTATAAATTAATAATGCATACAAAATATTTCAAATCTACTTTTTTTTTCATAAACAATGAGAGTGTAAGTTTGGAGGGTTTTTGAAAACTTATATTACCCTTTCCATATAAATGGATCAAGTTCTTAAACTCATGGATTTATCTCAATTTTAAAAAAAAATTGATATAATTAATTTTTATTTAAACAAATTATATAAAAAAAAGTGTATTTTATTCTATTTAACATTGATTTATATTTTTTAATATTTAACCCAATTTCCAGATTGCAATCACAAGTATATTAAGATGCGAGTATATTCATGCATTAATTTACCATATAACATTTACAATTTATAATTACATACATACAATATTCGTTAATATGTTTTAATTCTATAAAGCTAACATACAACCAATTGATAAACGTGTTTAAATACAAGATTGTTGAGCCACATTAATACCACTAAGCATTGTGTGGATATACTTCTAGTGATTTCATCGTTTCATCCATATTACGTAAAGAATAGCAAATGTTAGTCTACAACCTGAAAAAAAAACTGAAGCAGTGTGCATCGATGAATCACACGACAATTTACCAAAATAGAATCGAACATCAAACCAATAAAGATGATCATATCGAATGGCAGACTATTACAATGTACAACACATAAGCTTTCTCTGTGAACCCTAATTTTGTCATGGTGAGACGTTGAAAGGATCACGGAGAAGACAATGCAACAATGATTGGTATGGGTTTTTTTTCTGTAGCAACGATTAATTTTACCCGAATGGATTCTCATGGACATTGATTTGGATGGTTGATATCATTTCATTTCCTTTTTATTGATTTATTGAAGAGCACAATATGAAGCTCATCAATCAGATGGATATGTGCAGGGGTGCTCAAAAATCCGACCAACCCGATCAACCGATCAATCCAACCCAACCCAACGCGAAATAACCTAACCTGAAGCAACCAGATGTCTAATCGAGTTGTAAAATTGTCAAACCGTAGGTATTGGGTTGATATTGGGTTACTATTATTTGAACTCAACCCAACCCGATGAACCCGATACCCTTTTATTTTCTTGGATTTATATGATTGTTGAATTTCTATTAATATATACATTAGACAATTACACTATCATGTATGCTTTTCATATACACATATTTTCAATCTATTAATATCTCTATATAACTCATTCAGTAACTGTGAACATATATATGTTAATTGAGAAAATTAACTAAATGTGATATACGTAAGAAATATGAATAAGTTGTATCAAATGGTTGATGATGAAAAAGAAATTATGAGTAAAGAAATAACATATTCAAGGTTAGAAGAATATTTTAATATACCAAAGTATCAACCCGACCAACCCGACCAACTCGTACGGGTTGGGTTGCATTTTGGTTTGGGTTGGGTTGGGTTAAGATTTTTCCAAACCGCAAACATTGGATTGGGTTGTTCAAATATCCTCAACCCGATCAACCCAACCCATTAGCACCCCTAGATATGTGTATAAGGTTTTATATATATATCATTCATCATGAATATGAACTGAGCACATCACATTTATTATGAATAAGCAACCATTAATTTGGACGAACAATACATTCATCATGAATATGCAATCGATAATTTGGCCCACTGTACATTCGTCATTGATATGTTTTTTATTTCAGTTTAATAGTACATATTCATGATGCGTATTTGTATTCACTTTGTTATTCATAATGAATAAACAACATACAATATTTCATATATGATGAATCAATATTTTTTTGAATATGTTAATCAATATGAATATGTTATACGTTCATCTTATCACGTAAATTTTATATGCAGGACACAGTGTAAGCTTTGAAGATGAGGTCAAGGCTAAAACACCAAATTAATCGGCAAGAAAGAAATTGTCGAGAGTACAGACAATGTACAAGAGATGTGGGAAACTTTCCAATGTTTGTAACCTTTTGTTAACTTTTTTAACAGTAAGGCTCGAGCTCGAATAACTTGTCAATTTTTGAGCTCAAGCTCGATACTTGTTTATAGGCTCAAACTTTAGATCGGTTAACTTGCTTATTGGCTTAACCTCAATAATTTTTATACTTTGTTTATATGATTTATGAACATACGAAAGTGTTTGGTTCAGAAAAGTGTATGGTCGAATGGCTCGCCTCGCCTTGCCTCGAGTTGATAATTTTAATCGAGATTTCAAAGTAGCCGAGTCGAATATCGATGTTATGGAGTTCGACTCGTTAAAATAAACAATAAACATGTGTTAGACTTAGTATATTCGAGATGGACTCAAACTCGACAATTATTAAGCTCGAGAAAAACAAAC
Source organism: Cynara cardunculus var. scolymus (assembly GCF_001531365.2). Classification (NCBI taxonomy): domain Eukaryota; kingdom Viridiplantae; phylum Streptophyta; class Magnoliopsida; order Asterales; family Asteraceae; genus Cynara; species Cynara cardunculus. Next base: position 28,933,514 of record NC_037529.1, read on the forward strand.
TCGATTAACTCGTTAAAAGCTAGACTCGTCAACACCCTAGGCTAGATTACTGATTTTTCTTTTTTTTTTATTAACCTGGATATTCAACCCGCTATGCGAGCTGACTAATCCCAGAACGACCACCTGCTTTGCAAGATAGTCCGGAGTCACCGCATTTGAACATCCATGACCACAAAGGGATTTTTATTCCTCATTGGATTTGAACTGAGACTTTCTGATACTTTTGACCTTTGCAGTCAAACTCAAACCAATCAGGCACCACTCTTGTGGTTAATTTTTTATATTTTTTTAACATCTTAAATTTTGCATCATGTGTGGGGATGAAATGTCATAAGACAATAATGCAGGGGCTAATGTGAAAATAAACCCTTGTACGAAGAAGCTTGGGGAGCAATAAAAGTCTGAAACTAGTTCTTAGTACAAAAACCAGCGCTTATTTCTTCTCTGTGTTGCAACCTCTGCTCAATTCAGCTTTCGATCTCCAAGATCACCGATCAGGTCAGGTCAGGTATTGTACGTACGCCATCTATCCATTTGTGTACATATTCTAATGTTGATTTCGGTTGCAATTTATCTGCTTTCTTTAATCTCGAGGAAATCTTAATTTATGTATGATTTTTATGCTGGAATTTGAATTAGTAAGAATCAATTCTAGAAATGAATGTACTCTGTAATTACTTGATATATGAGATCATCGTTGTGGGTTGAGTTCTTATCGGCGTCTTTCTGAAATCGAAACCCTAACTTTTAATTTTAATTGGTTGATTAATTGTTTTGTGGTAATTGGAATGGTTGATTTGTACGCCAAGTGACTGTAATATTGGCCTTATGTGCTTACTGTTGTCATTTTGCTTCGTTATACAACTCCCCTGGGTTATGTGGTGGCTGAAGGGATGTTACTTGGGGTGTATTTGCTTTACAAAAATCCCTCATTTTAAAGATGGTTTTATGTTGCCTCTTGATCGAACCACCATTAGGAAAATGAGCCATTGAGAAGTTACTGTTCCTGGAAAATGGATCCATGAATCCTACAAGCAATTAACATCGAAAGCTGAAATGTTGGTACTTCACGTATTATACATAATAGCAAAAAATCCGTAAGACATCTAAAACTCATTTTGTCTTTGAAATCATGTGAGTGAGGATCACTTCGACGATTGCAGTCAACTGAACTGTGCATTAACTTTTCAACTAATAAGTCATAGGCCCATTTCCTTATTAGATTACACCATTTTATCATATTTATATTACCAAAAGGTTGGTTTCTAATCAATCCGATACTCAACACCAACATTCCCCTTGAATAATGTTTCCCTTTCTTAAGGGTTTAGTGTTCTGAAAAAGAAGTATATTTCGTTCATGCCATATTAAATACACCACAACAGCAACAACCAGCCTAGTCCAGAGACTTCTATTCCAATTTCAATTCATAAATATTTTGATCCATAAAAGTGAACAAAGGATACCCTTTGACATAAAAAATCAAAGCCCATGTACTTAAACAAATTTTGCTTCAAAATAGAGAAACACACATTCTTCATTGATGAATCTTATCCAAGGCTCTAAAGGGCGTGAGGCGTGGCATGGTGGCAAGGTCAATCCTTAAGCCTATAGGAGCCACGGTGTTTTTCAAGGCTTGACTTATGGCGGCAAATCTGTGGATCATATATATTATTATATATATACACATGTTTTCGACTATTACATAATGAGCCAACGATATTAAACAATTTAAATCAGGGTATATACTATAAACTAAAAAGTAAGACACTAAGGGACTGTTTACTGAACGCTTACCGGGTCACTTTATCTTATTGGATGAACATGATAAGAATTGAGAATCTTTCCTTGTAAGAGTGATAACAAGGACCAAGAGTCTTACCCGGTAAGCGCTTACCGGATAAATTGTTGCATACAATGCCTTCTTAATGGACCAAAATTTAACCCAGTAAGTTAAATTAAAGTGTTGAGTCTTGCCGGTTGGCGCTTACTGGGTAAGTGTTGGGTAAACGGCACCAAAAATCACCTCATCTCCAAGCACACGGCATTTATGCCGTTTGCTCTAAAGAAAGGCACTCTACCTCCTTCCATCAGCCAGTTCAATGCTTGAAGTTTTGTTTGTGCACCTAACAGTTTCTACTGGGCCTCATGAGGCTCTTGTGACACAGTTTGTCAGCCTGCTAGAATCCCGTTGTTCATAATTGAACCAAGTAAAGTATAATTGATGATTCGGTAGAAGGTATGAGTTGTAGGACTAAAAGTGTCTGACAAGGAGTTTGTCATAAATGTTATTCACTCAAACCAGGTGCATATTTTTGTAAATCTTGAAAAGGAAGATGACTGGAGGCACACAAACAAACACATTTACTGCAAGGGTGCCTCACTCTGCTGCCTTTAAAGGCGATTCTTTCTTTACCATATGAGTATGCAAATATGTTCTCAACATCCTTATTATTTGTTGAAGTCTATGGTATGGTGTCTTTGTCTCTGTCTGATGTGGATAGTTTAAAGTTTAAATTGGAACCAGAACTAATCTTAGTCTGTGGATTGATTTTAGATCTGTTCGCTTACTTTTTACATGTGATGTGGTGTCTTTCTGACTGGTGTTGCCTAATACTCATATTTTAAATGCAATTTGAATTTATGAAGATGTTAGAAACTAATATCAAACATTTCCAAAGGTATACGTTGTAACTTCTTCAATATGCCAATAAAGATGCTAAACAGATTGAGCTTCAAGAGAAGGTTATATGTGTTCTTAAGAAAGGAACATCATATAACTTGGGAATAAGGGGTCCTATTGATACGTGTGTGTGTGTGTGTGTGTATATATATATATATATATATATTCTCGCCTTGTTGTGCATTCAATGATGCATGATTTGTTTATCTATCTTGGGGGAGGGGGTCGGTCTTGCTCTCTCTTGTCTTTTATGGTTTGGTCGTTTGAGCAGATCCAGTCATCTGTGGGCATTTTAAGGTCCCAAATCTTCTAGAGCACATATTCATCAAATTTTATTGGCGAACTATGTTATCATTGCATCAACGATTTTTAAAATGGAGTTGCATCAATTATGTGTTGCCCTTTTGAATTCCAATTAGTAGCAGATCTTAAGTGTATATAAATTCGAGGATAGTTAGTATGCTCCATATCTGTTCCACTAGAATGACACTATTTGCTACAAGAATTGCCACATTTTCTTTTAGGGAAAGGTTCAAGTTATATGACGTATCCCCGACTTCATGTTCTCTTTTCGGCCACCCATTTTTATTTTGTGTGTCCCTTTTATATCACGTTACAAGAAATGAAGATGGGATCATGGTTCCAATTTTCTTGATGTATAAAATGAATATGACCCCAAAGAGAATGGAGAATGGAGGAAAATGGTATTACAAAGAAAATGTTAATCATAAGGTAAGCAGTGTTTCATTTTGGTCTACAGCGTTCCATAGAATGTTATTTAGAATAAATTACAAAGATGGTCCATGCGGTTATATGAAAATTACGGAATGGGTCCCTCAAACGTGTTTTTTTCTGGATAGCATCCCTGTGGTTTCATTTTGTTATGGATCAAGTCCTTTGCCCTAACTCCCTTTGTATTTTGCTCCTATATTTAATAGGAAACTCGGTTGTCTTCTAATATTTATCAGCTGTGCACTTCATTATCTTTGCTATTTTCTCCCTCTTTCTTTCTACTAATATAGTGATATATGATAGATGTCAAGAAGGTATGATAGCCGTACAACGATCTTCTCCCCAGAAGGTCGTTTGTACCAGGTCGAGTACGCAATGGAAGCCATCGGAAATGCAGGATCCGCCATCGGGATATTGTCCAAAGATGGTGTTGTTTTGGTTGGAGAAAAGAAAGTCACTTCAAAGCTCCTTCAAACCTCCACCTCAACCGAGAAAATGTACAAAATTGACGACCACGTAGCATGTGCCGTGGCAGGCATCATGTCGGATGCAAACATCCTCATCAACACGGCCCGTGTCCAAGCCCAACGCTACACTCTCTCGTACCAAGAACCAATGCCTGTAGAACAACTCGTTCAGTCTCTTTGCGACACCAAACAAGGCTACACCCAGTTTGGCGGGCTCCGCCCTTTCGGGGTCTCGTTTCTGTTTGCAGGATGGGATAAAAATTACGGGTTCCAGCTTTACATGAGCGATCCAAGTGGGAATTACGGTGGGTGGAAAGCTGCGGCAGTTGGTGCCAACAATCAAGCAGCCCAGTCGATGCTTAAGCAGGACTACAAGGAGGATATTACTCGGGAAGAGGCGGTTCAGCTGGCACTTAAGGTTCTTAGTAAGACGATGGACAGTACGAGCCTGACTTCCGACAAACTTGAACTGGCGGAAGTTTTTCTGTCGTCATCGGGTAAAGTGAAGTACCAGGTCTGCACGCCCGATGCTCTGAGTAAGATGTTAATCAAATACGGTGTGACCCAGCCTCCTGTGGAAACATAAGAGCGTAACGGTTCATTTGGTTCTATCTCTCTACGCATTTTATAAACCTTTTATTCTCAATCATGAACCGGTCCACCAAGTTTAAGAACCTTTCAAGTTACGATTCATTCGTATTATGTACTTGGGTATGTAATTTGCTGTTGAAAGAACGTGAACTCGTTACTCGTTTTTCGGTCTTGTTACTCTGGTAACAACAGGTTCCCCTCGTTTGATTTGAGAATTTGTCGCTACAAGATTGAAGTTGTAAGACGCAAAAAACGTCAGTGTCATAAGACTTAAGTTTACAGAAGCAAACAATTGTAAAAGTGTTTATATAATGCTTTTTGGACGTCTTAATAAGGTTTTTACGACACTTTTAAAATAAATTGTTATATTGGTTTTTTTATTAGACACCTTGGGGGAAGTGTCTTATAAACAAATCTTATTATAAGATATTTTTCAAATAATGTTATATAAAAAATATTAATAAGACATTTTATTTAAAAGGTGGTTTAAACAGTGTTTATAAACTTATTATAATATTTTTATATATAATAAATACATTATTAATATTATATACATAAGTTATATAAAGTAATACTTTTAGAATTTTTTTTCACGTGTATACTTGGGGTTGTTTGTTTCCCTCTTAATGGTGACATTAAGAGGGAGCCTCTTAATCGTTCAGAGGTTTAGACTGTTTGGCAAAAAAAAGAAACCTCTTAATGGTTACTAAAAGGCTCTTAACCATTTTGCATATGGGAAGTCTCTAAACCATTCAGGGTGTGGTTTTTCCAATTTTGTCCTCTCTCCCAATTCTCCCAACTCTCGTCGCCGGACTTCAAAGACATCGCTGGACTTCAAAGACCCTCCCCCACCCTCTCGTCGCCGGACTTCAAAGACCCTCCCCCACCCTCTCGTCGCCGGACTCGCACAGCCCCTCCCCCA